>NC_064874.1:71066056-71101056 GCF_943734745.1 Anopheles darlingi
CGTTTGCATCTCCTTCGGGTCGGACATCACTTTGGATTCTATTCTGTACACTTTTTACTAAATTAAAACCTCTCTTTGCCTCAAAAATACATAAAATTCAGAGTTTTTGCACAACAAGTGTTTATTTGTTTTGGATTGGCCGCACGCAATCTGTCAAACGATTTTGGCCGGATAAACCGCAAGATTTTATCGTGCCTAAAACTTAACCAGCCAATCTCTTCTCAGTTTTTATTTCGTTAAAATAAAAACACTTAAACGAATTTTGCTACCGTGAAGCACGTTCCTCAAACGAAACAGTAAAATTAAATGGTTTTCTTATTTAAATTCAATATTCATTTGAAATTATTAGCAAAACGGTAGATCTGTCCCTTACCGTGCTGTCAAAAGACAGCAAGAAAAGCGCGCAATTTTCGAATCAAAACACACCTTCCAAAAAACACGAAACCTTTTCTTTCCCGCTGAATTCTACGTTTTTCCCGGCCTTTTTCACAACGCAACCCCTCAGATGGAGCCGGTAGAATTGGAATTTATTGGTGAAAACTCGATGGTTGGTGTGATTCCGAACTTTAATCATGATTCGATCTATCTCATATCGGGTACTATCGAACCGTTCCGCGGCGGCACCCCGTTGTACGTGCCACTCTGGTTGGCAATCCATCTGCGGCAACAGCAGAAGTGCCGAATTATCGCCCCGAACTGGATGGACATCGATCTGCTGGAGGACATCAAGGAGGCGGAAAAGCGCGAGGCGTATGTATAGTCATCGGTTGCGTGATCGGTAATAGTTTTTAAAGAATAGTTCCGTTTTCAGCACCTTCACCAAGATGCCAAGCTCAAACTATATGGTGGAGGCCAAGCTGATTCTTACTACGGCCCCCGAGGATGTTCCTTCGTCGGAGGTGATCAAAACGCTGATCAAAGATATCTACGATGTTCGCTGTGCAAAACTGCGCTCTTTGGTGGAAACGTTTCTGACCAGCGAAGGGGCTCATACGGTGCCGCTGGAGAATGTGACCGTGTTTGAGCTGCACACCATTCAACCGCTGTTGCCGCACGCGATGGATTATCTGTCGCGCATTGAACAAACCAAGAAGGCCCTGCGATCGAACATCACAGCACATTCGTTCAGCTTGGGTAGCTCTAGTGGCCTCACCAGTGCCAATCAGCAGATCAGCTCGAGTGGGCTCGGTGGTGCGAGCGGTTTAGGAGGTTCCGGCTCAGGTGTCAACTCTAGTTCCGTAGGTTTAAGCAGCTCGCTCGCCTCAAGACCTTGGTGAGCAGCAGGAAGGATCGTAAGTAAAAGCTGCTCCAAATCATACCAACTAGATATGTAATATTCATTTTCGATATTTATTATATTACTATCAGTCTCCAAACCATCTCCAACTCGTCCCAAGGGACACTAAAACAAACTTAAAAAAAAACTACTTACTTTGTCAACACCGTTTCTAAAACTAGCGAAGGTTTCAATTTAGTTCAGTCAAGAATCAAGCTGGCTACATTTAGCTTAATTAGAGCATTAGTTCAAAAAACACAAGTTCTATTTCTGTCTTACCACATATTTGTTTAAGCAAATTGTATTGTGCAGATCGAGATAGTAGGATATTACAGTTGATAATTGGTTTAACATATCAAGGTAATCTGTAGGTAATCGGTAATTCTAGTTTAATAAAATAGCAAAAGTCAATTTAGTTATTCAACAAATAAAGTCAATTTATTCAATCGTCTTGTAATATGATTTCGATAAAAATAAAAAACCAAGGTTTTCCTTTCAGCGATCCTGTTCCTATTTCGACAGAAGGTTAAAACGATGATTCGCATCCGGAAATAACGAATTCGTAGACACTATCGATGTGATATTCTTTCCGACACGCAATAAGAACAATACGCATAATTTTATGATTTTTCCATAAATTCAGTCGACTGCTTACATTTCGGTTGTATTTCGTCATTTGCTTACATTCCCTATTTTTACAGCTACAAAATAACAGAAACACTCCCCAAACGCACCCCTAGGTATAAGTTCGTTGGCTGGCTGTGGGTCTATCTCGTTACTCTTAATCGTATCCCAGGCTTACGGCTAAGAATGTTATTTAAATTAAATCTCTAAACGCGCGCTCTGCATATGTCTTTCCACTGCGCCGAAACGCAGCGGTGCATGCGCGCACTCGTCAGTGAATATGAGGTTCTTAGTATGCAAATGAGATGGTTTTCTAGCTAATGAAACGGACCTGGGTTATGTGAGTGGTTCCTTACGTGGATGTACGCAGGACCTATCCCCACTATCCCTTTGTGCAGTGCCGCCCGTTTCCGAACGGATGAAAATAAAACAAAAAAGACAGAAAACAAAAAAATAGCGGACAAAAGCCCGACCAACTAAGAAACTAAGCAGTATTACATAAGGTTTTGCAGTTCTTCAGGACGAGTAAATGGTTTCAGGAATAATAATGTTAAATGCCCTAGAGGAGCAGCCTGCCGGCAGGGTTATTAGCCTTACAATCTAATGACTCGAATCGAAAGAAAAGGCGTTGCTATGTGAGGATTACTACAATACGAAGCTCTTCCTTGTTTCCACAGCGTTGCTTGCAGAGTTCAGGTAAAAGAGGACGAACTCGTCCTTCTTGGATGGTAAGGCACCTAACTCCAAGCCTTCCGTGTTTGCGGACAAACCCGACTACACGAGTCGTCGCCATTTTGTATATCCGCATTGATTGTCCAGTATAATGAGCTTGAATTCAAACATTTCCGTTTTGCGATCCTTAATGGTCATCTTCCTCTCTTTTTATCATTGCCTTGTATGGATTGCCAAACCTCACTACTCCTCATATCATCGCCGAATGTGCGTTTGTGTTCCCTCTAAAGCCTATCTCGCCTACGAAATATACGGAATCTTATGCTAAAGATGTGGTTCCACGTCGTGCGAAGACGCTTGGCTCAGTCCTTACAAGCCTACAATGAGATTTCGAAGCTGATTTTCGTTGTATTGTTTGTGTGCCTTGTGTTTACGGTGTACGTGCGCGTGGGCAGCACAGCCGTGCCCACATACCGATGGCACCGAGAACACACAAACAGGCCTTCTTACATGTATTTATGGTTGCGTAGTGTGTGGTCATGTACAAAAACGCCCATCGAGGGACTCTCTGGGCACGCGGAAGCTCTTCCCCGTTCCGTTTACGCATTTCGAAACGAAACAGAAAGCGACGCACGTGATATGATGATGCCGCTGCCCCTCCACCGTAGCTCAATCACGTGATCGTGATCGTCTCTCCGACCGGAGAGTCTGCATACGATCGAATGATAAAGGGAGAGGGGCATGATTTCGGGGTTTAGGAATATCGTGAGTAGCGCAGGATGTGAAGGATGTATGTACAATTGAAACGGGATTCTGGGATTTCGATTTTGTGCGCAATCGAATGCTATTTACAATTCGTCTCCGGAACAGGAGCTCTGGTCACTATTCATCCACGGTCCCGCCGCTTTTACACGGCCACAATTTTGCTAGGATCAACCTTGACGCGCAGGAACACGGTATCATCCCGCACGAACGGACGCCGGCCAAGCAGTTCATGCGACACGAAGCGCGGAAAACCAAATCCAAGCGCATCCGGCTCCGTCGACGGTCGCTGGAAGTTCTCCCACGTGGGATCCGGTACGAAGGATTCAGCGACACCACCCTGGCCACCACCGCAGCCTCCACTACCCAGTGTACCCTGCTCGAACAGCGTAAAGGTAACGGAGTGCGAGAAAGGCCACTTGAGCAGAGCATCGTACTCGCCCGGGAGCACCTTAATGTAAACGGACACGTGCGTGCCCTCGCCGGGTCCATTGCCATTCAGGAACATCGATGCCTGCAGCTTGTAACCATACTGGCTGGTGTAGAACGGTGGTGACACCAGCTCGAGTCCATCCTTCGTGCGCGCTTCCTGCATCTTCACCGACCAATCGCTGATCTTCCACAGCAGCGTACCGGTATAGTTAATGCTCAGCTTGGCCATCGCACTCTTCAGCATGTTGATCTGCTGACCCTGTCGTCCCGAGAGAGCCACCATAAGCGACAGGTGCGCCGATGTGTTCGCCTCCAGGTGAGCCTCCAGTAGATGGCGCGGTCCCTTGAAGCGGCAACCAGCCTCCTTGAACGTACAGGGTACCGTCAGCGCCTTGCATTCGTCCCGCAGATGGGCCTCCAGGTCAGCCCGGGCAAACGGACCTACGTCGCAGCGCTGCGGACAGGGTACGGGACTGCGCGGACATGTCGCACCATGGGCGGCCATTGTATCGGCACTGAACTCACGGCTACAGTGCGGGCAGCGGCGTAACCGCTTGGCACAGTCTTTGGCACGGTGGATCGACATGCGGCCGCGTAGCACGCGCGTACCACACTTGGACTCGCAGTAGATCGGTTCGGCGGTACAGGTGCCGGCGTGCTCCTCCAGTCCCAGCCCCGTAAACTCGACGTTACAGAACTCGCAGATGGCACGCCGCAGGATGCAGGTGAACGCCAGATGGTCCGTCATCATGACGCGCGGGATCTGCGAACCGCACTTGTTCGGGCACTGGATGGCATCGTGTTTGCACGTATTCAGATGAGCCTGTCCGGGGTAGAAGAAAGCCGCGTATTAGTACATTGTGTTTTATGCCGGTGCATGTAACTCAGGTATTGACTAATTCATTGGGGATCTCTCTCTCTTTAGTGAAGGCATTTATGAACGACGAACGTAATGACATGGAGAATGGTGCGTAGGCCGCAGTAGCGCGGCAGGATTTGTACAAGAAAAATGAGATTAATTAAAGCTAGGTACTGAAGGGGATCGTGCGCTTTGCGTACCACTCTCAACACTCGTGAGATCGTGTGCGAGAGGTGGGAAACCTGTTCGGCGGCCGCCTGTACGACCTCCTAAAGGCCGTCGCAGCCACCGCCGCCGCCTGCGCACTTGGGCGGAGCGCGGTGATCGTGGAGATGAAAAGCAAGCAAAAAAGACGTAGAAAAAAAAACGATCTCACAAAACTCCACACCAACCGCAGCCATTAGACACCGAAACGCGAACCGCGACGACAAGTCGGTGTGTTGGAACAGCACCAGCAGCTCGATGACGGGGGATAAGTAAAAGTTGATTCTTGTTTGCTCCACTCGCGATCGCGATGGAGATGCTGCTGCTGCTGCTGGTGACCTAGCCACTAGACAGTGTGTGTGTGCGGGGTGGAGGATCATGCACTTTCATTCCTTTCCCCCAGCCTGTGGCACAGCAACGTCTTGGAGAGAAAGAGCAGTACGAATGACCGCGAAGATCATCGTCGGGGCGCTGCAGATGCTTTCGTTTTGGCATCGCGAAAGCTCTTTGGAACCTCTCTTGGTTCATCTATCCTGCCTCTTCTTCCCCATTGACCCCCCCCCCCCCCCCTTTTCACGTCAATGATAATCACCTTTAGCTTCCTCAACTCGTCGGACCATTTGCAGCCTTGCTTGTGATGAATACAGAATACCAATGAGCCCATAATGGCCTTCTCGGACTCCGGGTCGGGATAGATCTGTGTGAAGAGAGAAGAAAAAGAGAGAGAGAGAAAAGAACATTAATACGGTTGGAGCATAAAACGGTGCGCGGTTGTGTCACTAAACATTCACCACCGACCAGACGGACTAGAAGAAGACGAACAGATAGAGAGAGAGGAACCCCCCTTCAAATCCCCGCTCCTTTCGCTGCTTACGACGCTAAGAAGGAAATCAATTCCAAAACACCAAACGCGCACACAACTGCTTCTGCCGGTTCGCTGGCGTTCCTCCATCGTCTTCCCACAAACCGGAAATCAAAACGGAATATCATCGGAAAGTACGTGTTTGGCCTGGCTCCACAAAAAAAACACTCGCTCTCGGTTCTTTCGCGGCGATGGCTACTTCGATGGTGTCGGGGTGGTGGTGTTGTGTGCTGGTGGAAAGAAGCCTTTTCGAAGCCAAAAAGGCAACTTCCGCCTTCCAGCAGGCGGCCGGCGGCCGGGGGGCTTTGGCCGACCATTTCTCCCTTTTTCCTGCTCTTTCTGGGTTGCGTTGAATTTGTTTTTCTGTTCAATTCATCCCTGGATGGTGGGTGGGTGAGGTGGTGCCGCTGTAACACTTAACCTCTTCTGACACCAACCCGCTGAGGAGGGCTATATGTAAAAACCGATCCGGAAGAGCTCAATCACGCTCCCAGGTAATGGGAGGTGATAAGGGTGAAGGAGGCGAGTTTGTGTGTTTCGGGACCGAGATAACGGACCATAATATTTACCCAAAAATCCCCTACTCCCGAAAGGCCGGTTATTAGCATCATTTTGGGGCCGATAGCTGGCATTGCGCACCCCCGGAGAACCAATCAACTCTACGTGCCATCGATCAGTCCCTATCGATCAATCTAAGGGAAGAACCACCCCTCTTCTGCCTTATGCTGCTGCTGCTGCTGCTGCTGCTGCTGCTGCTGCTGCTGCTGCTGTTGGTGGTGATTGTGGCGCATACAGAATGGGGACCAGATGTTTGCGGCTCAATCGCTCGTCTTATCGTCGCCAGGAAGTGTCGGTCAATGTGCCGGCTAGCTGGCTAGCTGCCTTGACGCCACATATGACACACCAGCAAACCATGCGCGGCGTCCGGCGGCCTCCTAGGCTCGATCGCCACGCGAGATAAGAGATCGTGCGCGGCACACCAGTAGCAGCACCGTTTTTCATTCCACGGACCATTATCACAACAGACCACAGGACAGAGACCACTACACTACCACGGTTAACGTCGTCTGAGATACACTAGCCACGATGCAGGAGAAGAACGAACGAGGAGAAGGTGTGCAGATTTGAGCCACAAACGACACAACCGCGACCTAGTGCCTCCCGTCCGGTGGTGGTGTGTTTGTCATCAGTAAACACGCCACGGGGTCGGTTCGCGCTGAAGTTTGCTTTCTACGCGCGTTGTCCACCACACACCAGAGACGCGGCCTACTCTACGATAGCGAACGCGAGCAAACACAGTCCCCAGTCCGTGCATTCCAGTGGGGCCGCACCGCGACGAGGCGACACCGCGCGGCCCCTAAGGAGGAAACCACGCGATTTATGTGGGAAAATAGTGTGGCCACGACGAATGCCATACACATAACGTACAGAAGGCGCGCGAGCGCGAGCGCACACACACGTTAGCCTCGTTACAGATTCCGCAGCCGCACCACAGTAAGCGAGCCTGTTGTCGTCAACAACAGCAACAACACCGTCAGCTACTAGCCAGCCTCCTCCTGAGCTCTATTCAACCCGATATGGACGAGTCGAGGTGACTCTAATCGATTTGTTACGTCGTGTGGAGCAATGATTTGTTACGTCGTGTGCAGCAGCAGCAACGGCAGCCAAGAAACCAATCAGCAAAGTAGGCGCGTGTACGCATAAGCTCACCGAGCGCGCACAAAAGGTTGCTTCGATACTCGACCTCGGACCTCGCAAAGAAGAAAAAAACACAACAATGCTGGCGGATTTCGGACTCTAGTCCCTCCTCTCTGGATAGCGTCGTCGTTTTCAATTTGCAACGGGAGGTCAACGGAAATGGAAGCTTTTGAGAAGTCCCCAGGTGACGGTTGATATAACCCCCCCCCCCCCTTCTCTTGCTCCCCCGTGACCTTGCCTGTTGGTCTCTCCCCGTCTGACAAGGGGTCGTGGCGTGCACGATCATCATCGTGCCCGTCATCGTGATCGTCGTCATCCGCTGGACGGACGGACGGACACGCCGGAAATTGCGGCTCGATCGCCATATCGGTCGCGCACCCGGGAGCACCATGGTGGGGAAGGGGGGCTCGCGTATTTATTTAACTTTTTTGCTCAGCTGGCGACGGGGCCCTCACCGGATACCTCAATATAATATGCTCGAAGCTTCTTCCAGCGTATGTGGGACAGGCAAAAAATATGCTTAGTGGAGCGATTTTAAGGGGGGTTTTCACAGGCCCCTGTAGACCCCCCCGGCAGGCTGACCCCTTTTGCCACGAGCGCGCTGCTCTCTCTCTCTGTCTCTTGCTCCCTTAACACATGGCATGTTCTGGCGCGCTGGTAAATATTGGCATGGAGGGGGCGATCGTTCTTGGCACCTCCAGACACAGCGCACCACCAAACGCACATAAATATGTTGCTCATTGGTGGCGGCGGTGGCAGTGGCGGCAGCAGCAAACAAACAGAGCAATACGGATACAAAGGTTTATTTTTAAAACTTCTCGCACAATTCGCACCAATTTCCCTGCCCTTCTTGCCCTTCCTTCCTTCGCTTCGCGACAACTATGTCTACTGGTGCGCTTGGCGAGTTCTCGCGGAACAGCATTTGAAGATACATACGCGCGTATGGACGCGGTGATGCGTGATGATGGGGCACACCACATATGCCAGACCCACCACCATTTTCTCTTTTTTCGAAAGATCCCGTTCCGGCCGTTCCGGGGAGGAAGTTTCCTACCAGCAGCACCAACAACACGAGCACGCGGCAAGCTGTTTCACTCGTTGGCGTTTCTGTTGGAAAACTAGCTGGATTGACAACGGTTTTGGTGTTCCACCCCGTGCCGTGTGTCGCAACATTACAACCCACTGGTCTGCGGTTTGTGCGATTTGAAAACTCTGGCATCAACCTCTCTCCCCCCACATCGGGAACGATCACGGGGAGGATGATCAGGAGAAGCACAGAGACAGAGGACACCGAAATTAGTTTCACCAAAAAAAAAAAAGCAACATCAACCTGGCACCAGCAGGAGCATAATGATGAACTTTTCCGCTTCCACTTCACCGCTCATCAAGGGCAGCAGCAGCATTTATGACCAGACAGCGACCGGAGCGGACTGACGACGATGACCGATCGCGATCGTCATCCAATTTCTTTCCTACACACACGCATCATCCCCGTGGCCAATATGGCGGTTCTTCGCGGGCATGTTGTTCGTTATCATCGCCTTTCATCGCCGAGCGGAATGGAATGGACGGATCGGACTGGAACGCTCGCTGGCGTCCATCGTGCTGCTGGTGATGTTTAGAGTTCCTTACCTTCCCCTATCCCGTGTTTCAAACACACACGCACTCTTGGCATCCTCCTTCCGGTTGCAACAGACAGACGTGCGATCACTTGGCCGTGGCCGGCTCGCTGACTTGATGCCCAAACCCATAAATCATGCACGGTTGACCGCGGCAGCATGCGTGTGGTGTTGTGTCCGCGTCGCGCGACTATCGCCAACTGGAATGACGGTGATGATGACGAGGAGGTCGGGCATTTTCGATCATTAGACCCGCGCGCACGCTGCTGCTTCCCTCTCTTCAATTAGACCACCCCACCAACCATCAACCTTCCTGGCATTTACTACCACCATCGGAACAGCACACCTGCGCACGCACGCCATTCGCGGCTGTCGATCCGTGATGACCACCACACGTTTGATGAAGGGATTCACCAGAGGCCCCACCAAGGTTTAAAACAAATAAATTCGATCCACACGCATCCTACCAACGAGTGTGTGTCATACGCCTCTAGCTAGAGAGGGACACACACACACACACACACACACACACACACACAGAGATAATTGGGAGAGAATTGTGAATGCCTTCACCTCATTCCGATGGGTGTTTGTGCACGGTAAGTGACGAGAATGAGGTGAGGGTGAGGTGGTGGGCATAATTTGCTTACTCATAAACCCCCCCTCCCCTCTGTCCTCGCAGGTAATCCATTACCGATGGTGGTCAGAACGATCACTTACCACCTCTCACCAGCGTCGTCGTCGTCGTCGTCGCTAGCGCAAAATCTAACGCTCCAACCCATTACCTCCACCCTTCTCTCTGCCTTCTCTCTCACCGCGCTGGACAACGCACATCGCATAAACGGAACGCACCACCTTCTTTTCCTCCCTTCTTCATTTGCGGACACCCATTCAATGCAAATACAATGCAAAACGCGCAACACGCAAACCACACACCATCATCGGTCGATCGTGTACACCATCCCTCCTATAGACGACCTTCTTCTTTGCTTCTGCTGCTGCTGCTACCTTCTATGCTCGATCGCAAATCGATCTCTCACCGTCGTCGAGACGAAAAAGGTTTATACATCGATCGAGCGCAGCAGCAGCAGCTGAATGGCCAACTTCTTCTGAATGAGAATTGATTAAACGATCCACCCCGTGAACCACCTTCTTCTCCGCCAGACCCTTCCCAAAGGGTTTAATGAGATAATTTCACGATCATACACCACACACCAGCGCACCGACTGCTTCCATACATACGGCAGTGGTGGTGGCGGAAGACGTGAAATCTTCATTCAATTACTTTGGGACCTCCACACGACACCGGACCGACCAAAGGGGGGAATTAGAGTAGTGCTGGTGCTGTGGTAGTGATTTGGTTTCACTTTTTCCATTCAATCAAATAGTGCGCTCTCTAGTGATCGGAGGGGTGTCGGAAAAGCGAAATTGGACCCTCGCCCAAAAAGGCGAAAGGCTCTCCTCCCCCCCTCCCGGGAAAATCAACATTTGAGAAAAACCCAATTTGATCTAACGATTTCAATCGAGAGGGAAAGGTACGAAGAAGAATTGAAGGGGGGGTATACGGACAATGAAAAGCAATCAAAACCCTCCAAATGATGGTGGTGGCGATGGTGGACGAGACCTGCTTGTGTTCCCCCTTAAGCTGAAAGGGGTGCGCGGTGTGGTAGGAGAGAACCAATATTGGGTGCGACGAGGCTTAAAATTTCCACCAGAAAAAAAGGGCTTGAGAAAGCCGATGTTTGTTGGTGTGTGTGCGTGTGTGTGCACACGAGACAGCATTGGAAATGGATGGAAATATGTTGTTAATTAAACCACCCTTCTACCACTAACTCAAACTTAAAGCGATTATTGGTAAAAATTTAGGTTACTTGGATTTATTTAACATATTCAGGATCGGCTGTGAAAAGTGTTTTCCAGTTCTTGAAAATATGCTGCATATATCTAAGTAGCCTGGAATATTGACCAATAATAGCCGGCTTAAGAAAATACACCTTCCATACGAAGCTAACAATGTAGAGAACGGGAATGCTGTTACAACAACAAACTGGTATATTAGTTACAATTACAGTTACAATTAGTTACAATACAATTACAGACAGAGAAAGATCCGGTTCAATCCAGAACACAAATTGTCACAATGTAGAAGTGACTTTCGTGAGAATTGAGGTTCGAACATGAGCTCACCGGAGGTTGACATAGCTTTTGGTCACGCTATCGATTGAGCTACAAGCCACTCTTTCGCTTCGCTTGTTCTAAACGCGTACCTGATCTAACGACAAATTGTCTACATTTCTCCTGGGACAGCGGAAAAGCAAGTAAATGGCCTTTCCTCCTTTTAGCGACCACCCTTTATTTTTTTTCCAAGCAACAAGCCAATCGTTTGCCCGTTTCCACTGATTCGAGGCCAACGTACGCACGGAACGGAATTGAAGGAACGGAAGTTGCATAGGAAATAGATTGTAAACACATCACATCAGCCACCACCACCACCTCCACCCCAAGGCCATGGGACACACCGTGTCCACCCCGTTCGCTGGCCGGCCAATCGGTGGAACCCGTGAAACGGTGTGAACGAGGCGCACCAGGGAACTAGGGGGGGCTCCGGTCGATCAAGAAGCACACGTGTGGGTACCACCCTCGTCTACCTTCCCTTCCCCTCTCTCTCTTGATGGCTATCACTCAAAAATCAAATTCAACCAATTCCATCGTCCGTCCACGGCGTCCAATATTTCCCCCCCGGAACGGACGGACGAACGGAACGGAAATACAGTGGACGCACCTTCCGAATGAGGGTTGGGCGGTACGCACGCGCCACAGTGTTTGGCCACAGGAGGGACGACCGCCACCGTTACCGCCACCGTCTTGTGGTGCTTTCGATTTTCCTTCACTTTCACGATCGATCATCAACGGGCATCATTGATCAACGAGCAAGCCCGCACCCCTGCCCGCCAGCCCGCCGCCTCTCTCGACAGATTTCCCTTTTTATGCCGGCGCCTTGGCTCTGTTTTGGGGTCGTTTTCCGCTTCGCACAAATCGATGCAATCGATTATGCTGCTGCTGCTGCTGCTGCTGCTGCTGCTGCTACGCCGGGTGCGAAAATGGTGGCCCCAATTCACAGCACAACAAATCGAATTCACACATCCCTGCCTCTGCTCGTGGCCGGCCACACGGCAGGCGAAAGTATGGCCGCTGCGTTCGAAAAGGGGATTCTCAGTTGGGGGGCGCGCGCTCCGCTTTGGTGTGTTGTTGATCGAACTTCTATCGAACAGGGAGAGTGATCTACTTTTCTCACTATACGCGCTGTTCGATCACGCGTGTGCAAAATTCAACAACAATACAATACAATACAACAGTAATACAATAACAGCGAATTTACCCAAAACTGGCTGCACATAATACGACAGACGAGCACACTAAGAAACCGATGATCGCACTCCGAGCGAGATGAGGTTTGTCAACGCACCAGCACCAACTGGAACTGACTCTCTGCGCGCGCGCATCGCCGCATAATCGCGCCCATCGGGGGGGACAACATATGCTTCTCATTCTCCATTCTTAGCGGAGGCCTCCCCCCGCTCCCCCCAGGTACGATGAGAATATAGCTTTTCCAGCCACGACAAGCAGAACCAAGACCTGCTGTTGCTGAGGACGCCACGGAGAGGTCATACAGTGGGGCGGAAATTATGATCATGTGGAAACCGGCGTCGAGCATAGGAGATGGATAGGAGTTGGTCGCTAAAAATAACCGCAATTCGGAACCCACGAGAGAAAGAGGGAGAGAAAGAGGACATTCTGTGTGACGATGCCCGGGGAGGACCGCCGGTGCTTCGCGTTGTTCGTCGTCGTTGTTTCTCCTTTGACCGACCGGAGGGAACGGTGTGCTCTGCTCCACCAGCCCCACTACTTTCCAACCCAACAAAAACATACGCAGAACACACCCAGTGAAGTCACGGAAAAGAGGAGCACACGAACACACCAAGTATCACTGGGCCCTCGGAGTTATAAAAAGAAAAATGCTCTCTCTCCCCAACAATCCACGGGAGGCGCGCGCCCGTTCGTGGAAAACTCCAGCACCGGGGGCACAGACCAGTGGGATCTTCATGCGTAGCGATCACCATCATGGGGCGGTGTTGGAGGGGGGCAGTAGAAGTGTCAGGAGGAGCCCAGCCACACACACAACATCATAAACCACGGAAAGCGCTCTCGGGGAACGATGTTGCACTCTACCAGCGCCTGCCAGCGGAAAGGGGAAACACGTCTTCGGGAAAGTCCACCAAGGGACCTCCCCATCATGCTCCAAGCCACCGCTCCCCCACCTCTCTGGCTTCTGTTGTGCGGGGGGAAATTATTACAAGAATGTTGAAAATAAACAGTGATCGCCACTTCCCACTTTCCACCTGGGACACTCGCCACACGGACGCAGCACTCTCTCGGTTCTTCAACTTTTGTGCCGCTTGCTGCTGGTAAGCAGACAGAGCACACAAAAAACACACTCGGCAAGGGGAGAGAGAGCTAGCTAGCTAGCTTGTTGTGTGTAGAAAGAAGACTCAATGAAGTTGTGTAAACATTTACACGTACTTTGCTCCCCCACCCCACCTCCACGGGACTAGAGGGTGAGAGAGGTGGACAGGGTCGGCATTGGAATGCGAATGGACGGTGGGGAGGGCGCTGTCTCCTCCTTGGGGGATTCGTTGTTTTCTGATGCTTTTTTCGGAGCATCTACTTCTTCTTCTTCAGTAACGCAGCACAGACCACCACTGGCACTACTACTCTTCCCTCCCCCCTCATTAGCATGTGCGCCTCACGATCCTCCATCCATCTTCTCCTACGTTCTGTTCTTCAGAGAGGAAGTGCCGGCTACTTTCGAATCCCGGCCCGGCCCGGCGGCAGCACATAATTCCCATGGATCCGTATGCTCTCGAGGACGGAACACACAGACAGACAGACAGACACACGAACAGATACACGAACCGAACGGACACCCGATTTTACTTACGATTTGACTGATCTCGGTGATCGGTACGTTGGGTGGTGGTGTCGGTGAGGATGACGACGAGGAAGAGGGGGACGATGACGATGACATCGTGCTGGAGGACGAGGTCGTACAGGAGATCGATTTGTTGTTACGCGACGGTGTCGCCGATGCCACGACCGATGGTGGCGGTGGTGGCGTTATCGGCAACACGTTCACATTGCAATCCTTCGAGTTCCGGTTCGGTGAGATGCGAGCCGGAAAGCTCAGTGTCTTGGTCCACTGCGACAGACTGCGCACCATGGCTACTAAGACCGTCACCGTCGTCTGCGATGAAAAGTTTGCTACGAATACGAAGGCGCCGCCCGGAACGTGGCGCTTAATGGCGGCTTAACACGAACGGTGACACGAACGGTTTGAGTAATCGGAACTGATGACAACGGCAACGGCAATCATTTGGAGCATCCGTTTGCACACCACTACTACCAGAGCACACGCACGCACGAAACGACACGGGGACACTCGAGGTGGATTGCTACAACAATTAGATTTCCACCCAACGCGCGTCCGTCGCTTAACCTTTTGATGAGCGGAGCGGAACACTGCCGACCACTAACGACACAACCTTCACGCGCGCTTCGCTAGCCAGTACCTAATAGGCGGCACACAAACGCGTCTTTCCGTCGATCGTGATCGCGATTGAAGCAACCCGAGAAAAATCACCGTTTTGTCCACTCGTGATTAGTTCGTTTTGAATGATGACACTTTTGGGCTGGATTAACAGTCCTTCGGTTGATACACACTCTTCGTTCTCTCTGATGCAATCTGGTCACTTGGATTACGCTTAGTGTTTTTTTCTTCTGCACAAGTAGCCGGTCAACGGAGTCTGGTCGTTGCTGGTTCGAGGGCGAGTTGAGAGTGATCTCGACGAGCGAGCGAGCGACCGAACGAGCCTCCGGTTCGGGCACAGCGCCATCGTTGTGTGCGTGTGCGATGGAAGATCCAGCTCAACCATCTCTCGCTCGCACCCCCTGCGAGGGAAGCATTAATGGTGGTGCGCCAGCTGATGTTTATGCTGTTCTTGTTGTTTGCTTTCCTGCACCTTTTTCGTCGCGACACACAGCGTGTGCACGCACACCAACAGAGGCAGCAACAGCAACAGCAACAGCAACAACAGGATGGGGTGCAAAATAGATACCCCTATACAGCGAAGGGGGATGCGATGCGATGAGCCATCAGCCCGATGTGTTATTACATTTTTCGATTTTCGCACAACTTCTGGGGTTTCATAAGAATGTTGTTTTTTTTGTTCGTGTTTTTTCGAAAAATGTCACCCAAAAAACCACATCGTTCCCCCGGTTTTTGCTGGCGTTTGTTACTGTTCCAGTTTCTCGACCAACACATTGGATCATGACGGGCTTGGTTCCAGCTGTTTCTTCATTCGAAGCAGCGAAGCATGGAAACCCAGCACCCTACACACAGGACAGGACAAGATCATGTTGTTGTTCTCTGCTGCTGCTGCTGCGGATGATCCACACACTTGCCCATTCATTCGTAGCTCTAACTGTGTATGTGTGTGCGGTGTACGGTGCGGCGACCCGTTCAAACGTGTCGGTTCCTGTACCAAGGCTCGTGGCACAGATAAATGCTCGTTGGGTTCGTCGTCATCGCCATCGTCGTACCTTCGTTTGCTTGTCTCCTTCCACCGTCCCATCCGTTCGACCTTCCGCGTGCATCCATCGGTGAGCGAACGGACGAACCCTTGATCGCTCCTCTCGTCGGTTAGGTTGGTTCTTTATGAATTGGTTTCTGTTATGCTGCATGCGTGATCGTGTCGTTTCACGTTGATCATCACCCGGAGTACTTTGCTGTGCCCTTTTTCGCTTCGCACCGAGGATCTCCATTCTCTAAAACGGTTATTTCGATCCACGGTGTCTGTGTTTACACCCGCAAGGGTTGCTGGGCAACCGTGGCCCCCGACCATTGGTGGGTGTCCATTTCCGGCCACCATAAAAGAAGGCCCGGCCAGCGGGCTGAGGATCGATTTGGTGGGATTTTGTTTCAAATAAACAAAAACTCCGAAGAACCTCCGTTCTCTGAATGAACTGTACACCTCTCAGAACGTTTCGATCAGTGTTCTATCGTTGAAGAGCTTCTCAATGATCGTTGGTGCCACAAGAGGAGACGCCATACACCAGCAGTAGCAGCAGCAGCAGCGTACCGTTTTACCATCGGAGCGATCCACGGCAGGCCAGAGCCAGGCTGTTATGCGGAACCAGTCTGGCAGGAAATGGCACAAGTTTCTTTCTTTTTAATATTTTTTAAACGATTTTTCTTTTCTGAGCTTTCCGGTCGCGTTTGGCGGATTTGCGGAGCGGTTATTACGGCAAACGGGACGCTCCCAACCGTGGCGGAATGGGGGCAAAAGTGCAGAGTATTACCCCGGCTCCGGCTCCGGCTCCGATCCGGTGAGCGTGAAGCAATTAAGCGTCGTCTAGGGTTCTTCTTTCTTCTGTCTTTTATTCGACAGGTTTATGTGTTTTCAATAACCGACGAGGCGGTGGATCATTAGATTTGCATAAACTTTTATTATGCTGCGCTGGTTTGCTGCCGTTTAAGTAGGTGTATTTATACGATGCACAGGCGGATATCGGATTATCGTTCAATGCCTTACTCCAGACCAATTTCCCTGTTATTAGTGTTCAATTAAGTAATGTTGATTGCCGGATCGGAAGCATTGAAAACTGCAGTCAAAACATTGCACAACTTAATGTTAACTAACGTGAAGGCCATTTCCTGTTTACCAAATGATCGCGACCGGAACAATATGCTTTCTTTGGCCGGGTTTCAAAATCCTCAACAACCACAATTATCAAGAGTAGACAAAACAAGAAACGACACCAGACAAACTTTGATCGAATTTCATTTTGATTCGATAGATTCATAGAAACTAGTTTGCTGGTTAAATAACCGACTACTTCACTCAATTTAGCTCGAAATTAATGAACAATTTTAGACATCCGTTTACTGGCTGCCTAATCTTACAGATACGCAGTGCTCTACCATTAACTGGCCTGGACCGAAAAGGTGGTCCAAATGTACCTCGAAAAGAGCCTACCGGTACCCTCGTATTCGCTTCAAAACGCAACTGAAGACAATATCCATCACTCGTTTAGTCACGGGTTCAAATGTATTCCCTTCGTCCCTTTGTGCAACTCCCGGACGAAAAGAAAGTTCCAACCGCTCTGCGATGACTTCATGTTCATCAGGCCTGTTTCGACCGATGCTAACCATTCTTTGGACCTTTTCCCTTGCTTCCCTCGGCCCCAGACAATTTCAAAGCTATTTCCCAAACCGTCACAATATGTTTTCATCCTTCGTTTCCCTTTTTGCCCGTGGTCCTTGTGACCTTCGTGTTCATATGGTGCCGGAGCCGGATAGGAGCGAGCACTGGGAGAGAGAGAGTCCTCAATTATGGAAACATCTGCCTGCACGACTAGCAGGATGTGTGTCTGCTTTCGGGCTGACGTTGAGAATGTAGAAAACAGGATTACCGATCGCTGAAATGCTTGGAATTTCATGGGCACTGCACTCAGCAATTGCAGAGAGAGGCCGGCCCTCTGGCGAATGCGTTTTCTGTGTGTGTTTTTTTTTTCAACAAATTCCGAAAGGCGAAATCCGTTACGGAAACTATCGAAATTTGCTGGCACAAGAGATACAATCAATTATTGCAATTTAATGATCTCAACTCCACTTTAATGAGTCGGGAAACGGCCCGTCAAATAGGAGTTTCCTTGGGTGACATTCACCTCGACGCGCGATCGGTGCGATTACATCAAATCGAAACCACACCGGATCGATCGGGTTGGTCATCGAGGGTGCTCGTGGTACGGACTAGTGTCACAATCTCCCCCCCAAACGTTGCCGTTGATCCAATTTCTGCGCACGCACGCACGCGCACGCATAATATTCAATATCAAGTTTAATGAAATTCAATCTTCGATCAAATTCAGTTGCAATAAAAAAGCAGGCTGTACGAATTGAAACCTACGCCTCGCTTTTCGAAAGAATCCGAAGCCGTGGCTAGCTCCCCCCGTTAAAAGGTCAAGTGTTTGCGTCCCAAACAGACAATCTCTCTATCACTCCCTCTCTATTTCGTGCTACTCCTCCTCAGATTACGATGGGCTAAGCGCTAAGCGGCGGCCAGCCGCCAGCAGCGATGGGAGTGATGGTACATATATTTCAAACATCTTAGTCTCATCAGCCTACGCGCCACCCGCCCGCCGTTGGTCGTGATCTGGGAGTTTTGTAGCAACCGAAGCAGCTGCTGGTGCTCGTGGCCTAGCCGCTCTAGCACTCGCAGGGACACGTTACGCAACGTCAACAAACCCATCAACAGCAGCAGCAGCGGCAGCGGCAGCATCTGGAGGCTTCCACTGGTCGAAGCAAGCTGGATTTGCGTGTTGGTCGCCCCTCCCGAGAAAGCCTCGGGAGCCACCATTACTCGGGTGGCGCCACTAGCCCCACGGGTGTGCGCGACGCGGGCCAGATCAACTGTCAAATTATCTATGAGCAGCGCGTGTGTCTGTGTGGGTCGTGGGAAGCCTCCGAGAGTCCATTCTCCTGGCGAACTGATCCATCGTCCATCCATCCATCCTCCCCAACGCGAGGCTGGTCGTCGTCGGCTGTCGAACCAAACGGGTTCCGAACGAACTGGGCTGGCACACATCTGCACTTGGATTGCGTACGACGGGCATCACCTGGTGGTAACCGGCCACATTGTTGTGCCTTTTGGAATCATCATCGGCATTGCTTGATAAGTGTCTTCGAGGTTCGAGCTTCTCTGTTAGATCTTTTGAATGTTAATATATTTCACTTTGATTGTTCTTTAATATTTTCAAAAGCTATTACCTCTTGCTTTACTACAACTTATCCAGTTCCATTTTATCTTGTTTTGTTTGCTGGATTATTATAACAGCACACTTGTGTGTTATTGCTTTACCATAAATGCTATTCTCTTTTTCATAGATTAATCATTCATCTGTATATTAATTACGATTTGGTATGGTTTAAATATCAGCTTAGATGTTTTACATCTCGTCGTTTCCATTTCTCACTTTCCTTTTCTGATTACTCTTTGTGCTACGTATAGTTTTGTAAAATTATGTTGTCGCTTTATTTCGTTTGTTCTCTTATCTCTTAGTTCTATAATTTTACTCGTATTTTATTTATTTTAATCTAAACTGCAACATCAGCATCTACAATTGGCGTTTCTTTGGAACTTATCATCCCTTTCTCTCTCTTTTTTTCTCTCAAAAAACAGACGATGACTTACTCGCCTCGAACAGGCACGAACCGGCCCGAGTTGGACTGGATCACGCTCAGCCTTTAAGCCGCCCGCGAAGGCCCTACAGCCGGTTTCGCCCCTTTCGGATGCGACCTGCACCACAAAACCGCAAAATCGCTCCCCGAAGGAGCAGCAACAGCAGCAGCAGCAGATGACTGCAGCAACAGCAACGGGTGGATGGTTGGGAGGGAAGGCACACAACGAACACGTACGAACACGTTTCGATCTGTCTTTGCACCCACACTGACACACACTCGCCCGTTCAAATGGCACCCCGGGATCGCGAAAGACCTCGCGGCGCGATCGCGCGATTCCGTTGCGCTGTCACGATTGCCTCCTGTAGCCGAAGTCCGAACACGGGCCCGGGAGCCCGCCAGCATTCCCCCGACCGTTACGGACCGAGCCGGAGCCGGGCAAGGTCATAGAAGGCCGTACCAACACAACGATCATCAGCAAACGCTGGCTGGTGGCGATCTCCAGCCCCAGCGAAGCAGCATCCTCTCCACGCCCGCTAGGAGCTCACGATGGCGAATTGGATGGAAAGCGCGCGACCGACGCTAGCGATACAGCGAAACGGCTTTTCCTGCACTTCCTCCGCTCGCTCTGCATTTTCACACTCCCACCGGTATGACCCTATGGTTTGTGCCAGTTTCACACCCGCCCCCTCTCCAGGACGGCATTGGAGGACCAAGCCGGTCAGTGCATTCCTTCAGGCCCGGCGCGACACGATCCGGTCCGCAATCTGGTATGGTATCGTACCAGCACCACCGGCTCGGCTTCCCCCTCGCGATCGCACCAGCAGCGGGCGCAAGGTGTGTTTGTGGAAAGTGCCGTTTGCTGTTGTTGCTGTGCAACTCAGACATTCGCGGCAAGCACAGCGCAAAAAAAAACGACGCGGAAGAACCGGTGCTGAGGCGCGTGAGAAAACTCGACTTAACCCTCCCCCGGGACCAACGCGGTGCGCGGCTCGCGAATCTTTGCCGGATCAATCTACTGTTCTTCTTTGTCGTCGTCGTCGTCGTCGTCGCCTCTTTGCATCGTCGCTCGATGGTAATTCCAGTTTATCTTTAGCGTAGCACAGAAATGGCACTGGCCACCGGGGGCCAATGGGATGTCTTAGAAATCAAAGATGCACGTGGGAGTCAGTAGTTCGAGTAGCCGAGTGGCAGAAAACTCCCGGACAGTCCCGGGAGACATTGATTTATTCGGTTGGCCTTTCTGTCACCCCCGCCATCAGCTAATGCGAATGCATTATCGTTCGATCCGCATTCGTTACAGTTCCAGAGTGTTTCTGGGACGTCCAGAAGTCGTTCCAGCAATAGCAGCAGCAGCAGCGGCAAGTGTGACAACACAGATAGAACACTCCAAAAACCAGTTCCTCCAACGCCTCTTCTTGAACGCCGCTGCTAACCTCGTTTCGGAGTGCAAAGAGTCGAGACTGACGGCATTCTTCCTGGATCGACCGGAGGACCGACCGACTGTCGCCATCTCGTCGTGCATTCCTTCGGTTGATTAGAGGCGCTTCGCTTCGACCAAAAACCAAACACAGTGCCGGCTAATCGGCTATCAGTAACCGCCACCAGGGAAGCTTCCGGTGGCGAGCTTCCACTTACAATCTATCTATCGAAGCCCCTTACCATAAACCACTCGGTGCATTCGGTGTCCATTGGACATTGGGCGTCGAATTATTCACGCCAACCGAGCGTGAGGCGCTGGAAGTAACACTGGCGCTGGTTCGATGATGGTGATGGTGTCACCACGAGGCTCTTATCTGGTTGAACACAATTATTGGTCTCTGGGTGTTTCGTGCCCTGCGTATCGTGAAGGCACCAAGCAACAGTACGCCCGAACGCCGCTGGTGGCACCTTTCCTGGTAAGGCCCTAGACACAAGGCTAAGGATTCGTTCTGGGATAAGAATGATCACCTTCCGACACCGACAACAGCCTCTACACGGGTGTTGTTTTTTTAACGACCGCCTTTTTGGAACCCACAAGAGACTCCTGTGGCTGTTGCTGTTGCTGCTGCTGACTCATACCGGACCTGTGGCGGAGATATTGTCGTCCATAATGGCCGAGAGACCGAGGTTTGATGATGAGGATTCAGGTTTTTCAAAGCGGAGTTGACACGTTAGTTGAGGTAGGTCCCCAGCCGAATGTATTATCAAACCGGCACAAGAATCAGCGAACCCCGGGCCCAGGGCCGGTCGAAGGACCAGCCATAAGCACAACAGAGCAACCGGCGGGATCGACGACACGGTGGATTGAGTCTTTGACGTTCCGTTCCGTTCCGTTCCGAATGGGTAATGGGCTCCGGGGTCAGCAATAGCAGGCTTTATCTTGCTTGCCTCACCCTGTCCTTCGCTTCCAAACTCCCGAGAAAGGTATTATGACCAGCGGTGTGTATGAGTGTGTGTGCGAGAGCAGTACGGATTTGCCAACGGACTTTCGGAATCGGAGACAAAGACCACCCCTTGCTGAGGAGAGGCGAGAAGAGATAAAGGCGCATAAAAGCAAGATGCCACGGTCGGTGGACTATTGCTGCTTCTGATGCTGCTGCTGCTGCTGCTTCTTCAATGCCCCTGTGGCAGCCATTTGCGTAAACATGTAAAAGCTCCGCTGTTGTGTCTGTGTTGTGGCAAAATATTGTGTCCAACACGGAAGGGAACACCGTACCGAAACCGAAACAAATGGCAGCCAAATAGCTAGATGATGGTCACCACAGAACGCACCGTATTAGATGCAACCTACCGCCGTACCTGGGTGGAAGTCCGTTGGAATAGCAAATGAATTTGAAATATTATCTCTCAATCGGTGATGCTCAACGATTGCCCGTTTAACAATGGCCGGTGTCAAGTCCGTTAAAGACAAGTCCGTTCGCGGCAGCCGTTTTAAATAGGTGTATCTCACGAGCAGCAGCGTTTTCCCAGCAGCTTGGACTGCGACTGCTTGGACAATGCTCATCGGTCATCGGAACATCGGTAGAACAATGTTGCGGCTGGATCACCAGCACGCACGGAAAAATGTCATGAATGTTAACCAATTTGTATTGCTCAACGACCGCATGCAGGGATTTTAATATTAATTCGGACGATTTGTTAATTGTTCGTCTGCCCGGGACTCAAGCATCAGCAGACCAGAGATAGTGAGCTCAGTATTGTCAAGACAGCATCCGACCAGAACAATGAATGTATTTAAATATGTTTACGTAAGATAAGAGCCCGACAAACCGATTGACGTTCCCAACTTGGCCAGCGACTATGAGCAGACCGTACAGAACAGAGCTTGTTCCATTGTCGTTGATCGCCGAGGTAAGTCGAATCCCATGACCCCCATGGGGTACCCGGGGATATTCCATATTTGAAAACTCTATCCGGCGTTTCTCGAAAGTCATAAAAGAATTCAATTTTAAGCCGCGCCGTCGCCTCGCCACCGAGAGAGAGAGAGAGAGAGAGAGAGAGAGAGAGAGAGAGAGAGAGAGAGAGAGAGAGAGAGCTCCGTGCTGTGCATCACGATGCGCTGGTGCTTGTTTGAACGACGGCACAAGCAGGTGACTCACATTATCGCCGTCATAATGTTATAAATTACCGATAGGCCCCGGAGCGGAAAACTTGTTTGTCCAAAATGCTATGCAAATCGCAATCAAATGGCGATACTTGGGGGTTTGGTCAAAAATTCCTCCGAGGAAGATGCAATTCCAACACAGACGGACCTACAGACTGACACTCCGATCAGCACGCACTTCTCGAAGACTTCCAGCGTGTTTTTGGGGTGATTTATTAGCATTTTAATTGACTTGCTCTTGGTATGGATGGTTGAGGATGGATGGCGAAGACTGATCGCGAGATGCGTCAAGTACAACAATTTGCGGCCAAAGTGGAGACAGAACTATCAACTTCTGCACGAACACACACACCTAGAGGTGAGAAGGGAACGAAAATAATTACGTCAGCTCGAGTACGAGTATCGCTCAACGAAAGGATGATGTAAGACGAAATGGTGGCGTTCGCCACGCAGACGAACAAATATGTTGTTTGAAGAAAGTATGACTCAAGTTTGAGGTTTTTGAAGAAGACATACACTGCTCGGTGTGTGTGTGCTGTGTTTGTGTACGGTTAATTGGTTTAACCCGCCGCATGCGTCTCTGTAGATCGCATTGTATGAGATATGATGCTGCTGCCGGTGAATGCAAAACAACGTTTTTTTTTCTTCTGCAAACCAAATCCAATTAGGTAAACCGCGTTCGCGAAAGCTTCAGTAAAAGTTCTCACAATTGCCTTCACCCATTTTTGGGGATGAAGCGATTGAATAGCGAGTACGCAGACGCAGGAAGTGATAATTTGCACTAATAACCGGAAATCATGCAGCCTTCGCACCGCAGACGACGACGTCGCCGTCGCCGCAAAGAAATGAAACTTCATCCCCCGTTCGCCCATTCTCCTGTGGCAACAGCACCGCCAGCACATCGCGAGCTCCAGCAGCACAAATTGTCGGTTGTTTGGGGAGGTTTGGCTCGAGCGGACTGTGCCGTTTGTGCCGGGCAATGCACTGTGCGAGTTGCAGCGCGGTCGGCGTTCGGCGAGCCAAGAAAGTGCAGAAACCGCAGCCATCGGGAGCCGAAGAAATGCAGATGTTGCGAAATGTTGTGCGAAGCGGCAAAAATGGTCGACGCAGCAGGCCTCGGCTGGATGAGGCGCTCGCGGGCGACGTGCCGCTGCTGCTGTTGCTGCATGAATGAATGCACGAGCCCGGTGTTCAGGCGTGTGCTGGTGGTGGTGGTGGTGCTGGTGGGGGAAGAAGTGAAGGGCTTCGAACCCGTTCGACAGCTGTAGCGGCAGCGACAGCGGTTTTTTGATGACAGAATCAAAATTCGAAACCCTCTTTTGCCTGCCTGCCTGCCTGCCGCTTGGGATGCCAACGGTGCCTCGTCGCGATCGATTTTCTGCGAAGCGCCATCGCTAAACCTCCGCTCCATCGACTCCATTGGGTGTCCCGATGCGGCCTCGTCTTTGTGCTTGTTTGTGAGCGTGTGTTTCGGCGTCCGTGGATCAGCCGTCCTTTTTTCCCGGAGCAAAATTATGCCCCCTTCGGTGGTAGCAACAGCTGCTCCAGACATTCCATTCATGTGAGAGCTGGGCATGTGAGTGTTGTGCCGGGGAAGGGGAGGGCGGGAACGGAGGGAACGGCTAGCTGGCGGCTGCGTTCGTCGCTGAATATTAACCTTCAAAGGTCGTTCTGGCCAATTTGCTTCGAGGGAGGAAGACGGAAAAAGGAAGAAAATGAGCGATCACAAAACACACGATAGACGCAGCATGCTGGGGCAGTGTGGGCAGCGGGGGCCTGTAATATAGAATCATTTCTCGCCGAGAGACGATCACCAGCAATCACCATCTCGGCGCGCGCGCGCCGATCGCTTGATCGCTTGATCGTTCACACGATGAATTAATCAGGAATTCGATGTGGAATTTCCAACGCTTTCGGTTTTCGGGAGGGTGGAGGGGGGAGCGGTTGTGATCGATTGTTTGGAATGGATGGATGTTGGACCTGGCTGGACCTGGGGAAGGTAATGTTTGATTTCCGGAGACGATCACACACTCACACACACACTTTATTGCTTTGAGGTGGTTGGAATGTTTGAAATCAAACAGCAAGAGGGAAACAAATCCACTTGCTCTGAAGACGCTTCATTTGGTTCGACCATTTGGAAATGGAATTGGAATATCTGAACCATCCCTCTGAGTCCTCTCGAGTGTGGAGGACGCACAGCTGCTATTAAATGATTGGCAAATTGGATCGTGCTTGGGACGATTGCGAACGGCCAATGATTCCTTTTTTTCCATTTTGCTCGACCGCAAGCTCATCGTGGTAAGGTCATCGAAACCTTCGGCATAATGAAACGGTATCCAGGTGGTGACTATCTGGTTTGATGGGCAGAGCATCAGCTGCTGCTCCTTTTGCTGCTACTCCATCAGCATTAACTTCTATATATGGTCGCCGGGACGATCAGGTTCGTCATGTTCCGCTCGGTTAACATATTCCACATCCGTCGTCCCAGGGCGGCGATCACGCTGGTATCACGATTTCAATCATTCCTGCCGTTCACACTCTCACACACACACGCGCGATACAACGAGAACGATGACACGACATACACGACGCATCATATTTTATGCTGCTCGCTGACATCTCGCTTCTAAACTTCGAACGAACGGATTATCCATCAACTCCAAGTGCTTTACAATGGCCGCAAGAGATGGGCCCGGCAAAGGCGGGGCGGGGCCGCTTTCCCATCGGTCAACAATGTGGTTATGCATATTTATTCTATCTCTAGCCCCGTTTTTCACTGGAAATTCGGTCCTCGTAATGGCTGAAATTAGATCCATTTGAATTTCACGCACATCAAACCGCGCGCCCTCCACGGCACGCAGCTGCACACAGGGAATCGACGCCCATACGTACGGAACGGTGGTGGAGGCCACTATTAATCACCCTCGAGTTGATTAGACCGTATAGAACATTGTTGTTGTTCTGTTCTCGGCTCTCTCTCTATCTCTCTTTTTCTCGCGGTGTACACCCGCCGTACGAGTTGTTTTTTTGCGGCTGTTAGCGAGCACCAGTGGAGCACGAGAGGAGGTCCACACCGACCAGCATTTGACGGCGTTGTAGCGATGTCGATCTTGCAGAATGAACCGGACCTGCTACCGGATCTGGCCGGCAGTCGCCCTGGAGCGGTTTGAAAAATGTCGTTCTTATCGCTTTTATCCTTTAAAAGCATGCCGTACTTAACGGTTTTTTCGGTTCACCATGTGTGTGTGTCGCACGGTGGCTAATTATTTGCTTTTATTTTTATGCTCTTACGAAGGGGATAACGGACATATCACTTTGGACATTGGATACCAGCACAAGCTGCAACGTACAGCAAGCATAAAAGGCTAACGGGGATAGCGAGCAATGATGGTTCTCAGTAAGCATGCGTTGTCCCGGTGACGAAATCGTGGCCTTCGCTGTACTCTCGTCAGCTGCAATTTTGTTTAACTTTGTCCGGATCCAATACTCACCGAGAAAGGCAATTTCATTTCGGGGTTCGTCGCTTGTGTTTGTTCCAAAAAAAAAAGAACGAAAGACTCATACACGCCTCTTTGGGGTTTTTTGCATTTTTTTTCACTCGCAAAAAAACGCTTTTCGCACGCATCGTATATTAAGCGTAACAAACGAACCGAAAATTATAACCAGGTTAGAGTATGCGGCTGGCCAATTGGTACGGGACGGAGCGTGATTCCGTGCGTTATTAGTTCGCGGTTCGCGATCGCCCCAACCACCGCACCACCGACCAGAAATCTGAATATTTTCTCACGTATCTCACGGGGGCCTCTTTCGGGAACAATCGCCAGGCCGCGCCGAAGAACCATGAGAACCCGGGCATGATGAAGCAACAAAAAAAGGTGGCCAGCCGGCTGGCCGGTCATCAACTAATTCGATTTCGGTGCGGAACTTCGGTACGACACACACACACACACACGCGCACAAGTTGGCGGTCGCAGATTGGGGGGGACGGTTCGTTACCGATACCCCCAGCAAACACTAAATGATGATAATAATCAATAATTAACGATTTGGTATGCAACTTTTCCAGCACGGAAACGTGCGTTCTCACCCAACGCGAAGGCATTAGGTGCGCGGGATCCCTTGGTGCGTCCTTAAGCGTCCCGAGAATGACGAACGATTTGTTTGATTATTGGTATTTCTTTCTTTCGATTTATGTTCACTCCTCACTTGCCTGTTTTATGCCTCAATCTCTCTCTCTTTCTCTCTTCTTTTTCTCTTTCCCTCTCTCTCTTTCCATCTTTGCTGCGAGCGGACAGTCAGAATAATCTGGCTTTAGCTTCCGAATTCAAACGCTTACAAAGTGGTCACTCCGAAGCGCTACAACGCAAAGAACAACATGGAAGGGACCCAGATTGACACGAAAGACAGCGTCGGTCGGTCGGTCGGTCGTGAGACAGCAATTTCCTGCTCCGGATCCACACGAATCTCTTCGCGGGCGCTCGCGCGCGCACCAGACCGCACCGGCCACTGAGCCTGAGACTCTTTCCCATCGCGGCGCACCTTACTGCGCACAAAGAACGTCCGCATTCTTACCCGCGATAATTGACCACCAGCCGCAGCATTGGGCCCCCCCAAACGAAACAGAACAACAAGTGAACCAGTCTCATTAAACCAGTCCCCGAAGGGTCTTGTCCACCTTTTTTTGCGTAATGACCATTGCCGGGAGTTGCCTCATCTTTTGGCTTCGGCTCTGTTGGCCGAAATTGGCCGATCCAAGCAACCGGCTACGCACACTAACTAACGGCCAGCACAGATGGAACGGAAGCAGCCCATTTCTCGTGTTCGCGTTCAGAGTGAAAGTGGGCTGCTGATGATGGTGCTGCTGGTGCTGGGTTGCCGAGAACCGGCTCGGACGACACATTGCGCCAGGCCCGAAAGACCTTGCAATGTCGACCAGTTTCCAACCAACCAACCAACCAATGAAGCAACGAACCCGCTTGGACGAACACGGTTTCCCCGTTTTTGGTTTCGCATTCGCATGCTGGGACGAGGACGATGCCATTCGTCTTCCCGGGGGGCTCAGCTGCGGGGAGAGAGAAGAACCCGGTTTCGATGCAATTGCCCGGGTGCGTTGCGAAACAGGAAAGACAACTTGCCGCAGATATCTACCCCCAAACGCCGAGCTGGGGGCTTTGGCTTTCTTTCCTGTGTTTGCGGTCCCCGTACGGTGGAGTGTGGTTTGCGGTTTCGGTGTTGCCGTCCCGTGGTATCGGTGTGCGTGTGTGCGGCAGTTGCAGCTGCTGTTTCTTCTCCGCTGCCGGCCGCGGGGGTTAGTAAGAAGCATCGTCCAACGCAACTTTGGCAAGTGAATGTCAGAATGTCTCCAACCGTTTTCGAGAATGTTAATCCCTCGTGACGCCACGACTCGTCCGTACGTACGTACGTTTGTGTGTGTGTGTGTGTGTCTGGTGTGCTCTAGAAGCTCCAGGCGACACGATTTCTTAACTAATTGACTGCCGCCATTCGCGTGGTAATAATAAGACTTCTCGGAAAGCCGTTAACCGCTTGGCGAAAGGAGGCGACCGCGGTGCCAGTGCCCAGTGGCGCTACTAAGGGAGAAGATGTCACGTTCACACACACACACACACACACACACACACGGACGGCGTGTGTGAACCCGCTGGAAGGTGTCGCACATGTTGGAGCACGCCGTTTAGGGCCTTTCTCGCGGGGCTCTTGTTGTTTTTTTTTGTGGACAACGTTTTTGCTGCCACCAAACCAAAAAAAAGACACCTTTCGCTGGCCTGATCGTGCTGCTAGCCGTTGGAGCAAGGACGTTGTGACCTACAAGGCGTTGTGTGCAGTTATGCACAGGCAGGTGCATTTGCAAATTACATTGACTCTTTGTTTTTATTTAATACCAAACGGACCAAATGGACCACATTGAAGGGAACTTAATGAACTTCGTTGCTTGTTGAAAGAATTGAAATTCTTTCCAAACACTTAATCATAGTCAGAGAGCACATTACATTTTATCCCTTGATGTATTGCTTTCGAGTAATTACGATCGAGCTTTTTTCAAATGAAAAGTAATGAGCCAAACCACTTGCAGATGATTCATTCTCGTTTTGGGGCTGCTCTATAAGCCTTCTTCGGACCATTCAATGCTCCTTGGCTAACGGCCATCCCCTGATCCTATCAAGCATGACCACGCGCACGTTTCAAAGGTGACATAGCCATTCGAGTTCAATGAACGCGCTGCTGGCAGCAATCACTCATCCTGATCCTCCTGGAAACTCATCGCGCAAAGCTATTAAAGATCCCTCAGAGCGTTGCGTAACGCTTTTTTATAACCGGGAACGACCATCACGAGCAGCAGAACCATACCGATGCATATCTTGAAAGGATTAATTCGGGGTCACTCCCGGGTCAGGGCCTTTGTGGCGCAATATGAGGCGCAATAAACTCCAGCAAATCAACACGTGACGATACCGGGTAATAGGATTACCGGAATAGAAAAGGATTAGAGAAGGGGAGGAAAAAAAAATACCGGGAATGCTCAGGTTCACTTAACGGTCGATCCATCCATCCAGCCAGACCTGTTGTGCTGTGGCATTTGTAACAATTGCTGTACGTCGCCAGTTATCTGGCGTCCTGGAATGGCGTAATGGCATTAACCAGTTCCTCTTCACGAGCTTCACGAGCAGACGCAGTGCAAGATGGAGTCATAACGAATTGTCCAAGTTGCGTTCGAGTTGCGGTGCGGTCCTTCTGCGTCTTGGGTTTTCTATTTTACCAAACGCATACGCCACTCTGGCTCATCGTTTGTCTGGTATGCCCGGTCGAAAAAGGGCTTTCAAATGTTCGTTCCAATTGAAACTCCCTTAAGGTTCGTACTGCGTTCTATGCCTTGGTCTACGCACACACACACACAGACACGGTCGAAGCAGATGTTGTCATTCGAACAACAAAGTGGCTCCGGGACCGGGACCTCAACGTTACACTTTGATTTAGGACCGTTTTCGCTATTCACCCTCAGCAGCCTCGGGTTCCTTCTTCTGGCTTCCAGCGACCGGCCTCAAATGCTTTAGCCTCCGTTCCCCCGGCGATCCCTGCCCCGGGGATCGACAGCTAACAGCTTCTCTAGGCGGAGTGGCTTCGGCTTCGTCGTGGTGCAATCTGATCGGTCGATCGGAGCTCTGGCACGCTGAAGATGTGCTTCCTGTGCTTCGAAACATAAGCGCAGCACAGGCAGGACACCCTTACCATACACACAGGAAACCGCACACTCGCACACGCACACGCACAATGGTGTGGATAACATCTGTCCCCGGTGGCCCCCGGGTGGAACATGATCGCATTTTGAGTTTTCCTTTCTTGTTCTTTCGTTGGGTGCCCCCGAATGGTTTGGACACTTTCCGAACCGTTTTTCGAAAGGATGGAATGGTGAACGAAGGAAAGACATTCCTGCAGAAGCATCAGCAGCAGCAACAGCAACAGCAACAGCATCTTCCCTGTTTTCGCTGCACATCCTGTCGACGGCAGAAACGTGCCGCACAGATTTTGGGATTTTCTTCGTTCCTTTCTGTTCGGTCCGATGGTGCTGGTGATGGTGGTGGCGAGATCGTTCCAGGAGAATTGTGAGGAGCGCGCAACGCGGCAAAGGCGTAATTCGATCGGAAGGATCCGACACCGTGCTGAGGGTCTTCGGTCTTCGGGGATGAGGTTTACCTTACTTCCGCTTTTTTTCCGACGACTTCCACTGGCGGCCACGGGCATGATGGGTGCACACCATCATGGACATCATGGATACGGACAGGAAGTGCATAACTAAAAAAACTGAAACCTCTGAGTGCCGCTATGGGTGGCACAGATTGGCACAGATTGGCCAACAGCCCGCAGCATATCCGCAGGAAGGAACCACATTCCGGCTCATTAGGTCCCTGGCTTTGCTTAAACCTAATTATGTTCCTCATCAGCGAGGCTAAAATAACGATGGAAATCCTCATTTTCAAAACAAATATTATTGCTACCGCTGAGCGCCATACAATACGGTTTTCAATCCTCCTCTTAACACTTTCGACCCTTTTCGGCTTTCACTGCCAGAGGTCACTGCAGCACCAGCGGCCCGCGTTTTTCAAGAGTGCTTACCAACCGCCCACTGATTATCGCAAACGGTACCGTACCGTACCGTACTTTTCCCTCCTAATCACCGTACCCGTCCGCCGACATATGCTGGCCAGGCATCCCATTTTGGCGTTGCCCCGAAAGTGTGAAACAGCATAATTTACAGTTGGCCCCGCGTGACATGTTGCCGCCCTCTCCGCACATCCTCCCACCCGAAGAAAAAACCGATCGATTGAATGTGCCAGTCAGGGTCGGGGTAACGTCAGTTGTTGCTATTGTTGTTGTGGTTCTTCAGTTCGAGGTTTTGGGAGGATTTTCCGCGCCATATGTTTTCGGAAATTTCCCTTCAACCAGCGCTGCGTATCGTCCGCCTCCAATGCCGGCCGGCCGCAGGGCCGCCACGAGATGGTCGAAGAGGATAACAATTAAGGGATTTCCTTGGGTTTTGAGTTTGGCGAGTAATAGGGGTCGCTCGAGAGCGAGAGCGACCCCGAAACTGCCAGCGAAACTGCCGGAAGAGCCGATAGTCCGTTGGTCGATACTTGAATGGCAGGCAGAGTCCGACTTCAAGCCGCGGCTCCTATCAAGCGTCCTCCGTCCGGTGTCCGAAGCGGTTTTTCGAGGAAATTCCCAATCAACCACACTCTCGCACACTCACACACACGCGGGAGCATATGTCTCGTAATCTCGTGGAAAATACAGTCATAAAAACGACAGCGAATGATAGGAACACCACGCCAGGAGCGCCACCAGCATATGCTTCGCGTCTGCTGCTCAAGAACGTTCGTCGTCGGTCATTCAGCATCGAGACCATCGGTGGCAATAAAATCGTGGAATTACCGTGGATTGCCTGCTACGATCGTCGCCTGCTGTGTCACTCGCTCGGTCTCAGGCTCGCGGCTCAGGGCGTTCGCTCCGCTTCGCACATGGTCCATGGATAGGTCCATGGATGTCCAACATGGTGGGAAGGCCAACTAACAAGGCGATATCTAAAAATTATCCCAAAAGATGATGGTCTCTTCTGTTTCAGCGCATCTGCAGCGTGCAGTGGGGTGGATTGGACAGGGAATGTAATTCTCGCCACATCATTTGGTAAAATTAGAACATTTTTAATGACCTGACCGATCATCCGAATGGTCGGAACTGCATCGTCTCGTCGTAAAACTCACTCGCGGTGTTAGATACGAATGAGCAATTAACGTTGATAGCCTTTAGCGGTGGTGATCGCTGCATAATAATATCCTCGATTCAGTAGTTGGTTAGATCGGGCGATCATTTTACGATTGCTGGCGACCATTTCTGCTGTCAAAATTGAGGTTATGTTGCAAGATACTTCCAAAAAGGGGGAATATGGCGACCGTTGCACGCACTCTCGCACCGAATCGTTTCGTTAACGAACTTCGACTTCGAACGCCTGTTGTTCTCGTCATTTCATTAAAAATCAAATGCACGCTTGCATGTTGAATATGGGTTTCAAAAATGTTTTTAATAAACTCTCGCCCTTTCGTGCTGTGGTCCAGCGTGCCGTCGAGGGATATGGAGATTAGTCAAACCGTGCAGCTGTTCCAGCGTCATCGAGCGTAACTACCAGCGTCATGCCCACACAACAGCACAACCCTCGACTACACTACCTCGAGTCCTGCACTTTCGGCATTCCGGGGTTCCGCGACAAGCGTGCTGAAATCCTGGGGACCCCTCACCAAACCATAGACCACGAAGTTACGCCTCAAGTGTTTCCGGAAGTTACCGGAAGTGTGTCACCTCTCCACCCTCGCGACCTCCCGTTAATTTACATTGGAAAAAGGGCAAAATGAACCCCTTTCCGGAGGGGAGTTTGTAGGGACTCTATGGCGACCCCTGCCCGGTTTGCGCTATACGTGCTCGTGCTCGTACGGCACACAATGAGAGGAAGGGGAACCTCAGGACACCATATGGTATCCTCGCTAGTTCCCCGTTATTTGTCGCTGGCATTGGCAAACGTTGGCTGCGGCTCCTGCTAATGAACGACCGGAGGTCGGATGAAACAACGAAGGGAACAACTGCAGGAAAAAAGGCTTCGCATCCAGGATCCAGGATGTGTGACGGGGAACACTGTAATCAACAGGGTGTTGCCGCTGTTCACGTCATTCGAACGAAGCGACGAAGCGACGTTCCAGCGAGTGTGTCAACATCCATTCCGGCGGATCGTTGCCATTCTGCGCTGCAACAATCGTTTGCATTTTGGTCGCTCGCAACTGTTATCGAGCGACGTTCCCGTTCCCGACGTTCCTCGTAAAGGCATTCCGATCTAATTGGACGATTACTGCCACTATTGAGGGGTGACGAGTCGATATTTTTATGGTTTACTCGGAACTTCGGACCCCGGGGAAGGACCCCAAGCAGTGCTACAGTGTTGCGTGCAGGGACGCCGCTCTTACGCAGATTAGGGGTTGTGGCAGCAAAACCGTCGACGCCCGACAAGGACGCAAAATTGAAAAACCGTCCAGCATCTGGATAGCGACGATTCGGTTCGAAACTGGCGTCGATCGATCGATACCATCTGCTGAATGCATCGCATCGCATTCGTGGCCCCTTGTTTTGTCCGCCTTCTTCAAATGCCCTGTTGGGTCCGTTGATGCGTACTACGGAATGATGGTCTCCACCCGTGGGGGAAAAAGGATCCAAGCGGAACTAGAACAAGGGTTTTGAGCGATATGAACTCACCAGACCGGACAGCGATTGAACGGACGGACGAACGGCTAATACTGCGCGTGGTGAAGCGAGTGAGTGGCGTGCCAGCAATGAGGATCAGGGATCTTAACCGCAGCAGCAGCAGCAGCAGCACCAGGTCTACGGCGTAAACATAATTGCAACATAATGGCAACCTTTTACCGAAGTGCATTATGGCGTAGCGCAGGTGAAGTGGCGTCGTGGAAGAGGAAAATGAAATCATACTACGGACCATAAGTAGCCGCAGTTCTTGTGGTTTATGCCATGGCGTTGTGTGCGGTCGGTGTCCAAGCGGAACCGGAACCGCGATCGTTGCCCCGTTGGCCCCTTGCGTTGGTGCTATGCTGGATGACTGCACATTGTCGGTGCACTCTATGTGCAACTGCTTTGCAGTGCAGTTTATGAACTATTCTTCTAGTGACTAAAATATAAACTTCATATCTACTGCGTTGTATGATCTTTATATATCGCCTGTCTGCTCTGTTATATTCTCTGTTATAAAAATATTCGACAAATCCATAAAACAATCTACACCTCATCAGAACACGCTCTCTATATGATGGTATTCAAAATACGTCCACAAGCCCCGATATCGAAGAAGTGCCCTCTTGTGACCATCTGGCCAGCAGAGCGAACCTAACGATGCTGGCCCGGGACGGAAGGAAATTAAAAGCAATTTCCGTGCTCTTGAGGCCGAACGCTTATGGGTTAATATGTGCACAGAGCGTATGCAGCGGCAGCAGCAGCAGATGAGTTGAAATCCAACGAGAAAACCTGAAGTTTTTTTTTCCCTACTTCCAAACCGACGAAAGACGATGTTTGATGTACCGCACTCGGGAGTTGCTGCAGCAATGAGGCAACATACTCGAGCTCGATCCTGTGTATATTGCTTAAAGGAGTGCTCGAAGAACCAGATCCCACCGAGATCCTGACAACGTCCCGTGGTTGATGGCCTCGAGCTGAGTATAAAGGTTTGGTATTTATTTTCCTCCAAAAACCGATTGGAGCTGTCACAATTCCAATAAATTCTTCTCCTGATCCTGATTGCCAACAGCTTTATTGTTATTATAAAGGCGGAATAGCGTTTATGAACGAGGAAACGAAGAAAACAGCCGTTTTGGAAATGGAAAACTATAAGTAAACTTTAAATCAAAATAAACATTTCCACCGCCGGTGATGGTGAAACGGCACGCAGGACACGCGCATCTGCCTGTTGGGCCCGAAGGGTAATTGGATATTTTTGTTTATCCAACGGAACCCATCCGGGTGATCCGAACGGGCCGGCCGCCTT
>NC_064874.1:71106056-71121056 GCF_943734745.1 Anopheles darlingi
TGCCGTCCATTCGAGACAATGTGCATCTGTGCCATCATCCATCCGCTGGCCAGCGGCTGCAAGCGCAAGCGCACGCGCACACGCTCATCAACCTTCGCGCACTCGCGACGGTCATAATGATTCCCATGTCATGCCCGTTTATTATACGAAGTTTATGCTTCTTCTCCGGCTAATTACAAACCCGCAAGTAGGCAGGCAGGCAGGCGTTCGCATTTCGCGTCTTCTTTGTGTCACTCCAGAGGGGAAGGGGGGAGGTGAAGATACATACATTAAAACCAGTCCAGCTGCTTGGGGAAGGGAAGAGAAGGGAGGGGGAAACCCTTTTTTTGCATCGATGCAAGCGATAGTGGCTGCCCAACCCCCAGCCCTACGGTGGGACAGCCTTCCAGCTACATCAATCCAATCCAGCGTTCATCAGGAGGGGAGGGGGACTGCGTTGTACCGTAAACCGAGCGACCGAGAGGCACGCGCACGCGGCATTAATCGTGTTTAGCCTTTCTTTGCCTTTCCTTCAATCAGCCAGCAGCGTTCTCACAGTTCCCTTATCCTCGGGTTCGAATCGACGAACCGCCCAAGTCCGGTCAAGTCATAATCCAGGCGGACCTCCGCTACTACTTCAAACACATCATCCACATCGGTCGCGATCGGTCCTAAATGAGCAAAACAATAGAGACGGGCGTGCGAAAAGCATTAAAAAAAAAACCTGACGACGAAACCGGCAGCGAGTGAGGCGAACGAACGTTGTCGCTGCTTCCTTGCGCCTATAAGGAAGTAGTCGAGGCGCGCAAGAGAGGAATGGGGAGGCGGTGGCACGTGATTGAAATCCCCAAAAAGGCCCCGCCACGGAAAAAACCGCCCGGACACGGGAACCGCGGTTCACGGCGAAAACAAACATGAAGAAGCAATATTATACATATCCGCTTTCCGTTCCGTTCCAGGCCGCATTCCAGGCCGGTCAGTGGCAAGTTCTGGCAAACGTCAGAGAGTCGACGCGAACGCGACGTTCTGCGGACATCTGTGGATTGTCTTTTCTACGCTTCTGGTGCCTATCGACCGCAGGGTACGCCAGGGAGGGAAGGTGATTAGATCCTAAATGTACAAAAACAATTGCGCAAAAAACCAACAGCAACTTGCAGGAAAAGAGGCAAACATCGCGATTCCCCCCGCGCTGACAGTACCTTCCCCTGTTGGCCCCTGGAACCATTGGAACATTGGAACCGAAGACGGCATCCCGGTGTTCCTCAGGAACAGTGTTAATGCTTAATGACTGCGACGGAAAACGGAAATGGCAGAAACATGCGCGGACGTGCAGGTGGAAGCAGGTACCAGAGGGAAGGTTTACTATTGGCCCCCCCCCGAACCCGGACCCGGACCCGGGGGTTCTATGTTACGCCGCATTTTGATGTGCCCTTTTGATATTATACAATCACATTATCTGCCCATCTTTGGGCGGTCCCAGCTCGAAGGGGGTCTAATTGTCGGCCGTGGCCGTGGTATTCCTTCCCCAGGAAAGGAAGTCGGCAAAGTACGAGCCCAGCAAGTACATTGTGCACGCAGCTCAACATGTGCGCTTGTTCGATGTTCGCGCGAGAGGGCGTAGCGGAGGCGGACCTAACGGTGGATTCCGTCGGACACCGGCAAAATATTCAAATACGACCGCTTCCTGTCCTGGTCGGCCTGCGGTCCGTGGCTCGTGGGAAACCGGCAAACATCTACGCAGTGGATTGCAGGAAAGGAAATCCCTGCCAACACTAGGGTTTTTGGATTGTGCTGTACCGAATGGGCATTATTTAAATGGACTCTGAATTGCAATTCGTACAACATTTGATTGATTTGTTACAATATTGTATCAGTCGTGTCTTTGGTACTGATCGAGCATGACCTAGTTATGTAAGTACCATCTTCTTGCTGTTATCCAACACGGAGTCATCCGTTTTTAGCGACGTTACCTTCAAAATTTTCTACATCTTGAGTAAAATTAACATAGGACCTTACGACTCTCATAGCAGAGCTACTTCTGCAGCAGATGTCTACTATGTTTGATCAAATACGAGACATAGTTAATATAGACATAGGCAATAGCTCTACGTGCCGTTTACTCTCCGGCTGCGGAACACCTCAATCCCTTTACTAAAGTAGTTCAAGTACTCCTCTCAATTTGAAATGATCCAGGTTTGATCTTGCAGAAGGCACTACAATGCGATATCATTAGGAAGACTTTTTTCGGCATTTGTCGATTTAAATTCAATTTCTTGAGAGATTTTCTTATTAACATCGAGTCTTGAGTGATCTTGATTTCTTCTTCTTCCTTCGTTATATTCTGAGGTCGAATACTCGAATACACAACTTACAACCCGTCGAATTCCTATTCCGAGTTGTTTTCGTTCGTTCCTCGAAGTCTCGAAACACAATTCAATTTCATACACCAACAGGGGTCAGAGGGCGCATATCTTGTTGAGGCTTCACTCGATCGCATTGACGATCGAGTTTGCTGGATTAATCCAAGCATTAAACGATGTTACACCAGACCATCATCATCATCATAATCAATGAGCGCCCGTGTGTGGTCTGCCCCAACGGCGCAATACGATGGAAGCGTCGTGATTGATGCGCGATGGCGATGGCGTTCCCGAACTTTCACTTCTGCCCCGGAAAATAGATTAATTACGGTCCCGATCGTGACTCATATCCATAGAGCGTCTTCATGCGTCATTCTCCAGCATGACAATCGATCGATGGAACGGTCGACAACGCACACTAACAAATTAACATAAGGACGGAGCGCCTCCTCCGTCATTGCGCCAACTGACTGATCACTAATCGTCCATTGTTTTGGGGAGTCGAACGTTATCTGCATCTCGTAGAACCCGTTCGGTACGTTCGGTTGGTTTTTGTTATTGATAGAGACTTCCTGTTCCCGCAATCGAGGAAGCTACAAATCGTTTATCTTCGTCGAATATTCAAAGACGCAGGCCGCAGACCGAGAACGGAAGCAAATGCTGGATGCCGGCCCGTGGCCCTGCTACCCTTTCAACGAATGATGGTGGCATACTGATGATGATGATGATGGTGATGATGATGACGAAATGCTAAACACCCTTACTTCCTTCACTTCGACGTCCCCAGCCCCCCGGGGGTATGATGGCGTGCTGGATGGGTCACAAAACCAGCATAAGGGCCACCAACGCGCAGCACGTGTGCGTGTCTTGGGCATGTGTAAATTGGTTAGCCTCCCCTTTCGCCTCCTGCTCTGTGGCCACAAGGGAAGAAGACCTCCCTCCGGACGGAAAAGGGGTAGTGAGTATTAGATTCATTTTTCGGTCTGATTGATTACTGCTTCTCGGCACTCGCCCGGTGACCGGTCACCGGATATTTCGGTTCCCCGGCGGCGCGGCCACGCATTCCAGTTCCACTCGGACGACGCGGGACCCACAGGGCGCGCGCGCGTACGCGAGACCAACGCTAGGACACGATGCGGAGGTCGAGTGTTAATTTTGACACTGCCCCTGCCCGTCCCAACGCGTCCGTCGCCTGCTTCGTTGGCCACATCGGCGGACACCCGGCACAATTTCGACCGTGCGGTCGAGTGCGCGGGAGTAGAACCGGTAACCGGGGAGGAGCGGGGGGGAGGGGGGATGTGATTGATTTCTGGACACATGTCATCGAGGGAGGCACAGGCCAGTGGCGACGCTAGCGACGAAGCGTGAAACCCAGCGAGACGTCACATTTCTGACCGGTTTCCCGGGGATCGAAGTAAGCTCCGCTTGCGTCTTGCGATCTCGCGGTCGTGGTGGCGTCTCGTGTCGTGTGTTTTGCGTTTAGAACCCTTCCTCCCCCCCCTCCTGGTTCCATTCGTGGCTCGGTATGGCTTCTGAAATTCCGGTCGAAAGGTACTATCTGCCCGATGAGATCGTTATCCACAACGATGCGTCCAGCGCTTGGGTAAGTGTGCACCGTTTGGTCATCGATCTCACTCCACTGTTCGTTGCCGGACTGGCAGAGCCGGAGACGAGGACGCTTACCAAGGTTCGTAGAATGCACGTCACACCCTGGTCTTGTTCTGACTCATCCCTCCCTTCCAGCGCTTGCAGTGGTTGTTGGCTTTTGCAGGGAAGGATCTGAGCTCCTTCTTCCATCCCGATGGTACACCGATCGAACGGACAAACGTACGCTCCGATCAGCCGATTCCAGTGTTTGTACCGGCGATGGAACGTAATGCTGCCACCGGTCGTCGTTGGTGGCGTGATCCGGCGCTTGTAATCGGTCGCGTTACGCATCTCGTTTGTCCGGTGAAAATCATCAACACGCTTACGCTGCACGCGACCGAGATGAGCGTGTGCTACGAAGATACGATCGAGGTGATGCGAGAAAAGTATCTCCGGTACAACAGCAACGCCCGGCAGTACGAATGGCGCCGTGATCTGGCCGTGGTCAGTTAGTGATGCGATGATCAAATGATGCGGATCCGGAGTTTGTTTAATGTCATTCTTTCTCTCCTTCACCACAACAGGGCACTGAAAAGGGAAGGCTGCGGATGGACCGGACGCTGCTGGAGAATGGGTTCTTCGTCGCAGACTTTGGCACGCGTCCAATCATTTGGCTGTTTTACATTGTACCCGAAGAGCCAACCTCGGCTGGTGATCATCGTTCCGGTGATGATACGGGTTCTTTCTCCGGAAATACATCCCCCCTCCCCGATGGAGCCCAGGCTGTAGCGGTGTAGATACAGAAATGACTCGGCGCACCACAACGTGCGGTGGGAGTCGGTGGTCGTCGGCAGCGCGAAAATGAAACGAAATTACAATATAATAGAAATTCTTGAAATTTTTCCCGAAAGACCCGCTTTTCACTGCAGTTCCAGTGGGAGCTCAGGGGGGGGGGGGGGGGGGGTGGAGTGGTCGCACCAACGTGCACACCAAGCCAAACAACCTTCACCGCATTTAAGTGGATCACGGTGTGTTTCGGACCGGGCCGGTGGTTCGTTCTCATCGTCAACAGTCGGCGTTGGAGAGGAAGGAAGAGAAAAGGCGGGAAAGAAGAAGGGTGGCGCGCGCCATCCGACCCAGGAATGTCTAGTTCAAACCACAGCCACAGCCACAGCAACCAACATTACCGGGCTCTAATGTGTGCTACACGGTAGCAGCTACTACTAGACGCTTAATGAATCGTCGTCATCGCAGCTTTCTTCGCGTTTGCTTTGTTTAGCCAGCGGTTTTGTGTTGCCGTTTGTTGGCCGTTGTTGTTGTTGTTGTGGGTTCGTCTGCTGACTTTTGTGGGGCCTCCGGGCTAATTTATGTCCGCAAGCCGTCCCGGGGGCTGAAAGGCGCGCTCGCTCGCTGAAAAATGTAGTGTGTCTCTATGCGCCGTGTTCTAGAGTTCCCGAGGAGTACGAGTCCCGAGGTTCCATTGGTGGAATGTCGGACAATTTGTCACAAAAAGCAGGCCGGCTAAAGTGTTCAATTAATTCAGCGTAAATGGGAGTGCAACGCGTTTGGGGGGTGGGGGGAAAGTGCGTCCACAATAATCTGTGAATCGCGATGCGAGATGCGAGAACGGACGAACTTCAGTTGATGTATGGTCCGATGATAAATGGCTAAAGATAAGCGCCGGTATGCGGTGGTCTTTGTTTTAGCGTTAGAATAACATTTAGAATACCATCGGATAGATCAACTATGTTTATGTTGCAATTAAATATTCACTTAGCCAGCATTTGGCGTTCCCCAGAGTCAACACATTTTTAACTAATTTTAAATAATCTTGTTACTTGTTAATAAAATACGTGGTAAAAAACCAATATATACACCTCAACCGATTCGGTAGGCTAACCGATTCTAATTGCATACATTTAGGGGCCGAACATTTCAAAATTTGGCCGTTAAATAACCAGTGGAATGAACAAGAACCTTAAACATGAGATTAAATCAATTTATGGTGCGAAAAACTTCCCAAATATTATCTTTCAACAGTGAAAATGTAATGGCATCCCCCTCCCTTCTTCCGTAATAGCACTATTCACCGTTTATAATGTATTTTTTAAAGATATTTAACTGAAAAGGTGTGTATGTTTTTGGGACAATTATTATGTCTAAATCATCTTTTTATCTATCTGGAAGGGACGGGGGAAGGTACAAGCCATGTACTAGGTATGTACTCGCTTCCTCCCCACCCCTCCTCCACTTTCCACATGTATTTCTGTGTCCGGCTCATTCTATCGGTTATCTAACGGCAAATTTTTGAAATGGATAACCGCAAAAAATATTTGAATCGGTTGAGGTGTATGTTTTGGTTTTTTACCAAATACGTAATTTTAGGTGAATTCGTACGAAAAGTATGCCATTGTTTTGATGGTTTACTAGTTTATATGAACGATTTCGTAGACCATAAATCAATAGAATTCAAAAGCAACCGTCAAACTGTTAAACAAAGCACAGAGTTTCTATATTAGTATTAATGTTCTGCGTTAAAATAAAAAATATTACTACCTTTCTACTACTATCTAAGCATTGCATTGATTCTACTATACAGTCGAAGGCAAATTGCTTCTTGAAAACATAACTCAATCGTTGAATATTCAAAACTATTTCCCATAAAATGTCTGTAATCTGTCTCTGACATCTGCCAATCATAATCTTCATTAAATATCATCAAAAGCAAATGGATTGTCCTGCTTCAATGACCGACTACACTGACCAGCTGCACGAATCATATCGTTGTTGAAAAGCCCTGTCTCGCGTTCATCAAAATTAGCACCTTAAACTACCCAACTGCCGCTCCTTCCTCACAAGCGCTTGATCCCTCTGGCCGAGGATCCTGTGCACCAGCGATTGCCATACCATATCGTAGCACCAAAGACCGGGTGCGTTCCTTGTCAGCATCCGCACCACGTAAGCCGGCACTGGCCTGCTGCCAGATCGGCGCCAGGTGGTTTAAGCCAGCCTTCGATCTCTTTGATGAGTTTTTTGCGCTTTCCTCCACACCTCGCACACACACACACACACACACACACACACACACACAGAGCCCGCTAGACGGAAGACAAACCCCCCGAAGACGAAACCGTCCGTGCAGCAGCACAACGTTTCCTTCAACGCACAGCAGCGTGCAGCATACCCGCATGATACGATACGGTGTCCAGGAACAACATTGTGTGTCATGGCCGATTGTGCTGGACGTCGTCGTGGCATACAAAGCCCCGGCCAACATCGTCGGTTTGAGTCGAAACATCTGCCGCACTTGGCGTGCTCGACGAGCTGGTGGTGCCCATTGGTCGATCCTTGGTGATCCCCGGGGGGTACCACATACCCCGGTGCGGTGGTTTTGTTTTAATGTTCCATTTTCGGATCAGCGCACCTTTCGCCTCGATGTGGAATGTTCTTCACCTTTTGATCTGGTTTTTGAGAGAAGGAAATGTTTGAGTTCGATCCATTTCTTTCAATAACGTTTCGACAATGCTTGACATTGTTTTAAGCTTTGTAGTGATTCATTTTGAATAAAGTAATCGTCTTTAGATAATTAAGAGCGTGCAATATCACGACCGTGTATCGTATTCTTAAAAAAAATATTTATTTTTACAATGTTTCAAGTTGAATTCAACAACAGAAAATTATCAGAACCATTCCGGGTTCCTCTGCACTCCTGTAGGTCGAAACGAACATAATCGAAAAGGACATGTGTGTTTGCTTACGTGGCCTCGAATCAGATCATTTTCTCCGTAGCAAGCACGATCTCGGACCGGATGGAAAAGGATCCTCACGAGGCTGAATGATGACAGCCGGAGTAGGTATAGGAGGAGATACACGAGCCCTACACCATCCCGAATCAATTCGTAGGGCCACGGTAAGAGTAATGGCAGCAGCGATCGTCGGGATAATCGACCATCCTCCTGATGAAACATCCACGAAGAAGAGTGTACACGTGTGTGGTGTCTCCCTTCCAGCATAAACACAAAAACAGAAATCGGCACGCGACAGCTGCAAGCTCCTTTCTTTGTGCTCCTGTTTCTTCTTCTGCTTCGCTTCTTGCTGCCCATTTCATACCGACAGGCACATAACCCTGGCACAGGTCGCATCGAACGAACGGAGGATGCACTGCAGCAATCAGGGTGCATCAACGCATCCTTCTCATTGTGTGCTTGACGAAGGCGAAGACCAGGCTGGTGTCTGGTGCCCAAACCATCGCATCCATCGCATTCAGTCGCATTAATTTACGATGGCGACTGGTGACGTTGCATGTTCATCGTTGAGGGATATAGAAACGGTTGCATTCTTCGTGGACGTCGATTGCGGTCGGTTACTGCCGATGATGGTTATCGTGACGGTTAGCTCAATCATTAGCCAACCGGGAGAGACCGGCCTCTTCGATTTATTCTATAATTTTAACGGCGCACTGTGCCTGTCATCAGTTTTCGTTGTTGTTTTAAGCGTCGAACTTATCTAAGAGGACGCGAGGGAAAGGACATTTATGTTTTGATCATAAAGTTTGCTTTTCTTATCTCCCAAGTGTCCTTACGGATGGATATTTAAAGCTCATCTGCTCGCAAGCACTACAAGGGAGGAAAACACCTCCCGATTCAACCCGATTCGGGAGGGGGGGTGTTAATGATGCTCACTAATGATGATGAAGAAAATTGACCATTGCCACTAACACGCTCTCATCACATCGAAGAGGTAACGCTTGCGCTTGCTACCATCAACGGCAAACGCAACAGCGCGGGGAGAGGGAAAGCTGCTCACTGTGGACAAACAAACTGTGTTATTTCAATTTAAAAAATGTGGAACATATTTAAACTATAACTACAGCACTTCTGGGCGGCTAATAGGGGGCTGTTTAACACATGATAGCAATAAAATAAAACTAATAATAATAAAAAATTGTTATGATTGTGTTTTGCTTATTTAATTGGAACAGGATGCCAGGATACCGCATGAATCCTGCACGAGTTTGCCCGTCCCCTCGTTTTGCTTCAGCTGCTACTGCTTCGAGGGTGGGGTATGGTTTTTTGCGTTCTATACAGAGGCAGCGCATGTTCTATGCCAAGTTTATACTGAGGAACCAAACAAATATTCATCAGCACCGAGTTCGAGACCTCTCTATAGCCTAGAGTATCTTAACGGACGGCCCCGATGGCGTCTCCTTTGGAAAATAACTCACTATTACGCGCTCGCTTTGCGTCTGATGGAACTGCTGCTGTTTTCCGGAAAACTGGATTTTAGATTGTTTGATTGATTGTTTCGATTGGTTTGCTTTGCCTCGAGTCATGGCTCGATGAGTCTCCACCTGACACAGATGCTCTCGGGACACAAGTTTGGAAAACTTTTCGCCTTTTCTTCGAGCCGCAGTAGCCCGCCACACATTGCCCGACAAGGATCGATCGGCACGATAAGGATCAAACGATAAGGATAAGCACAGTCAGGTACATCGCGGGATGCCATGGTCACCCAGGGAAGGCTACCCACAAAGCATAAAGTCCGACAACGGCCCTTCTTTCAACGGCGAGGAATACCAACAGTATTGCAACAGCCGGGGAATCAACACCATATAGTAATGACTGGGCAAAGGATTAAGCCCAGCCTCCTCCTGCTTTCCCGCGGGAAAGCGGTGATCAACGACGACCTACTCGTCCGATTGCCCGGAAGCTGCACTAAATACTCTGAAGAAAAAAAACGAGCACGCAGAAACCGAGTAATAAAACGATTTTTTCGAAAAGTCGAGCTAGGGAAATCGAGCAGACTGGGAGCGCAGCGGAGCAGGTAGCTGATTGTATGCAATTCCCACTGAGCAGGGAGAAGAATTCTCACTATAGGAATGCTCCAGTCTCGCTCTAGTCTCGCTCTAGTCTCCGAATAACTTTCTTAAGGGGAATAACCCACGAGACTAGAATAAGACAATAGGGGCCCCAAGGAACGGTGCTATTCGGAGACGTGGACTGTGGTTGTCTCCCTCTCTCGTTTATAGAGAAAAGGGAGAATTCTTCGCACTGCTCACTGGGAATTGCATACAATCAGCTACCTACTCCGCTGCGCTCCCAGTCTGCTCGACTTCCCTAGCTCGACTTTTCGAAAAAATCGTTTTTTTGCTCGATTTCTTTCTCGATCTCGATTTGATTTTTTTGTTCAAAGTACAGAGTGCAGCTTCCGGGCAAAAATCCTTCTTTCTGGAAAATACCGGCAGTTCCATCAGACGCAAAGCGAGCGCGTAATAGCGAGGTATTTTCCAAAGGAGGCGCAATCGTGGCCGTCCGCTAAGATTCTCTAGGCTATAGAGTGGTCTCGAACTCCGGGCTGATGAATATTTGTTTGGTTCGTCAGTATAAACTTGACATAGAACATGCGCTGCCTCTGTATAGAACGCAAAAAGCCATCAAAACACTCCACCCTCGAAGCAGTAGCAGCTGAAGCAAAACGAGGGGACGGGCAAACTCGGGCAGGATTCATGCGGTATCCTGGCATCCTGTTCCAATTAAATAAGCAAAACACAATCATAACAATTTTTTATTATTATTAGTTTTATTTTATTGCTATCATGTATTAAACAGCCCCCTATTAGCCGCCCAGAAGTGCTGTAGTTATAGTTTAAATATGTTCCACATTTTTTAAATTGAAATAACACAGTTTGTTTGTCCACATTGAGCAGCTTTCCCTCTCCCCGCGCTGTTGCGTTTGCCGTTGATGGTAGCGAGCGCAAGCGTTACCTCTTCGATGTGATGAGAGCGTGTTAGTGGCAATGGTCAATTTTCTTCATCATCATTAGTGAGCATCATTAACACCCCCCCTCCTGAATCGGGTTGAATCGGGAGGTGTTTTCCTTCCTTGTAGTGCTTGCGAGCAGATGAGCTATAAATATCCCATCCGTAGGGACACTTGGGAGATAAGAAAAGCAAACATTATGATCAAAACATAAATGTCCTTTCCCTCGCGTCCTCTGAGATAAGTTCGGCGCTTAAAACAACAACGAAAACTGATGACAGGCACAGTGCGCCGTTAAAATCATAGAATAAATCGAAGAGGCCGGTCCCTCCCGGTTGGCTAATGATTGAGCTAACCGTCACGATAACCATCATCGGCAGTAACCGACCACAATCGACGTCCACGAAGAATGCAACCGTTTCTATATCCCTCAGCGATGAACATGCAACGTCACCAGTCGCCATCGTAAATTAATGCGACTGAATGCGATGGATACGATGGTTTGGGCACCAGACACCAGCCTGGTCTTCGCCTTCGTCAAACACACAATGAGAAGGATGCGTTGATGCACCCTGTTTGCTGCAGTGCATCCTCCGTTCGTTCGATGCGACCTCAGCCTGCGATCCCGTGATCGGAGTTTGGATAAAAATTTATCAATATCTCATGACCCGCTGGGCAACTACCAGGAGGAGGCACGTGTGCGCCTGTTCCATATCGTGGACGCAGTAACCAAACGCAACGTCGCAGGAAAAAAACCCAGCAAATGTGACTCTTATTTGTATCTTTAAATATCATTGAACATTATGAAGGACAATGTGTGAAAAACACAGTCTTTAAAACTTTATACTAATGAGTTTAAGTTGTTTACTAAGGTTACTGATAAACTGATGCTGATCATAGCCAAATGAACGTAAAGAGGATTCCCAAGCTGTTTGGTCTAAATTTCTGTGAGGCTACTACTAAAAATCACGATTACTTTGAATATTAATACAGATGCAGGTCTGTTAAGAAAGTAGCAGGTGGTACATAAAATAAGCTTTTTTATTACAAATCCAACTATGAGCTCAAATAATTCTGTAAGTTAGAACTTGTGGATACGTTTCCAACATTCATGCTGTATTTTGAACAATCTATTGTTGCAGTGAAATGGGTCTCCAGTGTCAGAGGAGCAACGAAATCAATTCTGACGAAAAAAAAAATAGATTTTAGTTACTTGCCCATACATGCGTTGAATTGATAACTTTCAAGTATTTATTAAATTGAAACTATTGTAGAGTAGACAGGAAAAGAAGCTGGTGTAGAAGATATAGATGAGTGCATAAAAATGGTACATTGAAAAGATGTAAAACTGTAAAAAACTTAATTGTATGTATCCGACCAAAGAATTGAACTTTTCAATAACTACGTAATTTTTGTTAAAATTTGAAGGCGATTTTGACCAAAAATTAGCAATCTCGAGATCCATCCAGATGTGTGAAACGGATTTAAAAATCTCGCACTCACTCGCGCGCGCTCTCGATGTAATACAATGTACAGCGATGTAACAGGTCAACAGGAGAAATCTTCAATTACGCGGTACCCTCGAGTACTTTTTTTTTCGTTCAACGTGCGTGCGTTTGCGCTCGACGACAAACACGTTCGGTGGGGTGCTGTGTGCCCACTTGCTCTCCGGTATGTACTGCGGTGCTGTATGGAAGAAAGTGCACCATCTACACACCATCTTGGAAATACGCACGTTACACCTCTGCGCGAGGAACAATCGCAACGTCGGATACTTTCACTTCCACTGAAGGTGCGGACCACATTACAAGTCGTTGCAATTTTCTTCACATCTTAACTTAGAATTACATCTTTACATCCTTCGCAACTACATTTCGAACTGACTTGTTATCAATTGGTATAATTGCTACATTTAATATCAATCAGACCGCTGTACTTCTGGCCGATGCGAGAACCAAAGGCAACAGCACATGGCATTTACGATAGAGCATAATGTTCGCGGCGCCAATGCAGTACGATAGAGTAGTATGAATCACGAGACTACATTGCCCAATAAATGAGAGCTGCGTGGGATTCGATGATAAACGCGATTTCCATTACCATGACGAAAAGAGGATTAATTGAAGGGTGTTGGTTGTATCAGATCGATTACGCGTCAAAATGACTCTAGTGCACTCATCATAGTGAGTTGCAGGTGTTTTATTGTTTTTTGCAAGTGTTCAATCATCCTATTCTGTGGGCTTTCAATTTATGTAAATTCAAAATTGTAATTTGAGATACGATTAGTTTCAAATTAGGCTAGGGATAATGAGTTGGAACAGACGATGCGCCCACATAGACCATTTCGGGTGTTTGGAATGTTGAGGTTAAAGTACCTGTTGCACCCTTGAGTTCAACATTAATCTGAAAGTATGATAGGTACCATTATCAATGAAACTATAGATTGATTTGTGGGATTTATGAGTGGGTTTTGTTGGGAAACATGAAAAGGAAATAGTTCGTGTTTGCTTTACATTCCATATTACATATTACACACAGCAAATGAATGTAATGATGCGGTTTCAACATGAAACTATGATCTACCGTACTGTAGTACAAACAGAATCACATACACCCTTATATTTATAACGCTTTCTAGATTAATGAAACATGGATCAGGTTCTGCACAACACCATGCCTCATAACTTAAGGGGTACATCTTGTGAATAAAAAAAAACACTGTTACTGTTAAAAATATGCACCAAACTATCTTTTGGAAGCCCTCTAGCCAAGGTGAGGAATCAACAATGCGGAACTACAATACAAGCCCACGCATGGCCATCACTGCACGCGGATGGTAGGCCCTTTTATACTACAGCAAGTCCTTCCCAGGAAGCGAAAGGCGACATGAATGGACATCTAACGACTGGCTTCAAATTGCAGAACGCTCCTGGGCATGCAAAGGGAGGAGGGCTAGCAAACCGAAATGCCAAAGATAGATCCTCCGCTGGACTATGACGGGCTGTGGCCGGCCAGCTTGACGGTGAATCTTTTCACCATACTTCCCCAAGATGCTTTCAATAATAAATAAGCCGCCTATCTTTTGTTTTCTAGCTACCATTTTTCAGGAAGTTGCATCTAAACGGGAAAACGAAACGATAACAAGCGTTGGCCAACAGGCAGGCCGCGTGAGTGAGTGTCGAGTCGAGATTTTGGATTTTGCGAATGTGCGCCACGAGAAGGTGGAGAAAGTCCTACGAAGAGCCTCGTGGACCCGTCCGCCTCTCGCCCACCCTCAGGCACAATGGGGTGGCTGGTGTACTCGCAAACATGACAGCAGCATACATCATCATCATTACTATCGTCTTCGGTGACATTTGTAGATCATTGTTGCTGCTGCTGCTGTTGCTGCTGTTGCTGTTGTTGCTGTTGTTGCTGAAGACAGCAGAGGATGGACGGTCACTTGATGTGCAAAGTTTAGCATCGTTTATCAGCTCCATCAGCAACGAGCATCAGCAACAGCAAGCGAAGGCGAACAGCCCGTTTAAAGTTAGCTATCGAGCAGCAAATCCTGTATTCACTTGCAATGTCGCTGCTCTGCTGCGGTGAATCATGACAATGCGAGCAACGCTAGTTGTTGAGTCTCCCCCCGCTTTGTCACCGACCTTCGAGGCGCGTTCAAACGGGCGCCGAAAAGCGAAAGAGATATCGTATACCCGGTTGGTTTAATTAATGGACAGAGCGTGTAGCGCCCATCGCGAACTTCATGATAAGCATAACTTGCGCTCCAGCCCCAATGGTGGCCCCATCGATAACGGGGCTCATCGATAACTTGATGATAAGTAGATCTTAGGACGAAACGGACGGGCTTAAAGGGTTCGTGGTGGGGGCCATATGTCGTCCCGTTGACTTTATGCTTAGTCGAGCCAACATTGTGCAACGAAGTATTTGTATATTTTCCCTGCCTTTCACTCCCCTACCTCTTGCCCCATTGTCTCTTACCGCGCGGCGCTTGTACCTGCTTGTTACCGGGAAATACTTTGTACTCGATGATATTTCGTCCGTTTTCTAGTAGCGTGTCGAGAAAAAGAGAATGATTATTGGTTTCCGAGAATCCCGACAACTCTGAGATTCTTTTTTGTCCTTCTTCTGGAGTCGCCATCGACACCGCCGCTACTGAAACATGGGAAGTGCGGCAATGTTTTACCGATTTACATGATATACCCATCTCGCAGGACATGCCCAGTGCCGAACTCGGTTAATGACTCAATTATCAGTCAATTATTGGCCCGGCGGGAGCAGCTGCAGGTTTTTCCTTTTTTTGTTGTCGTTTTTG
>NC_064874.1:71126056-71148556 GCF_943734745.1 Anopheles darlingi
GCACACGTGTCTGTAGGCCAACGAAAAAGGAAAAATGAAGGTAACATACCAGGGCTCGCCAATTGCCCAAATGCGCACCATCGCTATCGGCACGTAATCAATTTGAGTTCTATCAACATCGCGCTTCACAGTGAGTTGTGCTCCCATTCGAAAGCATCGGCAAAAAAGGTCCCGATAAATCGTATTATCCTGCAATCGCATGATGCCTCTGCAGCACGTTGCATGACATAAAAAGGAACTCAAAAATACGAACGCAAATAAGGAATCGAAACGAGTACGCGACACACACGCGCACGCACGTCCTGAGGGGGGAAATTGTAAAATGGGTTGCTTACTTCATTAGCCGCCGGTCGTTGTTATTGTTTTTGCCTCTCCATTTTATCCATCCAACAGAGTGTCACTATTTGAAGTACCATTCCTGTGGCTCGAGCACCATCCAGCATCCGGAAAGCCAATAAACATTCGGACAGCCCAATTGGCCGATACACATCATTAGCATTAATCGGCTGAACACAGGACACAGGTTGCCCGGGTTCCGGTAAAGATGAACGCATCGATTGTGGTGTTAACGCTGACCTGCCTCTTCAAAGTGGCCCTCTCCACTAGCCTGCTGCCGGACGGAACCGGTGGACAGGGAGCCTCGGTAAGGGTGAGGTTCCACCTCGTTTTTAATTGCATTAACAGTGGCACTTTGCTCGATCAGGACCTAACCAACGATGGACAGGCCAGTGATGACGAGCGGATAAATTACATTACGCTCAATGGCAATGGCTACGCTGATAACGAGCTGGCGTCGTCGTCATCGTCCACGACCACACCGGAGGATGGCGATGCGGATGGACTAACGGAGGGATTGCTTCGATGGACGGCCAGTTCGGAGGCGCAGGAACTGGTGCCACGCTTGCTACGCATGAATCCGGATTTGTTGGACAGTTTGAGGTATTGGTTTTTGGTTTTTATTTGGATCCTCCAGCATGATGTTTATCGATCATCGTATCATTGTCCTTTCAGAGCGGCCATTGCCCTTGATGCCAACATGATTAACAGACAGAACATGGACCTTTCGAGCGATCTGCTTGGGGTAAGAACAGCGACTTTGGGTAGCTTTGTATGTTCTCATTCGACGATCCTTCACTTGTTAGAGTCACCAAGGAGTCTATGATCGTCTGTACGGATATGCACCACTGCGAAGCGTCTATCCCAAACGAGCACCAACTGGTTTTACTGGTATGCGAGGACGAAGAGTTCCATCCGGATTCAACGGTAAGTGCTGCGTAAGGAGTGCTACTTTCCGATGTAACCTAAGGTGATGTCCTTTTTTCGTTGTCTGTTAGGTGTCCGCGGCAAGAAGTCACTCTCGGTGTACAGTTGGAAGAACAGCGCGATCCAGGGTGGGAACCAGAAGTCCTTCAAGGATGGCAAACGAGCACCGTCAGGATTCTTGGGTACGATGCTACGCACGTGGTAGTTATAGTTATCATCATCATCTTCTTATGCTTCATCTGCTTTCCGATAGGAATGCGCGGTAAGAAGAACTTCGATATGGGTCCGGATCAACGATGGAGGATGGACGATCTGGTGAGTGAAACTTGAACAACATACTAGCCACACGGTGCTTCAATGACACCTTTACGCCGCTTATCGACAGATCGACAACGAGCAGCTCAAAGAGTATCCGAACTATCTGATACTGGATCCAACAATGGGACCATCGCTGCACATTAACTCGGCTCCACCGAAGCGAGTCCCAAATGGTTTCATGGGACTCCGCGGAAAGAAGGTTAGAAGACGGGAAGACGGGGTTGTGAATGGGATACGAGAGTTATGTTAATCGTTATCGCACTCAACAGGACTGTTGCTAAATGTCCACGGAACACAGACTCCAACGTACACTGGCTGGCAAGCGCTGATGGAACCGAGTACACTCTTCCTTAAAGTACCCTCGAATGGAACGCAAATACTGGCAAAAACCATGAGTGTAAGCGTTTATCAATAATAACCTCCTAATTATCGTCTACTGGTCGGGCATCTGCTGTTAAACATATCATCGTGGTCATCATTATCAGTGCTAGGGTAGTGTGTAAGCGTTATTGCAGCTCTGCAGCGGCGGTCCGGTCGATATAGTAACGCCGATCGCTGGCCCAACGCTGGCTCGCAAGGCGAACAAACTACAAAACACAAAGTATATATTTAAAAGTATATATTTAAGGCTTCTGGAAGAATTATAGCACTGTTCAAACCAAACATCGATGGGACAAACAAACCGCGGGGGGCTTTCACTTGCACATGCATCCGAATGCGGGGGAATCTATTGAATGGCGCGGTTGATTCGCGGCTTCATTTGGGCAAATCGCCTTTTTCCTAGGCGTTCCGCGCTGGCAGACTCCTTCCCCAAAGAATCGACCATCTCAGTATTGGCTTCTTACAATGGTGTGTACAAATGGTGCGGGTTCTTGATATCAAATGGACAATCTTTTCTTTTTTATGTGGTAAGATTAATTGGAACCAACTACATATTAACAGCTGAACGCAATACCTCATACACAGTAATGTGCTAGTAATTATTTCCTAAATTTCGAATTGAAAATGAAAATTAATCTGCCAATTAGCATAATAGTTATGAGTTGCTTATCAAAGAATTATCGTCTACAGTCTTGCCACAGATCGTTATTATCGCAATCGGCTTGCAAACGAAGCAAAGATTTAAAAATCTGACTCAATAATCGACTATTTTGTTTAATAATGTTGTAAGTCATCAATGGCACTTCAAAGAAACAAATAGATGTATTAAGCATAGAGCAAGGGATGTATTAGTAAGCCAACGGCATTAAAAAGAAGGCGCCTGGTGGTCAGGAAATGGGTGCGCCTTCTTGTCGTAATTCCATCGAGTCTGGGTCAACTGCTGAGAAATGAATGAGCGTGAAACTGTTCCCGAAGATTGTCTGTCCAATGGCCACCAGAACTCTATTCCACCAGAAACTTTATTCCAACTCCCGAATCATCATTCTTGTATATTTAAATCGTTGGTGATTGTTTTTGAAGAAATGCCAAAACATTAATTCATCATTTAAATTCGCCCAATTACAGCTGTCCATATCATTTCCTCCCCAGTGCCACCAGGTGCCTTCAATTTGATAAGCACATTGTCTATTATCATTATCCCGATCCTTTGTTGAGATGTTCTCATTCCTGATAAGCCTCATTCCATCGACAGCAGTTCCACTATATGATCCAAGACGAGTCAGGACGTACCCTAGTCTCTCACTCTCTATTTCGAATGCATCATATCGTGCGTATGTGTAGGTTCCGTTAAAGTCCTTCAATTCTACAATCAACTCATGCCCACGCCGTTTTGTTATCTGATGGACTTTTTCCAAACCCAACCAAAACTCTTTACGAAAATCACCAAATCCGTCGCGAAACTCTCTCCAGTCTCGGTGAAAGTCTAATGAACCATCGTAACGGTATTGCATCACGATCCATCCCCCACCGAATGCGTTCTGGTTGCAATACACTCTTAACGGAACTTTAATACCAGCATTATTTAAACCGATCAAATATGTTCCCGACACGTCCGTTGGGATATCCTTGCAAGAGGAAAAGGGTTGTTGAGTATCCTGTTTTTGCAGCACGCGTCCGACGTCTTGATCGAGTTTATGCAACACTGCATCGACCTTCTCCTGGTTTCGATTTTGGAGCTCGCTTATGTTTAGCGCGACATGAATTTCGAGTTTCTGAAGTTCCGCAAAGATTTCAGTTTGGCTTTGATGTTGGCTGGATCGCAGTTCATTCAGAGCGGCAGCTATCTGTCTTTGCTCCGATCTATGTTCCTTCACCTCGTTCTCTATTTTTTTCAGCTTGCCATCCCTCATCTGCAGCTTGTCTTCTATGTTCTCCAGTTTAACTTCCACGTTGTGTAGCTTCTTCACGATGAAATCGAACTTAGTCAGGACCATTTCTAGTCCGAATCCCAGTGTCCCATATCCTGGATGAACGAGAACTTTCATACCTTCACGATCACGATCACTTGCCCCAACACATACATAAGCACAGAACATCATTAATCCGACACGCAGCTTCATTTGTGGAACGCACTTTGGAGCACACCAAGTGAATTGTGATGTTCAATCAGAACGAGGCCTCTGAGCTGTTTGGAGGGACGATTCACACTGGATTCAATGTTTGCACCACCTGGAATGTCTGGAATGAGTTAGCCTTTTTTGCGATCGGAATTGCGACGCATTGAGTTTACTGCTATGTCCTCGATTTTTTATTTAGATTAGCTGCGTGTAATGCTATTCTCACCCTCTGAACCTTCTGGAGGACGTACTGGATGCAGCCGGTTATGGAAGAAGCGAGTTAACTTCGAGCCCCCATGCAACCTGTTATGCTGAGTAAGCATAATCATCTCGCACGAAACTTGATGCGGTACTGGCGGCTCCCCTCCTCTATACTTCAGTAAATGTATCTTAGCATAAGAATAAGCAATAAACATAAACAATAAACAATAAACATAAACATAAAGCGACGCTTGTGCGGTTCCCGCTGATTAGAGAAATCTGAGCTGGGGTCGGCAATCGCGAATCACCGATACACGCGGACGCCAAGACTTCCAAACTCGATCGTCACGGAACTTACAAATTTATGGTTTCTGCATCATGCTGGATAAATCTGAATGTACCGTGTGAGCTACACAACACAATATGCTTAATTGTTTAAATTGTAGAAGCGAAATTGACTAAAAATACAGCAGTATTTTTGCTCGCTTTTTCTCGATCGTTTCGTCTCTACGGGAGTCAGAGTGGTTGGATTGAAAATTAAATCAGCATAAATCTTCCCTTCTGGGCGAATCAAAGATATCATTCTGATCTAATCTACAGTAAGATCGGTACATCTTTCGGACTTTTTTAAGAAGCATCATTCTTTGGAGTGTCGTCATGCAGTTACCAAATTTGTTTGCGGGTTTTCCCACGAATTTTCCTTTTCTTCTTCTCGAATTTTTCGAGCGATATTTTCACTGCTCGAATTTTTCTAGCACTGCGATGTTTTATAGCGCTCCGTCGCGGTGAGTAGCGTAAGTATTTTATTATAGCATACGGCATTTGTAGGGCTCGAAACGGGAAAGCCGAGGGAAATTTTTTAACGAGGTACGGAAAAGTCCTACGAAAAGCCAGTTTTCGCGGCTTGAGTGGAATGAAAAAAATGCGTTTTAATTTGATTTTTCTTTGTAAATTGTAATAACAGGTTAATCGTTTTAAATCCAACAAAACGTTTACAAGAAAAACCATACAATAGCCCAAACATTCCGAATATTTTCTCGACACGAAACTTAACGTGCAATCGTAATAAAATGCAAAGAGGAACAATTTTAACAAAATTTCATTCGTTTTATTTTCAATATCGTATAATAGTTAGAAGCATATACTCCTTTTCACAATTTGGTTTTAGTTTTTTCTTATTTATTGGCTTACTTACGAGCCATCCTTCCTTTGTAATTGCTTAAGTACTTCATTTCGTCTAAGAGTATTAAGATTAGTGAGATTAGTAGACATGTTTGAGATTAACAAAAAATTGTTCGATATGTTTCGAATCAAATATTTTTATATCTTATTGTGAAGAGCCTTCCGCTCCATTTTCTTGTTAGTTTGCCGGCACCGCGCTCCATCAGACCGCTTCTTATTGCAAACAGCATATTCCACAAAGTTATCGTTTGTTTCAATGCCATCTACCTAAGATGTTTACGTGAGTGCATTCGAGAAGTATCGTTAGTACGTCGTAGTGCCAGCCAGCTCTCGATGTGAATTCAAGGGAGATGGAACCAAGTATTTAATGCCTTCGGTTAATGTTCCGAAATGAATGCAGCTTTCATCTGAATCTTGAAAATGGAAGAGTTTGGAGAGAACGCCGCATTTTATTTCCCCAACTGAGGACATTATCGTTGTTATGAACGCCGCATACTCCATATTAAAACAATCGCGTATATTTTTAAAGCTGGGTTTATTACTTTTTCTTTCCTAGTCAATTGAATTTAATACAACTCAAATAATCGGAACACTTTTATTTAGGTAAACATTTGTGTTTAATGTATTTCAAATTCGTGTGGGTCAAGTAAAATATGCTAAAGAAACGATAAAGTCATGTACTCACAATAACCGTATTGTCGCAGTGCGAAGGTCGTTCAGTGAACATTTTCTTTAGGAATGCAACATTCCCACCAAGAAGTCCATAAGCAATACTCTCTTCCTTGGCCCTGGGGATCGTCGAGTATCACAACTCCTTTTCCTGCAAATGGTAAAAGCTCACGAGCAATTTCCGTTCGACTGGCGGGCGGCTGTTGGTGATCCACCCCCCCCCCTCCTTTTGTCCTGGTTGAAAATTGTTCTCCCCCGAAATTTCTATTCCATTAATTTATGTATTACCTTCACAGCTCCATTATGGGCGAACCGGGTGCCCAAATGTTTTCGGGATCACAGAATCGTTTATTGTTATGGAGGGAGGTGGTATGGGTTGCAGCCAGCTCGTCGACTGCACCACAGTACCCGAATGATACGAGCCGTTGCGCTGCGAATGCGGACCAGAATTATTCAAATAGTTCTGCAACGCAATATGTACTCGTCTCGTGTGCGCCATTTCCTTTAAAGCAGCATCGGTTGACGCTGATCCAGTAGCCAGGAAAGGATGCCTGCTGGGATGCCACCATACCCCTGCCATACCTCTGGCTCGATTCAGGCTCGATTATGAATATTAAATTCAATTCTACGGCGTCATCGTAGCCCGGTACCAACCAGCAATGACGGGGGCCTGCACGGCGTGTACCGATGGTTTGATGGCTCCGAACGACTCTTCGAGAGTGGCTGCCTATTTCCTCTACCAGCTGCCAGCGGCATTTTAATTAGATCGTGAAATTGATTGCTTCTCCATGGTTCTCGCATGCGCTATTAAGAGCCGCGAGTGTAAATATCATATTTATACCGTAAAACTCGAACACCAGGGCGCTGGAGCGTGCATCGCGGCCTAAGCCTTTCATCCCCCCAAAATTTAATAAACATTTTTGACTGCATCCACGTGCTCAATGTCAATATTAATTAGTGCAGTTTCGCCAAATCGACAAAAATACCGACCCTGACTCGCTAGCCTTCAGGCAAATAATCTTTCCCTTTTATTGTGTGCGCATTCGTAATGGAGTACTAAACGGAATGCATTTATGTGAAAGCGATCTCGAGTTGCGTTAATTGTTTTTTTTTTCCAACAAAACCCCTTTTTACGAGCATGATAATCATCGCCTTCTAGGATGAATTTCACTTTTCACTGTTCACCACCCAAAAGTGTCGTGATCCTCGCACGCGAGGAGTCAACGGACGGGCACCCTCCACCTACCCCATTTGGAGAGAGCGACGCGGCCATTCATCACGTGTCGGAATGGTGCTGCACGCAGTGTCACGTGTGTGCGTCCTGTCGCGTTATCCGTGCAGCAAAACATAAAAAAATTCCCCAAAAAAAAACACAAATTCATCCAGGCAACTGCATACGGTGCTGCTTGTGGAACTAACTTTTTCATCCGTTGTCACTGTTGAGCTGGGCAGCATATGGCCACCGGACCCGTGCCTCCCCCCCCTAGGCGATGCGCAGTATGGTACACCCATCCGGATCCGTTTTTCCGTCCTTTTCCACCGTTTTTTTGCTTTAAATCCGACAAATGAAATATACTTTCCGTTTGCTAATAATCTTCTGCACTGCAACTGAATTCTGCATGCGAGTGCTTATGTGCGGGTGTCTGTGAGACACGTGGGTTTTTGTGATGACGCAAAATGGCGGAGCAGATCACTTTAAACGCTCCGTGACGAAGCACGTGACCGGGTCACTGGTTTCACCTTCGCGAAGCGAGTTCGCGGTCAAACTTTAATTCGAACAATGGACTCTTTAATGAAACTATTATTATTCTATTTCTATCAAGGCGATTCTCTATATTCCATTCACCTTGATCTTACTTGTAATTTGATCCTCCGAAAATATGCTTGTGAGTATATTCTACTGGACAGCCTCTTTCGGGCACAACAAACCATCGGCCACTCAAGTAGCTCGTTGATGTTGGCCCTAAAACAAATTGATGCGCTTATTACTTTGAAGTAGCTGCTCCAGGTAGTAACCCATCGAGACCGTCGAAAATGGTTTCTCAGCTTGACGCCAGAGTTGTTTCCGCTAACGTCAACCTACTTTCCTCCAAGACCCCGTGACGCTAGCACCTCATTGGCTCCCCCGAAACAGTCTCAACTACCCCGCCCATCACAGACACGCTGACATCCTGCGAACGTGATCGAACTGAGGGGCAGGACCTGTCTGCTACTTTCCAGTGGGTCAGACACACAGGTAAGCCGGCACGTCGTCCACTCCAGACCCACGATGCGCACCGTATGTTGTCCTCTGGCGTTGTTTGTGTGTGTGTGTGTGTGTGTGTTTTCTTTTTGTAATTTTCCGGTCCAGTTCCGGTCACCGTGCTGACCTCTGACGTGCGCGTGCCGTACAGTGATAATGCCGTGTCGGAAGACCTTCCATCACGGACTTCACGAAATCACTTCACCGGCACTCCGACCTACGGGTAATCATGGTGATCTTCTCCGGAGGTGCCGTAATGGTGTGGGGTACACGCTGATTAACACATCCTTACGATGCCAGCAGAGCCACAGCAGAGCGGATTGGACGAGCGGGAAGGGGCTGACGGTCCCATGGCCATCATTTTCGTTATTGGCCGAGCACACATTTTTCCGGTTGTCGTCGAACGGCTTACGTTACGCCATCACCGGACCATCCGTGTTCTAGGCACATATACAAACACACGCACAGGCACAGGCTATCGGAGTTTAATCCTTGTGCATAAACCCATCCATAACGGCATCCCAAGCGACCTCCTGGTCCGTCGACGTATATTTACGTGCGTTGTCCGGATCTCTCGATGGTCCTTCGAAAGGCTCGAAACAGAGGGTGCCAGACAGCAGCAACTACATCAACCGATGATAAGCTACTAGCTTGTAGCTGCCATCCCGAAACGGCTACTAGCTGTGTGCCCATTCCGGAATCGACGAAGAAATTCACGAACCTCGCCCGGACTCGTTCGTGACTCGTGATTCGGACTTTTACTCCTCGGCAGCTTCGGAAACCGAAAGTCGGAGCTTTTTGGAGAAGTTTTCCCCTTTCAGGAACTACGACTTCGGGATGTTTTCGGCCCCCCTAAAACCGACGACAAGGACGACGCATCGCGATCACTACTGCGGTGTTCTCTGTTCCACCTCGGGGAATGCTCGGATTGGGGCACGTGAACAATCTTTTCACCGTTCACCGTTGTAACCGCGCGCCAAAGGGCCGACCGCCCAGAGGCGTTTACAAATCGCACACCGACAAGGTGTTGCGGGATGGACGAGAGACAAAGTGTTTTGTTTAAAAGTAAAAGATTGATAAGTTGCAAATGGCTGAAATGGCTCCGAGATTGCACACTACACATGGCACCATGCTTTGTCGTTATCGGTAGCGGTTCGGATGCATATGTTGACCGACCGGAGCACCGATCGCCTATCGCAACGCTTCATCGATCCGTTGGAGCCCAAGCTGGGTGCGGAGGGAATCGGATTAAAATTATAATCAGCCATCCGTGTCGCCATGGAACCCACACTCTGCTGCCTGAAGGTCCTGCAGTACGGGCGGCGTAACCGGATGTGCAGCATGTGCTCGGTTACATGAAAGACGCTGCTGCTTACACAGGATGTGATTCCATTTTTGCTGCACATGCATGCAATGGCCAGCGAAACGGACGTAACGGTAACCTGTTCTGGTGTCTGCTGAACTCTCGCTGCTGGGATGTACGGAATTTAAAAAAAAGGATTTGGTGACACGCATCCGGATGCTTCATTGAACTGTTTCAAACCGACGCTTTGTTTGGACGGTTGAACAAGACCGGATTGAGTATCGATCGACGACAACGAGTGTTTCAGGGAATTCGGGGTGTAATAATTGCTAGTAGCCACCAGAAGTTGTTTAATTTAATCTGGTCTCTTCTAGGGAAAAAAACCCCGAGTTAATTATTTGACCGAAATCCTCCGGATTCCGGATCGCATTCATGTTGGAGTGCTGTCGATGACTGCTTTACGGGTAGAAATCGAAACAAACATATAAATCCGCACCAGACCGTTGGCATGCCGGAACACATATCAGAAAGGCCAGGCAGGCCAGCCAACCAGGCAGATTCTTGTAATAAAGGATTCGGGTGACGGAATGGTAGAACATGATAGCTCCCATGGTAACACCAGTGCCCGCTGCGGCCACTCTGCATTCCGGTGCGTCTCGTGCGACGCAAGATTAATGGTAACGTTGACAACACGACGACGAACGACGAAAGATATCAAACGATAAATTATCCGGTTCGTTTCTTTCGATAATCAAACGCACACACACATCACATCACAGCAGGCCACCGAATGTGACCGAAGGCAATGCAAAACATGAAACAAATCGCACCGGGAGGTGACTAGCAATGGTCACTGGGCCTAAATGTGGGTCGAAAAGGCGTTTGACAGACCGAGCATATGCAGTGGCATGTTCCGTGTGTTTTGTGTCAACTGGCCTGACCAATCGGAATGGACGGCAGGGGGGAGGAATGGGTGGTAGAGAACGAATGGATGGATTGATGGTGCGCAAGTTAGAAACCCGGAACGCAATCCGTGATGCGTTGTTCTATGGTTGTCCGAGAGGAGTGCTTGCTGTAGTTTCATTTATTGGGGTTCAACCAATGGCAATGACTATTGCTAGAATTACACGCGACTAGAGTGAAAGCTAGTATCATCTTCTAACATTTTAATGATGTCAAAGCGGTATTGTGACTGACGATTTGATTAAAAGATGATAAAGTTGCCTCAATCTTAATTTTTGGTACTTTGATGGGACCTTGGATAACTTTGATTACCCGTCACACAAATATACAGTTAATTGAAGGGGAAGAGTGAACAAATTATTTCGAAACTCTGTTTATTACTTTTGTCGGTGGATACATTTCACTTGGTTTCTGATAACTGTTTGCTTTTTTCTTAAGGGGGGGCTTCGGTATTGTATTTTATTTCTTCGCATACACTTTTTACATTTTGTTATGAGTGCTTATCCTTTCAAGAGTATTGTGTAAAATTTTGAGATCAATCGAAGCAAAACTGACGAAGATATAGATTTTTTAAATTCCGCCTTTCATACAAGGCTCAATACATCTCGCAACTTTGAATCGCGTTTCCCAAAACCTACGATTTCAAAGTCGGTGCCCATCGTAGCATCAAAACTACTGAACCGATCGATTTGAAATTTTGAACACTTAATCTCTACACTATTTGCCAGGTAGCCCCGTCGAGCTTTTGTAAAAATAGTTTATAGTTTTTTTTTAAATAATTTTGTTAAGAACATTCATTTGTACATCGGCACCGCAGAAAGTAAATTTTTGCAAACTTGCTTTTCTAAATTGAATACCATGAACGTGGTTTTGATCAAATCTTCTCCAAAATAGAACCAAATATTCTTGAAAAGTTTTGGTTTAATATGACATTATTTTGGAAATATTAAGTTGTATGATTTCTTCATGAAAAATCGTCAAAAATAAGCATTTTTTGAACCGAAATAACCAAAGCCCCCCTTAAGTGAATCACTTTATTTGATCACTTTTACTTGCTATCAGTAAGCCAAAGAAGATCAAAAGATAACAGTATCCTTACTGGTATTTCACTTTTTCTCAATCTCGCTAGTTTGATTTGAGGTTTGAGTGCACACTTTGCTTCGTTAAGTAAAATATGCTGTTGAAAGTGGAGTATTAGCAATCAAAAGAACGCTAACTACCATTCCTAGAAAAGTGTGAGAAAAGGTCAACCGAAAAGGTTACTATGCCTTCGGAACAACACACTAACAGACATTTCACAAAAATTTAGAAAACGCATCGTATTGTATCCTGATTCTAAATTTCAATATGGTTTTGGGGACAAACATGCAAACATGTTCTAAAAACAAAAACTCTCTTCACCATCAAATAGCACCATTGATCACCGTTGCCGGGATCATTATTTGCACCTTTTGTAATTCGAATATAATATGCACCAAAGGATATGGCTGACACTATTGCTAAGGATCCCACGAGCAGAATATAGAAAGAAAAAAATCCTATCCCAAAACCCTAAAACGGGACCAACCGGGACCGTATTTCAGCGTGCGAGGCAAACCATGTTCGGGCAGAAATCCATCATGCCACCACCAAACATCGGTCACAACAACAACAACAACAGCAACAAAAAAGAGGTGCACCAAAAATGCCGTTTGTCCGGAAGTGCGCACCAGTACCACAGGGTCGCCATTGCGCTATTGCGGAGGTGAGTTACAGTTGTTTTTACAGCGGCCACCAGATGATGGTGTGTTCCTAATTTCACGACTCTGTAGGTTTTTCCATTTCGTGCAGACACGCGTCGCTATACGTTGCCAGCTAGTCGCTAGCCAACCCGCCAGTCTGTGGGGTAGATTGAACCAGCGGAGAGTTGAGGGTTATGCTTCAAGAGCGTTTCAATTTCTGCACTTGACAGGGGCAGCGATATATTGCAGCTTTATCAAACTTGTTCGCCAGCGCACTCCACCACCATTTTTGCCTCCCGATTCTGTCTCTCTCTCATTCTGTTCAGTCTAGAATGGTTTTGGTCTCTGTTTTTGTTTTGGCTTCTGTTATTGTCGAAAGCAATAGACCCTTTGCTGATTGCGCTGTCGCAGTGGATCAGCCATTTGATCATGCGAATCGTGATTGTTTGTTTTAATCGATCGATCGGTGATGCTGCAGTGCCTAGAATCATCTTGTTAGTGGGAGTAGACAAGAGAAGGTACACAAAAAATATTTAACGGTAACATTTTCAACTCTCAAGGACTCTCAAGGACATAGATATCCTCAGGAGAGCATGTCAACCGATACGCAATCAACGCTAAACAGAAATCTCTTGATCCGGTCTAAAACAATTCCATTCCAATCGCTAAACCACCGTTTTGTTACATTCCGTGGAACAACCGCCAGCATCAAATACAAACATCGACGTGTTTGACCGACGAGATGTTTGACAACTTGACTGGCGCCAGGGGGGATCGAAGTAAAAATCCCTCCTCCGTCTTGCCTCGAGGGGCTCGATACCGCGCTCGAAGCGGATAATGTCGCTTCCGATGGCAGCTGCTGCTTGGGGTCTTTGGAGCTGGTTTTTGAAATATTTGCTTCCCTGGAGGCCCCACCGAAAGCCGTGGAGTCCCTGGTAAGCCCAAATCAACAATCGGTAGTATCAGGGCGCGGAGGAAAATGTAAACATCGTAAATCGTTGACGAAACGGGAAGTCGGTTGTTTCTTTCGTGTTCGAGAGCGCAATAGGAAGGAAATTGGTTACGAACAATATTGAAACTAGGCTTAGTCTTAGGCTAAATTTATTCAATCAATCATCGCCAGTACATTGCGAATTGTTGTTTAACTTTAAACTCGTTAGAAATTGTATAATACCTCGTACTAAACCACTTCAGCCATGCCCTTCATGCAAACTGTTTAAAGAGATATTCAAAAAGACGGTTCTAACCATTAAAAAGTGGAAACAGAGAAACGGATTTTCCACCTATCTCACGTAAGGATCCGAGCATAATGGCAAAGAAAAGTCGCACAACCGAAAGCGACACGCGAGAACAATCCGAGAAACGGATACAACGCATACCCCGGCGTCTCACTCAAGCCAAATCTCATGTTCAAACGAGCGATGCGCTACACTGGCGTTTGCCAGCAACCCGGCCTCGAGTTATGCCGGAAATCATGGCCAGCAAAAACCATTCAAAAGATCCACAAAAATTTTACACCAAAAACCTGGGGAAAGCGAAGTCGAATCCGGAATGGCGCTCACTGCTGCTACTACTGCTGCTGTTGGTACTACTTCGATAGAAAGGACATGCTTGCCGGGAAAACTTTGCAGCCATGCTGCCTGCCATGGACGAGCATACCGCCCTTTCCTCGGGGTCCATTTGCATTCTCCGGCATTCATCTAACATACCTCGGCATCCATCCGTCCCGGGACAAAACCATTGAAGGCTCGACTCAACCAACTTTGGGTGCATATCTCGAAAGTGGTTTTCAATAGTACAGTGCGCTGCTCCACGAATGGCATTCTGGTGTTCTAGAGGTGGGGGGAGGGGAGGCTATCGGTGCCACTCCTTTTAAGGGCTTGCGGTCTGGATGCCTCAAATTCATCTTCCATTTTTGAAACATTCGCCACTTTGGTGAACTGGGAAGCTTTAAGCAAACCTATAACGTTCAATGGTAGATCATTTGTTGAAACATTTTAAATATGTTCGCCGAGGTTATGCTTTGCAAAGTCGCCACTATTCGAAACCGCAATGGTGGCCATACTTTGCTGATATTAAAACCGCATCTCGCAATCCACAGTAAACCTCAGCGCCGGTCGATAAAAGATTGACGAAATTGAATAAACTCCTGGAACCTCAAAGTCAGTTAGAGCAATCCGCGAAGAACGGGATTCGTCGTCGTTCCGTTCCGCCCTGTATAGACCATTGTAGGTTCCGATACTTTCTAAATTAAATTCGCACGATTCGGGCGCGATCTGACGCCGACACTGCCAGAGCTTATAGAGCACTTTGACGCGGTTGCTCCCGGTGCCCGGATGTACGGTCCTGCGATACCGATGGCTTGGCCCATGCTGAAATGCCCAGAGGTCCCGAATCACCTTAAACTCAATTCACCACGCACAATTGCGGCTGATGACTAAGCTTGTTCGGCGGCAACCGAACGGACCGAACGTTCGTCTTTCGGTTTTGCCGTTTGTTTCTCGCGCGCCCGGTCCATCGGCCATGCCATGCCTTCCTCAAACCCCCGGACGTTGGGGTACGGATCAAGGACAAACTTCATTAGCATCATCATCAAGTATCAATTCAACTTCATTTAGAACATTTTGCCAGCCTGAAGAAGCACACTCGATACTCCGTGCTTTCGGGCGCAACGGAAATCGGGATTGAGTTTGTGGTCCGGTCCGGGTTCTTTTTCCTTTGCTGCTGCTGCTGCTGCTGCTGCTGTTGGGCCAGCAGCAAGCGAGCGACACAAGTAAGTGGTTAGGTTGGTGGTCGTGAAGTAAAAGTAATCTTATCAAATTAGCTTAAGCATGACTCTGGCTTACCACAACGCTGGGGACACGTTGGGGGGGGGGGGTGGGCTTTTGGGTTGTTTCTATCGAAGTACTTGATTGGGAAAGGTCTTTCGACACTTCGGGACAGCTAGCAGCCAGAACCGGGGGTTCATGTTCATGGTATGACATGGTTTATCATTTTTTTGCTATTGCTTTACCTTATCGAATTTATTAATTTGATAAACAAACTTCATAACATTTGTACAACTAGTTCATACCATTCTAATAACTTATCGAATCCAGCGTTTGAGTTGTCCTGGTAGTTAGTTTGTCCTTGGTAGTTTATGTATAATTTTATTACACATCCTTTTTTGCTTTGATATTAATTTAGCTTTTTAGATAAGGGTTCTTGGGTTCTTCGCATTAATGTTCTTTTAGTTAAGTTTCTTATATATATTTTCATGAATGGTAGACTTTTAGCAACGAAAACATTTCCATTTCTTAAACTATAAAATTCCTTACATTGTGGAACTGAAACTTGAAACGAAACGAGAAAGAAAAGAACCACGATTAATTTAGCTGGACAAACTCATAATCTAACAGAACATATGACCAAACAAGAAATTACGCTTTCGGATGTCGCTTAAAGTGCATTTTTCCAGATACACCTCACTGGAAATCCTTCTATGACTGTACTTTTTAATACACTTTTCCCAAATTACGACCTGTTTTTAATTAATATTTTTGAAAATGTGAACGTTAATCTCAAGTCTTATTGTTTCGTCACAAAGCAATCTTACTAATGGGTTCATTGACCCAAATAAACTTTAGACCCGTTTAATAAACCAAGAACAATTGATTGGAGATTTTGATTGTTTCTCGATTTGATCCATTCCCATGCATTGCTTCCATTTCTTAGCATGAACCTCAAACAAACTAGCTGGTCTAAGTAAGTGAACAGGGCAGTTCTTCTCGCAGGCCCTAGAACAAATAGTGAGGAATGAAGGGAAAAAAATGGAAGGAATTTTAGAACCCTCACGTGCCGGAATCCTCCCGCTAGCAAGTAAATCCTTCTCGGAAGATTTTCTTCAACAAGTTTTCGTCGCGTCGTATGATGCCAGGATGCTGGTGCGGCTGCTGCTGCACCCTAGATCCAGGAAACGGGCAGTCATCTTGGGAATTTCAAGGTGTGTGTGATTCGTCTTTTTCTCCTTCGGCCTCAGACCCTCAGTGCCAATGGCTTCTACAATAGGATAGCTTGTGCTCGAGCTAATAGGATTCCTGCACGAGCCACGTTCACCAGCGGCAGTCCTTGGCAGCCACTCACGAAGTTACTTGGGCGCATCCTACCCGGCGAGAACCGTCAATGAGCGCTAAAAGGGTATTAAACGAGATTTGCATTTTGTCAAATAAAGAGCGAGTTTATAAATTGTTTTTGAAACTAGCACGGAAGCAGTTGCCATGCCGATCACTCCAGGAGCTCTGGGGCCCCACGGAAACGGGTGAGCTGCTCGGCCGCGTGCCATGAATACGGATATGGCCGTGGGAGCAGGTGCGACTTTTAATAGTCTAGAAATATGCCAGCTTTCTCGGCCACGACCAGTCCTGCTCGACAACGGCGTTGCGCCGCTGCAAGCAGCACCAGTTACCGGGGGGGAAGCTTAAAAGCTGGGAATTTGCATAAAGTATAAGTTTTCTAGCCGTCTAATTAAGATACATTTTACGTCATTATGGTAAATGCTTCTCCGACTTTTTTGCTCCCTTGCCCATCGGAGCACCGATGAAGGAGCAAAAGGGCTTGATGAGATTGACCTTTTGGCTTCAAACATTTTTATAACTCTATCATCAGTCTTTGCCGTGTTACAGCTGGTGCCTGTCCACGAGAGTCCACGTCGTAAGTGGTTACGGTACACAGTTTTACAGGACAAATGGGTTGTTGTCTACTTTCTACTTTAGGTGTTACAAGTTTTCAAAATTGATATTCTATTACTTTAAGTTTTTGGAAGCTTAGTAAAAATTGAATCATTTCTATTTAGTATAACGCTAATTGATAGCCTTCGGTCAGACGTTAGTTTCATTTTGTTATTTGTGTTACATATGTTAATTTCATAAGTGTTTATATCCTTAGTAATCTGTAACAGGAAAAAATGTTGCTTTTGTAAGGATTTATAATGTATCGAAATTTGAAGAAATTTTGTTTTATCATTAAACAGCTAAATCCTAACAGATCATGGATTGCGTTTGTAATGTTGTTAGTACTATTGTTCATTTGAAAAAGTCCGTATGTGAAGAGAACAGCCAATTTCCAAATATTTCCTCATACATTTGAAGTTTTTCAAAATGATTAGTAGGTACATTTGTTAATAGCTTACAGGGTCTTTAAGGGTTTTGAGCGAAATTCAAGATCAGATAACAAAAGTTACTCATACACTACTACTACGAAGGGTAATATTTTTGTAGAAAACGTTCAATGTTTGAAGCAGCGATAGACACTCACGTAGTACCACTATCAGATCCACTTCTCACCATCTGGCCACTGCTAATGGCAACTATTCTTCATCATCAGCTACAATGTAGCGGATGTTAACCTGCGAATGCTTTACAACCTTCCGGGTTCGTCAAAATTCAATGTCCTCACTCTCCCTTCTTTCCCCAGGAAGTAACGTGGCGAGGCTGCATGTTTTCATTCGCGTGCCATAAACGTGCCTGATTTATGCGCTTGCCGAGCGAATACTTCGGCGCGGCTCTTGCAGTACTACCGCCCCGGGGGGGAGTATGCAAGTCGAGTAAAGCAACAGACTGGTCCCCGTTGTTTGCTAGTAGTAGCCTCGCTGATATCATCCTCTTCCGGGTGCATTTTATTCTCGAAAAACCTAATAACTGTCCATGGGACAGTCGCAAACACGCAGACCACGCTCCACGGTTGCTGGCAACGGAAACAGATGAACGGTCGACAAATCCAGGAGCAAACCATCCGCTTCTAAAGAGCTCGCACATTATCACATCAGCACCATCATCAGACTGCCGGTGATACCGTTGGCTGCCCGATGCCATTCGAAGGTATCTGGCACAAGGAATCATGTGATGCTGTTGCTGCAACTGAAGATGTGTGTCACACACCACATTTGGTCACGCATATCCGGGCTAGGTTTCGGTGCGCGGTCCGAATAAGCTTATGCAAAAGCATAACAAGGTCACCGCAAAAGAGAGTTTCCCCGTTGTGTCTACGCAGCTGCGATAGTGTTCGTAATGTCATTTTCATAGTTTATTTTCTCAAAGAAATACACGCTCTTTCTAGAATGGAGTGACTGATCTTCCGCTAAATAAAGGTATTGCACCATGCAAAAATGAACCATAAAACACTCTCTTTGCATGCATCCATTGCCATCGTACAACTTTTGCATCCAACATTTTGGGCAGTGGAAAAATGGAAAATTGCGTCGAGTCGCAGTGGAACCATTGGTCTAATCATGTTGATCAGTTCGAGCAGTTACTTAGCTTTAACATCATTTTTCATCCACTGCGGATCCTGTTCGCTCGATCGCTTTCCAGTGAGCATTCATCGTTGGAAGTTGGGGGGGCGCCTTCCTGCTGCTTTCCTTTCTAAGGGTCAGGCAGCGAGGCAGCTTGAGTCAGGAAGAAAATGCATCAATAAATCATTGAAACCATCCGTTAGGGCCAATTTCGAGAGGACTTCGGGTATCGGCACGGGCCCAGATCGAACATTTCTGACTAACAGACCGTTGCTGAGTGCTGAATCGTGGACGTGTTTCGCGTAATATAACTAGCTTCCATTAATGCACAACGAAGCAAGTTTCCAATAACTGTTTCCCAGTAACTAGTACAAATACAGAAAAGCATATTTAAACAAAACATGAAACATAAAAACATGTTTTTATGCTTCAAACCGCACGCATTCGGCGACATTGTAGTACCAGTGACCAAAATCAAAACACTTGCGGAGCGGTACCCATGAAAGGAGCACTGATTGATTGTGGGATTCCCCGGCCGATCCGGTGCGGTCCTATGTTGCGGACGCACCAAATACAGCGCCAACTGTCGGGACATCGAAATGCCGCGTGCCACGTGAGGCACAGGGGGCTTTGTTTCAAACACACGTTGGCCGTTTCGCCGGTGGACACTCGGGCACACAACAGCACAACGGGCACAATGAGCTGATTCGCGGTCATTCGGATGGAATGGTAACCTGCCGACCAGCCACACAGGGCACACGGCATGCCGGATACAGCCATTTTCCATTATTTCTCGGGACGAGGACCCACGTCCTCCGTGCCCGTCCCAAAATGTCAGATTCTGTTTCTCGCGCCATCCATTTCATGCATCCAACAGCATGACCAACGGAGGCCACGAACCAGTCTAGCGGTCCTCCAGGCGTCGTCGCAGTCGCCATGCTTGGTGGTGGCTTTGTGGAAAAATGATTCGATCCGCTATCGACTATGGCATATAGATCAGGGGCCCCAAACAACAAACTTCCGCAGCACTCCCTTCCCCCCTTTTGCCGCCCAGCACGGGGCTATAAATAACAAATTCATTAAGAGATAAAGTACATTAATTTGTCTCCTCGCAAACAAGAATCTTCAGCGTCCGGCGCAGTTGAGACAGCCGGGGCTGCAGCCAGTACCCAGAGGCACTGGCAGACCTTCTCTATACATAATAATATGATGCCATAAATTTGGTCCCCGATTATTGACTTAAAAAGTTCTAGTCTAATTACAAAATAAGCACTTCTGGTCGAACTGGCCTTGAGAATTAGGCGCCATTTTCGTGGCTTTAGAAGGGTAGCAAGCCTTGTTGAAAAATTGCCCACTTACCGTTAAGCGTGGTTCGTGAGAAATCGTGACGATTTCCGCTATTGAATTCCGTAATTAGTATAATTGTTTGCAGCGAATGGAGCGAACGAGCGCCTTTTTCGGTGGGGGGCAATTAGAATGCGATTTCTCAATTTGATCTGGCACCAATCCTTATTCCTTATTCCGCTAACGATAGCTACTAATCGCAGTACTTATTCTAAGCTTGATGCTAAATATCCTCGAGAAGCCGAAAAGAATTAATGTTATTTCATTCCTACACTTGTCGTTCCACATTTTGGACAATTTCTTTTCCGGATTTAAAGCACCCGTTAGTACTCGTCCTGTTGGTCTCACACACAGAGCCAGAGTCATGCACATCGCAATACATGAAGCGAATTCTTCGGTGAAAATTCTGTACCGCGCACCGTGCAAGGGCAAAGGTCAAAAGGGTTTCGATGTGTGGAAAATATTTCGCTAAAGTCGAATGTGCAATCAAATCACGTCCTTCGTATCTTTTACTATGTTCGTTGCGGTTTACGCTCTTCGCAACTCCACAGCAATACTCTCCGCCCTGCTGCAACAACTTTCGGTGGCTTTCCATAATAGTATCTTCATCTACACGGCCTGTGTGTGGGAACGGGACGTTGGGTCACACGCTGCTTATCCTGGGAAACCTTTTTCCGGTTCCGTTCCGCACAACGCCGTTGCCGTCTAGGAGTACAAACCAAAAGTGGGACTGACCTGACCGCAGACCTAGGCGTCTCATAAACTCAATTGAGTCATTGCCGGCCGTAACTGGGCACTTCCGTGGAGTTCGGAGGTGTTTTTGGGTTCACTTAAAAGCGTCGCAACGTACCCCGGTGCATCCAGCGATCCCGAGCGACCGCTGTCCCAGACCGCACCGGGGGCTGGAAAATAACAAAAAATTAAATGGAAGGATTTGGCTGGTAAATCCGGGTGGTAGCAGGTGAGCCGTGGAACCCCGGATCAAATGGAAACACACACATATACACACACAAAACGACTCGGCCACAATCCCTAGGCACTCTGCTTGGGTCCGTCCCGTACGGTACGGTCAAAATCGGGTTAAATCGGGATGTATTCAATCATCTGTGAGTTATAAAGTCAATTTTCACATCAACCTTTGGCGGAGAACAATAATCTGGAAGATGATTTAGCACATGATTGTTCATCTAATAAAATACTATTATCACGGTCCGTAATAAAGTACTTATCCTTTCTTCAGTTTGGTTTAGATAATAATATGGTTAGTATTCCTTTTGCCACTGATGCTGCATCTTACAAATAGAGTGATATTCATTGAAAACGAATTTAAACAACACTCTCAACAGCTGCTCTCCAAAAATATCGAAAACATTGCAAAATTTAATACTTTTCTAAAAACAATCCCACACTCGTGCTTCAATGTGTTGCTTCAACAAACAGATGTGCAACAAAACATCGAAGCACTTTTCGACAAGAAGAGATAATATTGGTAAATCAGTTAGCTACTATACCACACAGTTTGGTCAACTGCTTCACGAAACATGAACACGATAAGCATGTTCCAATGGGGCTTCCGTAGACCACAACGTACCCATCATAAGCAACATACGAGAACAGATACCCGGGTGCACGTGAATAGATCTCAATCTTAACGTCATGCTCCGTAAAGTTTCATCTTGTGTCTCATGGGGTCAGCAGGTTCATTTCATATCCAGCGTTGAAAAGTGTGCCAACACGATATGCAAAGATGATTTGAATAACAAGCTTATGGTCATAGTACTTCCTCCGCCTCTGTGTAGAATTCCATGATGATTAGCTACAGTACCTTGAGCACGTAGCACTACGTAGTATATTTCTATTCAGCTTTTTTTTACCTTTTCAGCTTTATGATTAGTTGAAGAGTCTTCTCGGTTTCACTTCGACGCAATAGAATATATTTGCATGTCCATAGGAAGAAGTTGTATTCAAAGAATATCCTTCTAGCTTTACTGTTTCAAGAGATACGGTTTATTTGAATTTTTCAGCTGGCTGCAAAGCCAATGCTTTCAAATCATGCTTTTGGATTATTCGGAAGAAAACTAGTCTGTTTCTTTGTAATGACGTAGATTTCTTCTTCTGGTCTTAAGAAGTTTTGTGATCTTTTTAATAAGAGCTAAACCTAATTAAATAAACATTCCACTTTGCTAAAAAACTGGCCGAATGTTCGATTTCATTTGCAATTGTGTTAGTGAGTTTATATAAATTTTGGCAATGAGAATTCATATTATTTATGACAGTTTTTGCCAAATTTACAAGCACAAATCAAAATTCAATCAGTAATATAGTCAATTATTTATAGCTTATTGAGCTAAACTAAAATTAATTGTGCAGGCATCCTTGATTTGCACCACCGTTTTATTCATGTTTTATCGACTCATTAAATGGTTAAATTGATGGTGATCGATTTGAACTATCGTTGGTTGCACTTCGCTTTCACTCTGGAACTTTTCCGTTACACTTGATGCCTGCCAAGCTTTTACTCCATTTAA
>NC_064874.1:71153556-71156056 GCF_943734745.1 Anopheles darlingi
AACGAATGCATGAACCAAACGGACACACTTCATTTTATTGCCTTTTCCGTAAACTCAATCTTTAACGTCAATCAAAAGAGAGTCGTTTTTCCGCTAACTGTAAATAGCTTAAAGCAAAAAAGCCCTTAACGTCACTAACTAATCGTAGATTATTCAGCTGTCATGAACATTAGTTTCGTCCTATCGCGTTGATTAGTGGAAGCTTAAACGAGTTTTGAACCAGAGCGTTTGTTTTGCAAGCCTTGAGATGATATTGCGCCCTTAATTAAACTTAATTTTTATCGTTTACATATGATGCTCTAACCTAAACGTTGTGAACCACACTCTGCACATTGCATGATTTATTAATCTCCTTCGATATGCTCTTCAAAGCAAACTATTGTCATGGGATTTACAGTACATCCTGGGTTACAAAACGGCACCGAGCGATAATAGTTTTTCGTCATAAAGAACATAAAAAAGTATGGAATGATTCTTCGAGGTGGTGAATGTAATCAAGTGAATTGAGTTCAGATTGATAAAATAAATAGAAACAAAAAGTATGTATATAAAGGAAACCATCGTTGAGATCAATTTCGATTAGACAACAAATAAATACGTAACATTTCCAACAAAAACGTTTTCGCCGTTACATTCCATTTAAGATTCCTTTATATCACCACAGCAAACGTAATACGAGAATTTTTGGAATTCTCATAGATATAAAATAATGATTGCAATTTGCAATCTAAGTTTTATCGGCCTGAGCTATTTCGTGTTGTTTAGTGGCTTTCATAGGGATTGTTTTTCTTTCTCTTTTTTTTTTATCTGTTTTTACTTCATCTGCATCGGTTGAAATTCAACTTCAACTGTGAAGAGAATGACTGATGTTGCAATTGGAATGAACGATTATTTTCGAAACACAAGTACGCTATAAATAAACTCAATGATGTGTGAGCTTTTGTAAATCCATGCAATGTTTGGGTGGTTTTGTACTCATCTAAATTACTTTACAGTACTGATTTCCTTAGATTGCGCAACGGAGTGGTGTAAGGTTCGGCAATTAAAGATAGAAATACATCATTCGTTAAAATAAGATTCTAGCTTAAGTAACTTGGATTCCACAATTGTAATGAATAAGAATATGCCGCAATATTCGGAAAACATAAATCCCTAACCTGAGCCTTCCGGAACATAATATTTAAGTATTACATTTCTAATATTTCATACAATATGCGATTAAATTATTTGAACGTTAAATATTTGGTAGAACAAACCAATATTCGCATATTTCACCTAGGTTCACCGGCAAATTTAAGTACTGAAGTGGAATGCGATTGCTGCCCGTTGAATTTCGTTTGGAAATAATTAATATTTAGTGAACAAACCCACTGATCATGACTTGACCTAGATAAGATCGTTACACCACTTTTCCTACACGATTCCTGCACCAGCACTGAGATTCAATCATTTCACTGAGAAATAGAGCGCACTAGACCAGCATCCGCTGTCCTACAAATCGAAGCTTTTAGTATGTTTTTTTTAATATTGTGTTCATTTTAAGGCAACTCTTTTATGTTTTGTAGTTTCTTTTCCTACTGCTATAAAGTCTCATCGAAGGAGCTCTTTTTATCGTGATGATGCTACCATGTTCTACATGTGCGTCATTCACCACTGCACTTTTCGGTAATAGTAACTCTTGTAATTTTGATTAGGGAATATATGCTTGAACAAGTATGCTTACATTCTTCATATCATGTCAATCGATTCGCTTAGTTGATTCTTCAATACAACTGAAAATGAAGCCATGGGTTAAAAAATGGTTTACACACAACGTTTTTCATTTTCTATCCTCACTAAACGACTATCCTCACTGGACATTCATATGAAACGTACTCAGCTCAACCGGATGATAGATTGAAAAATGTACGATAGTATTAGGTATGAAGAATCATCACGATGCGAGTATTTTTTTATGGAATGATGATCGCTTAAATTTGCTAAATAAATTAAAATGATAAACCTCACTCAAATAAAATATGAAAGAAAAAAAATGGGGATTTGGCTAGCCTCTTTGATTGATTGTTTTGGTTCCTGTGAGTATTTTGCATACGATTACATATAAAATGTGATGGAGAATGAGATGTAACGGAAATGTCTAGCTAGATGGATAGCATCCTGGCGATATGCCATTAATTATACGATTCGTGAAGCACAGTTTTGTAAAATATAAGCAATAAGAATAAACACAATCTTCAAACAAAAAACTATAGATTTTTGAGAGAACACAATCTCTTGAGTACGACAACTCACAAGAACTTACCCTTATTTATCGTCACGCGTTTGGATAATAATCGAATAATTCTTTGAAATTGATTGAAAACGAGGATTGCTAGCCTCTGTTACACTTAATAAAATAATCATGTTTTTGTTAAGAAGTAAATTGATTGAAAAAAAAAGATAAAATGCCTCTAAAAAAGGCAGCATGAAAGAAAAGTGTTTAACCCTTTGGAAGCTCCGT
>NC_064874.1:71161056-71176056 GCF_943734745.1 Anopheles darlingi
GTACTTGAAAACATGCACCATACCCCGTACGCAGAGCTGTAATAATAGATAAGGTAAAACCATGAAATTTGCTGTTCGAAAAGCTCCAAAACCAGTTTCAACCTACACTGGCCGGAGGTGAAGTGAGCGGGTTGTCCGATAGCTCCAGATCGACCAACGAACTCATCAGCCGCAGCTCTACGGGCAAGGTGGCAATCTTGTTGCTGCTGATGTCCAAAAATGTCAGCTCCAGGCAGGTGAGATCACGAGGCAAATAGACCAGCTGATTGCTGCGCAGATTCAACGAGCGTAGGTGGCGTAGGTCGCCCATGCGCCCCGGAAGATGTGTTATTTGATTGCAGGCAGCATCGAGCTCAGTTAGCTTCTCCATTCGCCCGAACTCGTCCGGCAGCGTCGTGAGTCGATTGTTCGATACCAGCAAGACCTGCAGCGGCAATGTACACACTTCACGCGGCAACACGGACAGCTGATTGTTTCTACAATTAGAACGATCGTGATAGGAGCAAACACATGTTGATTCAATTATCAACGCACGCTCAAATGCGGTGCAGGGTGGTACATTTTCCCGTGACGAACTGGTTTTACGGGAACAAACGATCTCATTCAATCGCACATTGGCCTTGCAGCTGACTCACCTTAAATCTAAGTACGTAAGCGAATGAAGTCCACGTATTGTTTCGGGCACCGAGCGGATCGTGTTGTGATAGACCAGCAACCGTTCCAGAAACGCCAAGCATGTGATGTCCTCAGGAAGCTCACAAAACCGATTACGGGAGAGATCTGTAAGAAAGACACAGAGAGGAAGAGATTTGATTAGAAATTTGCTAAACGTTAACTATCCGTATTTATTTCAATATGTTCGATGCATGAATAAGTTAATTAATTCTTCTTTTATAATAGATCAGGAATAGATGTTGGTGGCCAAAGGTATGGTAAAGGTTCAAATAAGATTTATCTAGTAATCGTCCCATTAACTTCTAAACATAATTGTCACGATGAAACATATGATCAAAGGACAAATAATTTTACTTGAATGTACAAAAACGGCCAAACGGTCTCGTATAGAGTGGCATCTCGCTTTATATTCGTAATATTAAACGATACCGTTTAAAGCGACCATTATATGATAATGCAGTGTATAGATAATGCCTTATTATGTGTTCGAAATAATTATGCTATTAATAACTAGTATTCTGACTGCATAATATGTATTCTTTTCGATCCGTAACGTGCGCTATACTATCTAAAATAATCACCCCTACAGCATTTCCATCTTGAAGATCACTTTAAAGTAGAGCGCGCCGTCAATGCACCATCAACTGACAGCATCAACACAGCTGCATCAGCCCATCACGCATACCTCTGCAGCAGACCTCATCATGCAGGATGCACTTTGATCATTGCACTCCGGGCGTTTGCTCTCGTTTGCCCTCCTTTCAGTACCTTCCTCTCGCACCTCCAGTTCTGAATCAAAACACCAACCCTCATCGCGGCGCAACTGACAGCATCCGAGGTTTGCGCTAGTACCAACCCTCAACCCGGCTTGCCGCGAAACAAACAAGTTTATGCTGGCCTTCCACATGCTCTTTCTTTACCCCTCCTCGGTCGGTCCGGTTGAATCCGATGCTGCTGCTGCTGCTGCTGTTGCTGCAACAAATACACACAACGCGGTTCAGAACAGACAGCACCGCTTGTATGATCCTCCTCAACATGTGTCGCATGTCTGTCGTTGGTGTGCGTTTCAGTCGTTCACAGATCGGTGGGCACGGCGGCGATGACGAGTCCCCTCTAAGCGCCCGTGAGTAAACCGACGAGACACCATTCAACCGACCGGCCGTGCAAGGTATTGGTGCCACAAGCCCGAAGACGGCAGAAGATTCTACACGCCGGAGTGGTTTAGCATGCGTTTTCGATCGATCCCGGTGCTACCCTCCGTCGTTTAGTTCCTTGTCGTGGTTCCGTTGCACGTTCTAAGCGTTTCCTTCTAATCGGGGAGTCATCCAATAGCCAGTGATTCGAGGGGCTAATTTTCCATTCCATTCATCGCTTCCTGTTTCATCGGTTTCCTTGTGCGCGCTTAATCGTTTATGTTGCCCAAGAGTAGCGTTTTGTCGTCCCTATAAACCGTCGTGCATACTTAAATCGTATTCAGCAGACGTCCATCGAATACCAATTGGACGGTACACAGTCGGTTGTTGCGGTGTGCGGACGCTAAGAAGAATCCAGCCAGAGGTGACGGTACAGTTGAACTTGAAAATCGCCGTGAATCAACGTTTGTAAGCGCGTTTGTATATGGTCTGTGTGCGTCTGTGTACGAAGAGCCGCATACCCCGCAAACAGGCGAAGATACACGCCCGTACTTCCTTCGGCAAACATAAGCATTATCAATTTGGCAATGGCGTCCATTCGGCTCCACAACACTCAGCAGCAATGCCTTTTGCTCTCGGTGGCATGTAAGTATAGCTCGCTTTCTGTTCTGTGATTGTAAAAGTCTCTTCAACGAGACGATGAGGCCGATCGGAAAAAGGACCTAGAGAGCCCGTATCTGTGTGTGTATTGGTGTCCTCCACATTCTTCGAGATCTTCCTCTGGCACCCGCCTCTAGATGTTTACCCCCATCAACTCCGGTCCAATCGGCTCGCGTCCGTTTGTACGATGGCTTTGTGCGTTGGTCGGTCGTATGCTTGCTGTGCGCCCTTCAGGCGTCTCTCCACCCGCCCGTGTCCGTGTGGCGGGCAGAAGATGGTAGAATAGGAAGAATTGTAGTAATAAAACCTGTTTTTACGTTTCTGTTTTCGCTTTCAACTTCCTTGCACGCACGACGCACGCTGCACACGTTGTGTCCGTGGTTCGACCAACCAAATCAAACCAGTGATGATGATCGTCCTCTGTTCGCTGCTGATCGATAGCGCTAGTGCGGCCGGCGGTAGTGGCACCGGTGGCGGCGGTGGTGGTGGAGGCCGAGGATCAGGAGGAAGCTACAACTATGGCTCCTACGGTAGCCTCGGACCGGCAGCCGGAGTCGCAGGAGCGGGCGGTCCAAGTATGGGCAGCGGCGGTCTTGGTATGCGCCGTGGCATCTATGGTCCCGTTGGCCTTGGAAACCCGCACGATTCGCAGCGGTACGGGGCCGGTGGATCGTCGGCCGCACAACAGAGCCCAGCATCGGGCAAACCAGGCGGCCATCATCGGTTGTCGGCCTGGGGTATCATCACGATTGTCACGTTCGTGATACTGATCGGTGCCGGCGCGTACTGGGGCTTCATCTGCTATCCGTTTTTCTGCAAGAAGGAGCGCAACTACAACATGATGATGAACATGTCGTCCGCCACCACCGCGACTCCCTCGACGCGATCGACCGAGTTCGAGAAGCTCGATCACTGCTGCTCCAAGTCGACCACCTCTACGCGAAGCAACGATACGGGCATCAGCAACATTTGAAAAGCGGGATGCAGTTCTTCTTGGATGACACAATCACCGCCATAAACCGGTGCACCAGTGCGCTTCCAGCACGAACTAAAGCTTCCACATTCCTACTGGTTGCTGATGATGATCTTGTGTCGCGACGAGATCGGAATCAGTGGGCTAAAAACACTTAAAACAAAAATAACATAAATGCTCCACCTTCTGCCATATACATCGCAGGGAATGGGGTAGTAGTAGTAGACTGCAACTCGTTCAACACAGGGAAGACAGGAAATACATTGATTGTACACGCGTGCAGTATGTGATCAACGGATCATCGATCATCCATCATTTTTAGCATTAGCAGGAGCGCGTATTTGTCAGAAATTCAACAGGAATTTTCCTTTGAGTGTGCAACCGACTGAATTTACTCTCGCAGCTACATCGTCGTTCTCCATTTCTTCGCGTGTCTAGTACCGCTGATGCATTTAAAAGCTTGCCGGCAACGAAACCCAATCGGGGGAAATGGATGTCTTTTTTCTCCCTCTCTCTCTCTATAGATAAGTAAAGTGATAACCGTCGAGCATATACATTATATTTAGCAATAGTTTTTTTTATAGAACGCAAGCGAGCGAATGATAGACAATGTGTAGCAATGAGCAATTTAGTATTAACGAACGCTTAGAATACATTTGTGCAAGAGTGTGTTTGAAGTAAGTGATGAAATGAATAAACATTTATTTTGACTCTACGCATACCCTTGCGATACGGCTGTTCCGTATATTTTCCCAACAATATATTTCTTTAGGACCCTTGTGCGCTCCAGAATGTGGCCCTCCAGAGAGGGCGCACGCGTATCTAGTGGCATGACTCACCGGAAGCTCATATACAATCTTCTCCGTCCGGTGATTCGCATACTTCACCGACCTCCGCACAGCATTGAATGTAAATTGGTAGCCACACGAGATGTGCCAACCGCGGCACACAATGAATTTCACCTCCATACGCCATTTTCGCACGGAGAAAGAGTGCAACGTGTAGGTTGAATGCGTACGCCGGATTTATCTGATCTTCCAATCCTACGCCGCTGGTTTTTGATGCAAACCAACAATAGCCTCCTGCTGGCGACGTGTATTTGAAGCACGATTGAAGCTCATTTGCATTGAGACACATTTATCCATGTCACAAGCACACAAACCAAGCATCCCCCGGACCGGTGTGTGCATGTGTTTGACGGAACTGATGAATGTGCTTCGACCCAGAAAATGGTGCGATAATGATCATCGCCACATACAAGGTTTTGATTTCTCGTTGGCTGGTGAAGCCAAAATTACGCGAGAAAGTTCCTCTAAGCAATTTGTTTTGCAAACTCCATACTGAAATAGCGTGCAAATCAACCTTAGCTCGGGACACTCATACTAACAGCCACTGTGTACCCGCCAAGAGCAACTCCCCAGGATTAGGGTGCAACAACAAACAACAGCTACAGCCGACCGAATCCGAGGGTGGGTCAAGTTCAGGGAAATCGTTCGTTTTCCTTTCTATAATCAAACTCTATTTCATTGCCAGTTCCCCTAATGTTAATGCCGTGTGGCAACGTTTGCGTGTCACAAGAGCAGGGCGAAAGACAGTGAAACCTTCCCGGCTTTCGTTTGTGTAGAAGATGAAGGCGCTCGGCGATCATGGCGAACTTGATGGGTAGGAAGGACATGGACATCATAGGGCACATGACCGTGTGCATGGTCCACGGTACGCATGCACCGCTTCGCACCGATCCGCAAAAACCGTGCACCCGAGAACCGTGTTTCGGTTCCAGGCGAGGGTTGTGAACAAATGAATCCAGGCAAACTCAAACCATCCCACGGGCCAAGGGATGATGGTAATGTCCCTTATGGTCACAGCTGGCACAAGGGGGAGAACAACACAACGACGGCAACCATTTTCACCACCGAGTTGAGCGGGCGAGGGTAATCAAGTGCAATGCGGCAATAATAAACCTGACAGGAAAGTCGATCGGTGCCGACAGCCATTTGCCACAGCCTAGACGGAGTGAGTGTGTAGCAGGGAGCTGAGCTGATGGTGTAAAGTTGAGCTCGGGAAATTTATGTCATTTTCGAATGGCAGCACATGGTAGCAAGTTCTCGTGCTTTTTGCAAAAATGCAGCCACAATTTCCATTAAAGGTAAAGATCGCTTCATTTAGAGTCTGGGGGCACTCTAAATGCTATGGAAACATTTTGTTCGCCAAATTAATAAATAAATTGAATAAAGTTTACATCCATTTTTCATCCTTGTGCGTTTGCGCGGACCAGAACTCGCATTTTGACGGGCAACATCATATTTAATACTGGAGTTCATTGTTGATAGTTTCATCCGACAAATATTGCAAACACCGAGAGCAAATTCAGCGCATTGGCTTACGGCCAGTATAAGTAAATACCATACAGAGTACCCTACTGTTAATTTATTCCCCAATAGTTGCACTTATTAGCAAACATTTCAAAGAACCAAGACTGTTGGTATAAACATTGCATTGTATGAAAATGAGGAATGATACAATTAAAAGTTATAACCATTTTGCTTTGCAAATGAAAATAGAAAAAATACGATAACAACAGCTCAACACTATTCCTAAGGAATCCCAGAAAAATAAACTTTACCAACTTAAAGAAAACATTTAGTAGAAAATGAAAACCCAATGTATTCAAATTTAAAAAGAAATCGTTTTTCTGGTGAACATGATTTTCTATCGACTTTGAACATTCCCACATCTGGTACATTTTGCTTGATTATTATTTTAATTCAATTTCGATGCATACGCAACCGAACATCGGCGTATCGAGCGCCACTGTATTTTGCATAATGCTTTCGTACCAATGATGTCAGCGGCATCTGAGTACCTTCCAAGAAGCATCACGAGATTAGAGTTATTACTTGTAATTTGTGCATGATTATCGCCATCGCCAGCACCGAATGCACCGAAAGGACGGGGCCGAGGTGTCTAGGTCCTGCCAGCCAACCCAACCGGTCGACGCTCGCGCAACCACTTAGCATTATAATGATTAATGTATGATCTAATTATATGAATGTGACGCAAACCACATGAAAAATCTGACTTCATACGCCATCCTGACCAGGCACATGCCACCATCACACCACACCGCGGCGCCTCAAGTGTTCCGGTGAGTAATAATGTTGCCGCCTGCAGTAGATGCTGATTGCTGCTAGTCCGTGGTCCGTGTTGCCCCTTCCCAAACCACTCATGCTGATGCTGATGTATCGGATAACTAATTAACGTTTACCATTGCTGCGTGTTATGCGTGGGATTCCGAGAAATATACTCGCATTTTTCTATCATTTCAATTAACATTTCAATTAAAATGGATTAACTTGTTTGTAAATGTTTGCCAGCTAGGCATTTCACAATTTTTCTATCACAGGCAAAGATCATTTGAACGCTATTCAACGTGAAACTCCACTCCTTTTGTCTATTCATCAATCATCCGCTCCGGGGTCCAAGGTTACGCGATAATAGTCTGATAAGTTCGCAGTTTCCTAATGGAAAAGAGGGTTATACAGCGATGAACTCAAGTTCTGAAGTTCTGAGTCATCGCTCTAATCTACCCGCGACCGATATTTGCTCTGATAACATAGTGCGCACCAGAGAGCAAGGTGTTGCTGCAATCGTTTCCATGCTTCATAGCACTTACATACCATCATCACCATTGCCACACCTCAGCATATGGTGCTGGATTGATAAAAAAAAGAGAATAAATAGAGGCGCATAACATGATCGTGCTTTCCAATTTCGGACGGGAAAATGGGGCCAGCAACGAGATAAGATAATCAACCAAACAAACGCCCGGAGAAAACAGGAAAGTCGGCAGCAGCAACACCAGCAGTAGTCGTGGTGGCAGCAAATACAACGGAACACGGCCTTAATGTGATGACTTGACGCTGTGTGACAGGCCGCGAAGGAGGTGCTGCGCGGGTCGGACCGGATTCTCCTACATAACGACTCTCAACATGGCACCGAAAACTGGAGCGCGTGTGTTAGCGATTGAGCAGTTTGTTTATGTTTTTCCAGGCCAATGCACTTAGACCGCCTACGACGGCGCGACGGTTGGAGCTTTCGTTCGCGCGGGACCCAAAGCATACACACTCCTCATATGCCGCAAGCGGCGCATATATGCATTCCAAACAACACTGTCTGCGAACGGGGTAATGTCTACCGCACCAGAGCTATGCAACGCACTCTAAACATCGATCGTCGCTTGCATCCGACCATCCGATCCCTTTCTGGCCGTCGTGCCGGACTAACCAAACCCAGACAACTCCCTCCGAGTCAAAAACGTTCTCCACTAGCAGAAAGGGGAAAGAAAATGAAACATCATCATGCCCCGAAACATCATCGCGTGGTGTCTTCTGGTTTATAAATAAACCTTTTTTCCACATCAACCTCGAGCCGCGCCCCAATTTTTCTCGCTGCACTCTTGAAGACCGGAGATTGAAGGTTCGCGGCGTTCACTCCCCGGGATTCGTGTGTCCGATGGTGCTGTTCTTGCGAGCATCGACGAGTGCATTTTGGGGGGCGAGACGGGACATTAGCGGCCGCGATCAAATATTGGCATCCATGTAGATTTGAGATTCCGTATTTTTCGGATCGGACGATGGTATTTCATTTCGTCAAACATTCATACGATACAACCGCGGCAACATTTGGCGGTTTCGCATGTCACGAGGCTAAGGTCACGCGTGAAATGATGATGGTGTCGTGTTACAACATGGTAAGCTCGCTTTGTGTGTCTCGCATTACAATCACTTTTTTGGAGCTAAATTTGGAGTGTATTAGCTGACCACCTAATTGATCCAATCGATAGTAAGATCTAGATGTCTGCGAACTGATGGAGATGTAGCGTCGTTGGTCGCGTGTTATTTACGGAGAAACCGTTATCCAATGTCGTACCCCGATACTGGATCGTTTGGAGCGTCTCTCCCGTTCCACCCAGGGGATTGGAGGTGTTCCCACGGGATCCACATTTAATGAATGCGGTATCCGATCAATAACACGAACCTGTCGAACATGCTATCGTACCAATTCGAAAGAAATCAGATTAAAGCGGGAAAAACGAGGTATTCCTTAGCTCTCTTTGGCCAGCAGTTAATTTGATTAACTTCCTTCTTTCACTTCCCGGCGCAGCGACCACGTGTATAACGGCAAACGGTGGCTCATCAATCCGGATATGGGCCCAATGAGGCCTTCCGAATCCGCTGTGACACCCAATCTGAGCTCACGAATCCCTCATTTCAGCGTTCGAATAACGCCTGTTAATGTTCGAATCAAACACATCACCACATCGTCATCGTTGATCGACAGTTGCAAGGTATTTCCATGTTTCGAACACAGTGTAAAGCTGACGATGACGAGACGATGAGGACGATGATGATAGCGCATAGAAAAACGCCAACGGATATTTGGTTTTCCGGTTGTATCACAACGACCGGTGATGTGCAAAATAGACGACAAGCAAAATGACACTTCACCATTAACACCAACCAGGACGACTTCACCGTTCCGAGCTACGCAGAGAGCAAACATTAACCACACGACGGGAGGATCCAGTAGGTGGGACTGACGGTCTCCGCATAATAAAGGTATAGAAAATGGAGCCTTGGAGCATTGACACCATTTGACAGTATCTGTCTGCTGCTCTCGGTACTCGCTCGCAGAGACGCACACAGCAACAGCAGCAGCAGCAGACGTGGTCACCACGTGGAACGTGGCCGCGCCCAAGCCGCGAGCATTGCGATAGTGACTCCACCGGAAGCGTCGCGTCATCCCCGCCGTGTGGGTGGATGGAGCAAGGCGCCCGCCATTGTCACTGCTGCATCCTTGCGTTCTGCTCCCAGACACGGGCATAACACTCTTTCAGCTCTGCCGTCTAGTCATGCGGCCATTGCGGAACGCCCGGAATCGAGCGTAAAAACCCATTGTTGTCTGGTGTGCTGGAACACGAGGCATGGAACGGAACTGCTCCTTTGTAAAAGCTCTCTCTGTCTTGTTGTCGTCGCCATGCTGCAGATGCTATGATTTTGTGTGCGAAAAAGTGGAACAGAAAACCATCATCATCTTTGCATTCCTTTCGCCAAGCAATGCGCGACGCCGAGAAGCAAATGGCGTCCAAAGCAAACGGATACGAACAAAACCCTTCATTTTCCAGCAAATATGAATGCACCTCGACGATACATCAACGCGGAGCATCTCATTCGTTACGGACACTACCCTTGTTGCAAATCAATTTCCTGCATTTTTCCATTTTAATTATTGTTTCATTTCGAAACATCAAAAACGCACCTCCTATCACACCTATATCAAAACGCACCTTCTTCCTTCCTTCGCCATCGAAGATTAATGGGATATTAATGTCCTCCCTCTGCGCCACCTTCGGCAACTCCTTTCGAAAGCGAAGGAAACTAATCAGCACCTCGGTTGCGTCGCTGTTTGTTTGCCTTCCTTCTCTGCATGCGCGTGTGTTTCGATGAGACTTTTAATTCGTGCCCCAGACCAATATGCTTTCCAGTACGATTTGTTTTCGTTTCATTTCACGCTCTCCTGGATGGTGGTTGTTTTATGTGCGTGATGGGCTGGTGATTTTTTTCCTTTTCCGCATTCGTCCGTAGCCTGCGCCGAGCAAGAGGTGCCCACGCTCGTCCAATCTGCGGGCCACAACACGCCCTGCCGGATGATGCTGCGTGTGCGAGAGCTCGGTTTGTGTTGGCGTGTAACCGGTATCGATTTGTTAAACAAGAAATAGAAATCGACCAAAGGCACAACAACGGATCGCGATACTTTACAAAGTAGCTGCTTGCGACACACTAGGAAGAGAGAGAGAGAGAGAGAGCGGGAGAGCGCACTCTCGCGGCTAGCATTCCTGCTATAAGCCGTGTTTATGCTTCTTGGCCAGCGTTCTTACGGATTCACCGAACCGTGCAAGGAGGAAGATGCGGTTGCAAACGTTCATCGGTAGCAACAACAACCCCTTGTTGCCTGGTTTGCCATTTCTAATGTTCTTCTTACCACCATAAGAAACCATAATGGCATAAAATGTCATTCTCAGAGGTGTATGTGTGCTGTACGTGTGCCTGTGTGTTACTTCCATTTCCGTGGATTCAGATAACTGCTACGTGTCATCACAACAGGATGCACGTTTATTATTTGTCGTACGCGCAACGGATACGTTCTTAGCATATTTAAGTATCTCTTCCTTCGCCTAGAACTGAGCTGGAAGGAACGGGCCACAAGCGTTCTAGACGAACTAAGCAACCTTCTATGTTGCCAATGAATTGAGAAACTTTCATAGGGGTATAAAAGAAAATATTGGATCCTGCTCTTTATCATTTACTGTGCGCTAGCATGCATTTGAAAGCCACTTTCTAGGCGCAGCTCAACCAATATATGCCGTTTACATAAAACATAAATAACTTTTTAAAAATGTATTTCTAGCCTAATAAACCGAATTTTTCTGGAGCTCATTATTTAAACGTGAAGAAAAGAATTTAATGCTTTGATGGAAGTGAATTTGGATAGAAGAAACCAGGATCAGGATTTGAAAAGTTCTGAAACTATGTTAATGGACAACATAATGCAGTGCAATCCATCACACCAATTCGCGAAATATCGATAAAAATAGCAGCTAGTAAAGGGCATTATTTTGTTCAAGATAAAATTATGAATTTTTGTTGAAATAAACCCACAAATGTAGGTAACAAAACACCGAAATGTTGACGAGCACACCTCTTTGCGTTTTTTGGCGTGCTTTATTTACTCACAAAAAACACAGCCAAGAACGATGATGAGCGAAACATTTATTTTTATCCGGCACACCCTCACACAGGGACTCCCGCTTGCTGTCGGAGGAGCATCTAAGAAGAAGCATGTCCCGACACACAACAAAACCCCCCCTCCTCCTCCTTTTGGCGCAATGCATTTTGTGCAGGGCGCGTGCGGAGCGGATAGCGCACACATGTTTCTGTTCTGGGCGTTTTTTCCCTCAGAATAGCGACAAGGAGCTGCATCGTTGTCTTGTGATGAATGCTTCCGTAAAAATAAAATATCTGTCACGTGCCAAATGCAGCAAAGATGAGACACATCATTGTTTATTCGCGTTTGCATGTACAGATGGAGCGGAGCGTGAAGTAGTGTCTATCATCGCCGACAGGCGCATCAGTTCCGCTAATCGCTATGACAATCACTAGAAGGCGCGCACGACGACTTTGTACCGAGTGCACAGTAGCATTCTTTGCTGTTATTCATTCTGATACACATCTAACCCCCCCCCATTAAGAATCATGCAAATACTGTTTGCAGACGTCATAACTTTGACTACTTTGTGAACAGCTCCAGTGAATTCCCGTGCAACAGAAGCTCAATACGCTGGCCTTGAATTGCAGCGTAGTGCAAGTGCGAGTTAATTGATTGATCATCTTTCAGTAGCGACATCCCTTCAATGAGCACAATTCGCTGTGGCGGAGGTCGCAAGCAAAATGAGATCCAAGATAAGAGGGCACCACACAGGCCCAAGACCATCATCTACGATCGTGGTTTTCTTCGCAAAACCCCCTGGCACCGCGATGCATGCATGCGAGAGGCAAGCGGAACAACCATGGCCGTGTCCCTTCACGACGCCGAACATGGCCATGGTTTGGCGTTGATGAATGGCAAGGCGATTATGTTACGAACCTTCTCATTTCAACACCCTTGAAATGGACAGTCTGGTAAAAATGGAGAGGGGCCTAGGGCACATGTAGAAAGCTTCCAGCTCCTTGTTAGAGACGATCTTACACCGCACGGCAACACAAATCCATTTATCCATCCCAGCAACTAACAACAGATGACAAATGGAAAATGGCGCGGGGTGGCGCCGATGTAGATGATCGGAGGATCATCGTAAAGGCAGAGCAGAATCTCATCTTGCACGGTTCCGAAACCACGATCGAACGAACCACTCGAAGGTAACGCAACCACCACACTCTGTCGATCGACCTCTCACATCAGGGAAGGAGCCGTGGGGTGCGGGGGGACAATCGAGACAGCCTCCACAATAAAAGTCAGCGAAAAGGTATGCGACGTGTTGTCTACGTGTACGATGGCGCATCGAAAGCATAACGTCGTAGGACGATCACGGTCACCACCAAAGCGCGGTTCCAGCATGGCGCGCCACGAATGAATCATCCGATCGTTCGATCGCGCTGCGAGACCAGAGACTCCGAGATTTGAATGGTGCAACCGTACGCCGTGGCCTGCCAGCTGTGTTGGTAGACTAGGTTGTGGCAAAAAAAAACCATAAAGTACAATTCCAACTCATTTCGATGCCCAATTCGGAATGGAACTACAATTTGGATTCCCACAAGAAATCCCTTGGCAATGGTGAGGTGGTGCTCATACAGCTGGGCAACATTTAGTAGGTAATTCGCGATTACCGACCGATTCGAACGTCCTCAACGCACCTTTAATGGCAGAGAAAGCTAATTGGATGGATATAAAGGGCAACATTAGCGTAGCTGTAGCGTGTGATGCAAATCGTAACAAAGCGTTTCGTTGGGGCATTACTGTTGCTGCTGTTGGTGCTGCTGCGTTGTTGTCCCCATCCCATGCCGAGCGAAAGGTGGCAAATTACAAACGGGCCAACACCGGCTAAATCTGATGCCATTTCACGCCGATCGATCGGTTGATGCGCGGTCCATGGTTCGTGTCAAAAATTGAAAGTAAACCATAAAAGCGCAACTATGCGGCTGTAACTCATCTAGACAGCAACCGAACAAGGCCATTCATACGGTACACACGGAGGCGCAGAGGAAGAAAAATCGGAACGCATTCGTGCCGGAGCGCGGGGCAAAAAAAAATCGACACCGCGTACTTACAACTACGCATCCGAGATCTATTTCTGTGTTTTTTCGAGCGTTACGCCCGAGAGAGCCATCACGGCGACGACCGTTGTGCGATCCAGCTGAATGGACTTTATTGCTCAATTAATCGTACGAGCAAGAAACCACTGTAACTGTGGTTAGCGAAAGAGAGTGAAATTTTCCAATCTATCGCCCCTGTCAGCGATGGAAACGGTTTTTTGGGCGTTAAACCAACGTGGCTTTCAAGAAGTACAAGTTACACGGTGAAAAAAACAACGAGGAAAATTTCAAGCAAAAACAAACCATATAATCCATGCGCGATGCTTGATGCTAAAAGAATAAAAAGGATTATTGATAAGAACCACTCGAGTAGTATATTGAAATGATGGTATAAAGGAAGAGGAGGAGGCAAGGGCAGAGTTCTCCAAGAGGAGAGATTAATCATAATCCATTAGCGGGTTCATAGCCTTTTCGTAGCCGCAATCGGGTAGCGGAAGTACTACCCACGAACCTGCTATTAGCTCTCTTGGGTTTCTGCACTCCATACAGCACGGCATAGAGCTCCACTTGAGACGATAGAAAGACCACTTCAGGTTCTCTTCCCATTCAATCATTGCCAATCCGTTCCTGGCGCAATTGTAGCGTTGTGCTGGTCGAGGAGCGTTATTAGGTATTTGCATTAATTCGTGGCGCTTTACGGTAGACGATATGGCAATAAAAATGAACAGTGGTGTTTATTGTTGTTTGCACGTATGAGGACCGATTTATTTTAGTGTGTAATTAGCATATTGATTTTGCGCCGAAAAATGGTATTTTCTATACGTTTTAGTTAGATAACTTCTATCAGTTGCCAAACAGTGGCGTAAAAGTGGCATTGTAAGTGCCTAGTCCAAATACCATTTTTTTCAGCAATTGAAATATGAAACTGAATAGTTTATAGAATCAAAAAATCAATTCAAAATTAAAAATTCAAACGAGCGCCAATTCAATTATGGAGGAGATGCTTCAGCGTGAAGGCGAAGAATGTTGGTGATGAGACCTGGATCTTTTCCGGTCATTCCTAGCACCCAAAAGCGTAGCACCGAACATGAACATCCGGGTGTTCAAGGCTATGCTGTACGTCTGGTCTGGTAGCATCAGCTAGGTTTTGTGAACTTGAAGTTTAACAACCCTTGGAAACCATGATTGATTGCCGTGATACCATTGGTATTGATGCAATGCACCATAGAAAAGAGCTGAAAACTTTTTTTTTTAAATCTAAAAGATATTTTTTCCATCAAAAAATTTCAGTGAAATAAAATTGAAAATGATCATAATATTGTTGAAAATATTGTGAAAGAGCGGAAATGGGAAATGGGCGCTAACCACCCGACACACTCAATCGATGAGGCATGACCTGGGTTCCAATAATACGATACCAAACCAAACCTAAAATGACACTAATTCATGACAGGCCACAAAAGGCCACCCATTCTCTTGGCATAAATGGTCAAAGCTCGCCACATGACGCTACAAACTAATGCAAACAACACCTAATCCATTGACCGGGGATTGGGTTGTGTTAAACATTTAGCACAAATCAACGACTCGTGAAATTGAATTAGCATAATAAAAGATAGCACAATCAAGCCCAATGGTCCCGCGCCGCAAATACTTGTGGCAACAATTTAGTAACATACGATGCTCGTCA
>NC_064874.1:71183556-71186056 GCF_943734745.1 Anopheles darlingi
TGTATTATAATTAAATTTAAAATTTATTCTCATTTGTTCATACGTTCTGTCCTAATTCGGGGTCCTTTTACTCGAGTGCGGTGGCTTTCGCCGCCGTCTTCTTAGCTCTTTTCGGTTTTGATTTAGTCAAATCAATTACATTTGAACGCTTCTGTGTTTGAGACACTTTCGGTGCACCATCCGTATCAGCGATCGGTTGTGCTTGCTGTTTGCCTTTATCCTTGGTGCGCTCGTGTGTTTTTAAATGCCTATTAATGTCACCGTGGCAGCGGAATTTCTTATTACATATCGTACATTGGTGTGGCTTTTCGCCCGTATGTATTCTCCGATGCGTCTGCAGGTACGTGCTCGCCCGAAACGCTTTATTGCAGTACTCGCAGATGAAGTTTTTCTCGTTCGTATGAATCCGCCGATGCAGGGAAAGGGAATAACGGCGAGCAAACTGTTTCCCACAGAATTCACACTTGTGGCTTTTCTCGTTCGAGTGGATCGAAATTTTGTGATACTTCAAGTCACCCCACTGCCGGAAGCAATGGCCACATTGATCGCATTTGTATGGCTTTTCCCCAGAATGCAACCGTTCGTGAACCTTCAGAGCGCTACAGGTGATGAAACATTTTCCACAAACAGCACATTTATAAGGCCGCTCGCCAGTGTGCTGTAAACGGTGATACTGGAAAGCCGTGTTAGAGTTGAACTGTCGTCCGCATCCATCCACTTGGCAGAGATATTTGGTCGATTTCGACTGGTTGTTGCCAGTAGTGTCACTCTTGCCACCCGGTTGTACTTTACGGCTTTTCCGTTTCCCTTTTGTGTTTCTCTTATTCGATAGTTTTACATTATCTTCAGTCTGGTCAAGCACTGGTTCGGGTTCAGTGGCTGATAGATTATCCAATTCTTCACTGTCGCATTCACCATCTTCATAACCATCCTCTTCCATAGCGTCGTCTAGAGGAGCATCCATCGAAATTGCAGTTTGTTCCTCTTCGCCATCTGCGGCAGGTGTGGCACTCGTATACATGGATTGAGCACTGCCTTCGTCTTGACTTTCTACCGAGTTCCTTAAATGTGGCAAAGGGATGCAACGGATGGAAGCAACTTGAGATGGATCGGTGTGATTCGACACCACTTCCTGAATTTTAGAAAACGATTCGGTTATCTGCTCCATCGATGGCATAAGGCTCTGAGTATATGCTAACAATGCTGGGGAATCCGTAGCCACTGTCTTGACCCCGTTATCCATAAGCCATTTGGTTCCAATTGGCTCCAATTGGAGATCGCATTTGTTCGATTGTTGTAGTTCGACCACAGGCGTCGTTTGCAATGACTGATAGTCCGTTGTTTCCAGAGTCTCTACGAGTCCTGAGTAAAAGAATGATGATCAAATGATTGAATAAAACATGGTTATTATGAGACATCGCTACAAACTTACCACCTTTGTTTAGTTGTGATTTGTTGAAAAGCATGTCGAACGAAGAAGCGCTCGCACTTTGATTTGTACTGGCATTACGACTTTGCAACGTGGCCGTTCCTTCAACCGTACTTGGAACGAGCATTTTTTCCTTTTCGCCAATACCCTCAGAATTCTCCGTGACCGAAGAAGTAAACCATTGTTTCGGCTCTATATTAAAGCATGATTCTTCAGTTGGATCCTTATCGACCGTTTGCTGTACAACATTCCGTATGCCTTCGAGCATATCCTCAGTATCGCTAAACTCACCAGAATCTAGCTCGATACCATTACTATTGATGGAAGCACTTTGCGTACAACTTAAAACTGGTTTCGTCTGTATCTGGCTCGATGTAACACTGTTCTCACCTTCGCAGTTCTGCTGCGTTGGAACACCTGCAGTGGAGTCTTTGAACATACGATCAGTTTTCAGCATTTTCGTGTGCTTAACACGAGGCAACTTCGGTTTAGGTTTTTTGCCCTCCAATTGCGATGCATCAATGCTCTCGGCCAGATCGTTTGAGCTATTCACTGTAATTCCCTTCCCCGCGGCAGTATCCTTCTTGGGACCGACGATCTCCGGTTCGTAATGTGTTTTTAGATGCGTGAAAAACAGTAACTGATCTTGAAACAATTGTCCGCACAGTTGACAGGAAAAGCAAACGATGGTTGCAGGTTCTTGTCGTGGTAGCGATTCATTCGATTTCGTCGTGTCATCAGGTTGGATCCTGCCGGATTGCAGAATAGAAGGCTGCTGAGACGCATCATCGGACATTACCGTTGACTCACTCGCAATCACGGTGACTCTCGTTTCGTTTGAGACACTGGTGGGTTGAATAGATTCGCCACTACTCGACGCTTCCTTAGTATCGCCGAGTTTTTTAGACAACCGTTTTTTATGAGGCAGATTAATGCTTTCTTGTGGTGCTAGGGGCATCGTTTGAGACGCGATGTCCATCGATGTTAAGCAATCGGTATCAGCTTCTTCTATTCGAGCTTCAGCATCACTCACTTCAGATCCGATATCATTGAGTACTGTTGCGTCGACAA
>NC_064874.1:71191056-71193556 GCF_943734745.1 Anopheles darlingi
ATACTCTCGCAGAAAGGTAGAAAGGTGGCCCTCCCTCTCTCCATCATCCTCTCGTTGCGGGCTGAAGGATAACATCACTTTGATTGATCTTTCAGCCACTTTTTGCCTTCGAACGGAAAGCCATAAATGTGTTTTTGAAAACCTCTGACGCGGTGTTTGGATTGGTTTTCGTTAAAGAACTATTTGTTTGGGAAACCAACCATTGATTATGAAAGCTTGTAACGTTCTCCATGGTTATTTCTATTCCTTCGATTTCTTTTGAAAAGTACCCTTGTTAGCTTTCGTGAGCTATAAATGCATGGCTTATTTAATAACTTAATCTTTTATTGGAATATTTTTTATTTATCCAGCTCCAGCATCCACATTCGAAAACGAAAATACAGAGCATCTGGCCCTCTCAACCGAATTATACGTTATGTTTGTTTAGAAGATATTCAGCCAATGTCCATAGTATATTTATGCCAACATAACTGATGGATGGCGCCGTACAAGATGAAAATACCGTGAGAAAGTGGAAGAATGAAAAAAAATCTAACGCGAAACCAGCTAACGATCTTGTTTTGCCATAACCGACCCCAGGCAGGCTTAATTAGTATATCCTTTTCCGGTGTGGTACAAATTCAATTTGCCTTCCTGCCGCTACCTGCTATACTACCTTCGGTATGGCTTAGTTAGGTTGATTTTTTTTTTTTTTTTTTTGTTGGTAACTTACGGGCGGAGCCGTATTTATTAGTTAGGTTGATGTTGCCGCGTAAACGGCTGGCTCGCGAAGTTCTTGGAAGGATGGGATGGGGAAGGATTGTTTTGAATGAGTTTCAATCATTCAAAGCGTATTTTTATGGTTGCGCGTCTTCACCTGAACGTAAGGACGCACGCGATTGCAAGTTGGTTGGCTGCAAGCTATACGGGCTTCTAATTATAATACCATCCGTCTGCTGTTTTAGGTCGCTAACTTTGAGTACGAACTAACATTAGCTTTCAGCTGGTTAAAAGGAATGGTACGATACACACCGCGACCTCAACAATGAGCCTTGTGATAATTAGATTAATGTTTGGGAAGGTGTACATTTTTAAAGTTCTATAGTTTAAGATTCTTATTTATAACTATGCCATCTAACCACGCAGATTTTTTTTATAATGAAATAAACATGTACATGTTTATGTAATCATGTTTAGGAACTCATTTTTCCTACACATAACAAATTAATCAATTTCAGATGCTCTCTCAGAACTGACCAGTGCTTAAACACAACGTGTGTCCCGTTAAACGGCAAGGTGTCGGTATCGTAATCACTCTTTTGACAATTCAGTGAAATGGCCGATTTTACGGAAGATTTGGAGAACTGGATGGGGAAGCTCCCGGCAGAGCTGAAGGAAATACCCATCATAAATCTTGCGATCCCTGGTTCGCACGATACCATGTCATACGGCATTAAGAACAAGGCCCCCGTTGCGCCGGATGCCGATCCGGTCGTAGAAACATTAAACAAATTCATTCCTTGCGTAGTACGCCGCTGGGCTGTTACTCAAAGGTACACGATTCAAGAGCAGCTCAAAAGTGGAGTACGGTAAGTAACCATAACTATCCGAGAGTGGTAGTATCGTAATTTCATGATTTGACGATATGCACCACTAAGCCGTTCTTCTCCCGTTTGCCCGTAGGTACTTCGATTTGCGAATTTGTATGAAAAGGCCAGAAAATAAGTTCTACTTCGTGCACGGGCTGTTCTGCGAAGAGATTACGGAACCGTTGGAGCAGCTGAAGGATTTTCTTCGCACGCATCCTAAGGAGTTTGTCGTGCTCGATTGTCAGCATTTCTATCTCTTCAACCCGACCGATCACTGCGTCCTGTCAGCGGAATTGAATCGTGTATTCGACAAAAAGATTTACTCACGAAACGTAAACCAGCTTAAGGACTGCACGCTGGCGTCAGCCACCTCGATGGGAAAGCAGATCCTGATCGTGTACCGCAGTGACGCATGCGTGAATGATCGTTTCTGGCTGAGTCAAGACTGGCCGACGCCATGGCCGAATGAGATCAACGTGAAAAAGCTCCAGCAATACTTGGATGAATCGTTAGCGCAGCGTAGCGCTGACACTGGTTTCGTATCGCAGTGTGTCCTCACGCCTTCCGTTCGCTACATCGTACCACGGTTCATGTCTTCGTTGCGCACAACCTGCGCCAAAACCGTCGACAAGCAGCTGATGGATTGGATCAAGCTGCAAACGCCAGGTATTTTCGTCGGTGAGGATAAGCCACGCACAAACGTGTTTCTGGCTGATTTCGTGGACATTGCGGATAATCAGTTCTGTAAGGTGGTTATAGGATTGAATAAGAAAATTCTGGACAAAGAAAACAATAGCACGCATAGCTCGCCTTCAAAAAAGAGCTTGTAAACGGAGAGGAGCGGGACACTTAAAGCAATTTTTTCTTGCATAATATGGTTTTATCACAACGGGTTTCCGTTGTTACAACTTAAAGTTTTAGTTTTAGAAACT
>NC_064874.1:71198556-71241056 GCF_943734745.1 Anopheles darlingi
CGGGTACGGAGGAAATTCGTGAGGAAAACCTATTGGGCAAGCTGGCCGAGATTTACAACCTTGCCAACGGAGTACAGCGTGTCCGTGCGGAAGAGGATAAGTATGATCTTACATCGGCCGACAATCTGTATCGCGGACCATTCAAAACGATTGACTACGGCACGAGTAGTTTTGATAAGTACGCCAACAGCTACTTGCACGATCAGTACGATGAAGAGGCAGAGGAGAGTAAGTTCTATGCCGAGGCGATGCGCCCCTGCGTTTCGGATGCGACTTGTCCCGAGAACGAGATATGCCTCCGTGTTGTAGCAAACCTACGCGAAGGTATTTGTAGCTGTATTGAGGGATTCGAACGAAACGAAAAGAAGCAGTGTCTCCCCAAACCATCACAGCCTCAGTCAGTGTTGAGAGATCAGCCACAGATGGGCGGTATGAGATCGGAAGCACAGATGTTGTCGGCTCAGAAGCTTAACATGAAACAGGAGGAACCTCTGCCATCACCAATGCGATCTACCTCGACCAAGGATCTGACCGTTTCCGTCGTTTCCAAGGACGTACGTTTGCCGACCAACGAAGCAACACTATCAGCTTACGTGATACCGGATGAAACGACAAGCGGAGATCGGTATCAGTATCTGTGGACCGTCGTTTCGCAACCGAAGGGAGACAACAACAGTACCTTCGCCGATTCGACGAAATCGATCGCCAAGCTTTCGGGGTTGGCAGAGGGGCTGTATCAGTTCAAAGTGACCGTAAGCGGACAGAATGGGTCGTACGGTGAAGCCTTTATGAATATTACTGTACTACCTGAACAGAAGATCAATCGACCGCCACAAGTGGTAATAACACCAGTGAATCAAACGGTGCGGCTACCGAACCACGAAGCGATCCTGGATGGTAGTGGCTCCGGGGATGATGTGAAGATCGTGCGATGGCACTGGGTGCTGGAGCAGGGTCCACTGGGTTACCGGGCGGATCTGCCGGAAGTGAACACATTACAGCTGAAGAATCTTACGATCCCCGGTAACTATACCTTCAAACTTACGGTGGAGGATGAGGCAGGACTGAGCAGCAGCGCTAGTGCCGTCATTCAGGTACTGAAAGAGATCGACTATCCGCCGGAAGCGAACGCAGGACAGAATGTGATTCTTTATCTACCCAACAATAACGTCACACTGAACGGATCAATGAGTAAGGACGACAATGGCATCGTAGCGTGGGAATGGACCAAAGCCATTACCAACCAGTCGAAGGCAGTCGACATGCAGAACACTCGCACTCCGTTTCTGCAGCTTTCCAACCTAGAGGAGGGAGTGTATGCGTTTGAATTGAAGGTCACGGACGCCAAGAATCAGAGCAGCACGTCGATGGTGCATGTTTTTGTGAAACCACCGAGTAATCGGCCACCGGTTGCGAAAGCGAGTTCGAGCGGAACGATTTCCTTGCCACAAAACTGGGCAATACTGAATGGAAACGAATCGAGTGATGATATCAAAATTATAACTTACCATTGGCAGCAGCTATCCGGGCCAAACGTGGCAATCCTTGCTAACCAGAACGCATCCGTAAGTAATGACATATCAGATATGGTTTGTTCCTTCTATTTCATGGAGCTTTTTCTTGCTTTCAGATTGCTAATGCAACATCGCTGACGATTGGGGAGTATATTTTTGAGCTAGTGGTTTCGGACGAGGCAAACAATAATGCACGCGACCAAGTGCGAATCACTGTGGTGCAGGAGAAAAACACACCGCCTGTGGCGAATGCAGGCGGTGATCAAACGATCACGATGCCCACCAACATGCTGGTTCTGAATGGTACACGATCGAGTGATGATCTGGGTATCGTGAGCTACAGTTGGACCCGCGAGCCTAGTAGTCTTGCGATCGGTACGATCATCGATGACAGCGATAAGAAGCCGGTCCTAATGGTATGACCCCTGCAGCAGTCGCCTATGTAGGGTGATCCATCTTAATTCTGCCTCTTTTCTATCGTTTAGCTAACGAACATTGTAACTGGACGGTACGTGTTCAAATTGACGGTGCACGATGGACAAGGTTTATCCGCTTCGGACACGGTCAGCATCATTGTTAGGCCGGATCCTTTGCTGATGAACCTCGTCGAGGTGACGATAACTACTGAAGCGACTGTGCTAACGGCAACCGAGTTGGATTCGATCGAACAAAAGTTAGCTCTGCTGATTGGAGATAACTTGGCCAAGGTACAGGTTCGAGAACTTAAAGTGGAACCCAGAACAGGCCAGGTGGTCATAGTATTTTTCGTCGAGCGAAAGACGGGACTTGAGGTAAGAGCTGGTTGTTACAGGTGTGTACCGATCGGATTGCTAACGATTCTACATTTGGCGTGACAGGATAAGGATAAAGTGGAAGTGATACCAGCGCTGGAAGTGGAACGAATATTGAAGGAAAAGTTTTGGCGTGACTACACTATACTCGGTACATCCGTGGTGGGTATCCGTACTACCGTGTGCCAGAACGATTGCTCTGGTCACGGTGTCTGCAATGCGGAAACAAGAGAGTGTATTTGCCAGAGTTTCTGGATGCCCGATATCTTTTACTTTTGGGGCATTGCTGAAGCTAACTGTGGTATGTAGGAATCACTTTTTATCAAAATGCCATGCCTGCCCATCTCACTCTTGTCGTCGTCACTCGTTACAGACTGGTCTATATTGTATGTTATTGTTGGAGTGCTGATAGTGTTTTTCGTGCTCTCCGGAATTTGCTGGGGAATCACTTGCCTTTGTCGGCGCACGCCGAAACCACGCACTAGACCCAAGCCACAAAAATATTCTTTGCTGCAAACGAACGACGAGGAACTTCCTTCATGTGAGTATAAGCATTTTTTCATTATATCTTTTCGAAAGTATAGATTGGTTTCCTTTTTTTCGTCAAACAAATGTCCATGGCTTTTAGTATCATGCTTTAAAATTATTTTAAATAAATATTATGAAGGTCGAGTTTTACATTAAAAACTGAAAAATCTTTGAGGATTTTACGACGATTAACGTTTGAAAATGCTTTTGAAACCGGAGCCCTACAACAGCAGCCAAAACCTTACAAAAGTCATAGCTTACGCTGCTGTCAAACAGTGCTGTGCACGTGTGTGTGTGTGTGTGTGTGTGGTGTGGCCGGGGTGCAATTTTGCCGGCCCCACGCTATCCTCAGCCGATGAAGCGATTTTAACTTTCATCATTTTTGACGAAATATCGAAATATTTTAAAAATCCCCACCATGCGTTCGATTCGCCGTGTGTGTATCTCCATTTCTGATGTTGTGGCTGGATACGAATTGTAGCGATTGTAGGTAAAATCGAGAATATAAGCCACATCGATGAGCTGTGCGGCGGCTATCAATCGCAAACGGTGCATGATTGTCGAGAGTGTGGTAGGCGCAGGTTTGGTTGGTTGGGTTACTCTGATCTCTCTTCAGTAGTCGAATAAATCTTTCGCCTTTTACTAAAGATTTCCGTGGAGAGGGATACTCTAATGAGTCTAAAAGGAATTTTTGCCGTCTCGATTCCGCAAGGAGTCGAGCCTTAACCGAAGAAAAATTGTTGGGAAATCATTTCCTCTAGTTGCAGTTGTATTTCATGCGATGATACCTGATGCCTTGATATGTTTTCCTTTGCAGTCAATCGAGCGGGAGCTAACAACTCGGATACCGAAACCGACTCGGATGTGCTGTTCGAGAGCCGCTCTCAGCGGCATAATGGATTGCTACCGGTTGGACGAAACGGAGGCATAGCCAACGGCGAGCTACGGAACGGAGGCAGCGGCACCGGCCACCCCAAGTACGGTGTGACACGCCTTGGACGACGCATAAAGGCATGAAAGGATCCTTGGCGCGTTCGACATTCCCTAGTCTGAGAATTATAATATAGATAACGCACACCCACATACATACGTTCCTATCAGCTTGCAGTGATTTACCACTAACCGATCGATGTATTAGAATTAATCTATTTTCTATGCGACAAAACGAATCCTTCAGTGAAATGAGATTTGTTTTTTAAATTAATTTTTAATTTGCGTGGCACCACGTGAAACGTGATTCCGGTCAAAGTATTCAGTCATTCCAACGCACAGGTCACATAAACCCACACCATATTAGTCAGTGATACTATACTTCTCCGATAACGATTGTGATTCTAATGCCATCGAACAGAGAAAGAGAGTAAGAGAGATCGCAGGAGAACATACATTTCTGATTATTGCGATTTTGGTGCGTTATAATTTAGGTATTAGAACATCCTTCATCAGTAATGAGTTGCACACCCGGAATGAAGAAAGTAGCCAATAGCGTAGAGTGTACTTATGAAACTACCGTCGCCAGCGGAGGCACGGCACCGCACAGCACGCGAGCCCTTATTATTCTTAACAATATCGACCGGTACCGACACGGACAGCGGGCTGTGAGAAAGAATCGGTGCTCGTCGATAGTACGACCAAATTTGCGATCGATCTGCACTGTGAGGCATGTGCAATTCATACTAAATAAGCCCGTATCCCCGGGGAAATGATGCGCCAGTATTAGAAGGAAAGGATGTGTGTGCCGTTGTTGTTGTAATTCACGATCATGGGCCAGATACCATATAAACGTATCCTCATTTTTTACCTCTCGGAGTGCGATATTTTCGATTATCTTGCCACAGGAACAAAACGAGCGGGAGAGAACACGAGCACTAGTCGTAAGGTGAGGTGATACAGAGTAAAGTGAAATGATGAGAAAAAATGTAACAAATCAAATCATGAATAAACCAACGCTGAGAGGGTTTTGCATGCCATCAAGCGAATTTGTTTCTTTTTTTCTCGTAGAACCATCTCTACACACAACCTCAAATGTATTGCTGCTTATCTGACCGCTTACCTAAGTAGCTCAGTTTTTTTGGGCTCGGGTTGTAGAGTTGTGTGTAGAGACGAAAGCGAAAGTGATCGCCTACTGATCGAGAATCGTCCTTTCCAATTCCGGCTACCGAAGAGACAACAAGCATCTGCTCTGATCCGTTCTGTTCTTCCCGTATCGTTTGTGCGTGCGTGTAATTGTATATTAGTGGTATTATAAGTAATTACACCAGTGTGTCCTCTCACCGGACTTCTTTTCTGTTCAGTTGGAAAATAGTTCATAAAATCATTGTAAAATGTCTTCGAAAGTACAAACGAACAATGGTCAACATGCAACCACCGAGCCACCGGCAGCGCTGGCTAGCGGCAATGTCCATCTCGAGACGATCGATCGAGTGATGGGATTACCGGTGGTCGATGCCACCTGGCAGCAGACCCAGATGGTTTACGGACGAGTAAAAGGTAAGTATTCCAGTAGTCCAATCTATTTTGCGCCCTGCCTTGCTTGGTTTGCATTCCACTTCATGGCGGCTTCTCCATTTTATTTTTGCCAAAGCCATCCACATGTACCTGCAGATGAATTGGATGATACTGACATGTTTTCTCTCTTTCGCTCTCGATGCGTAGATTCGAACCGGGTGCTGACATGGGCGTTCGGCATGGCGGAGAACGTGGTGTGCCAGGCGGCGACCATCTCAGCACCGCTGGTCCAGCGTCTCGACCGTCCGCTGCATTTCGTGGACCAGACGCTGGTGCACGCGCTCGACCGGCTGGAGGTAAACGCACCGATCCTGAAGGAGCAACCGGGCGAGATCTACCAGCAGGCCCGAACACGTGTCCTCGAGACAGTGAAGCCGCACATCGATCGGGTGTGCGAGCTGCGGTCTGCCTCGAAGCAACGAGTGACCACGCTGAAGGACCTGTCATGGCGGAAGGCCAACGAGGTACTGGCCACCCAGTACGGTTGTCTTGCCGTCAACGGCATCGACACGACGGCTTCCGTTGCGGAACGGCTCCTCGATTACTACTTCCCCAAGACGGAGGAGGACTCCGAGGACATTAACTGTACGTGGGGTGTACCTGAACATCCGTCATCGAACTATCCTGCTCACCTGTATCTCTTTCTCTACACAGCACCAGTGGGCGCCAAGGAGGATCCGGTATTGCACACGGTCCAGACGGTTGGCCGGCTCTCGAACAAGGTGGCTTGCCGCGTCTACCATACTGTGTCGCATCGTGTTAAATCGTTGGGTTTGCAGAATGTGCGGGAGTATGTGGCCACGCTTATCGCTGTGCTGCGCCTTACGCAATATCTCAACATCGTCAACGAGAAGCACTCGATGGTGAAGCAGGACACTATCCCTAAACGCGACGCTACTGCTGCAACTTCATCATCCTCCGCCTCACCGAAAACGGTCAATAGTACCGCCGTCAACAGCATCCCTAAACAGCATCAGCAGCAGAAACAACAGCAGCAGCAGCAGCAGAAGGAACAACAGCAGCAGAAGCAACAAAAGCAACAGTAGGAAAAGCTAATGCAATGGCATTTATAAGTGTTAAATTTTTGGGAGTTTCTTCCATGTAGTCCTTTATTATTAAGAATCTCGGGTGATTTGCAACAAAAGCATGACCCATCTGTTGTTCCGCGACGAAAGGAGATGAAATTTGGAAATAAGATTAATTTATGTTCGAGTTGGACAAGCAATCGGCAGGAGGAACGGATAAGGGCTCGCCCCTTCAGAGAAACCCTGAGATATAGATGCAGGGCGTCTAAACAGTGCAATATTATAGTTTTCTCGATTTGCTATCGTTTCATTAATAAATAAAAAAGGAAAACCGATGAACGGCCACGATTTTAAGTGGTTACGGAAGTACACAAAGGGTTAGTGAAGGTTTAATACTGTTGCTGTGGTCGTTAATATTGTTTACCCCTTCCTAAACGTTCTCCGAAGTGTGCTGGACTATCGCTGGTCAACAACAGACATTATATATGCGACCCCTGTATATGCGAGATGATAAGCAGTGACCCTGATCTAATCATTTGATTTCTTTGAATTGTGTATTGTGTATCGATTATAAATATTGACCGGATTCATTCCTGGTTTTCTGTGAGACATTCCAGACCAGACCATCATGGAATGCAGTATTTTAATTAAAAACTTACAGATCATAGAACGATTTTATTTCAGTTTTAAAAAGATTTTGATGCGAAATTAAGCTGAACATCATTTGAGACTCGCAATTTCGTCTGATCTTAATGCGTTCAACCAGTTGATTGGCGAATTTAGAGCAATTCAGTACTGTATCTCGAGAATCCTCCGAAAACAAGGCCTTATTCAATAGCCGTGGCCACACGGGGCGAAAATTTGCGCGCAAATTTGCACATTAATGCCAAAATGTTTTCGCTTCGTGTGGCAGGGGTAAAAACCCGAAAATTTATGCCGAAATGTCAAACGTATTGTTTTCATCTGTGTTTTGGCCGCTGAAGTTGATTTCCGAATAAATTTTGCAGTTTTTAACGATATTGTTGCTGTTGCTGTTATATTTATATTAAAAATGCAAAAACAATACGAAAAGAACCTACATTTTCCTAAATAAAGCGTTCGATAGCGTCAAGGGTTCAGCGAAAAAGTCCGCGGACGTATAAAAGTTTGACAGCGTGTAAGGGTTAACCCACCCGACCATTCACTATGGGGATACTGAGATTTTTCCCCATAGTGAGAAATGTGCTCACTATAGGGCTGCATAGTGGCACCCTTTTAGGGCCGCTATAGAGCCACCTCGCCAAGGAAAGTGGTGTTCACAAATTCTCACAAGGGCGAGCCTTCTCACCAAGGAAAGTGAGGTTCACAACTTCTCACAAGAGCGGAAATTTTGGCTTGCTGGGTTCCAATTAGAGCTTGCTCAGGATTGGTCGGTTTCTGGAGAGCAAAAAAATTGGACATGCGCAGTTCTCGCGCTCTCTCTCCTCTCTCGTCTTCGATCGTTCTTGGTGGTACTGATCTTCTACCGAGGTATTGGGGATCTCCATCTCTCTCTTACTCCCCTCTGTTTCTCTCTGTGTTCTGTTCTCCCTTTCTCCCTCTTCGCTCAGTGCTGGGGTGCTGCTGGGAACTCCAGCTGTTTCCTGGTCAAGTTCGTAGTCGGGTATGTGTGTGGTAGTAGTGTTCAATGTTGCAAGTCTGTTCGTGGTGCTGGAATATCAAGGAGAACGATTAATGCATGGCTTTTATTGATTGGGGGAATTATACTTACCTACCGATGTGGATGTATTTCGTCGATGCGATCGGAAGCGTACTTTGTAGCGGAGCACTTTAGACGCACAATAACATGATGCACAACTTCACCAACTTGAAATCAATGAGTATGGCTATCAATAAATGTATGCAAAACTGGGAGTGCAATGCACACCGTATCAATTGTTTTGCACTTTGCGCTCTTTCAGACAAATAAGTTCGATCATCAACTCGCGCTCCACGCTGTTCCCTCCCACAAAGAGATGCGTGCAACGCAATTTGCCGTGCTTGTCGCCGCGATAGGAAGGGCCGTGCTGCATGCTGCTCAGGTGCAATTACTATCGGCAGCGGCAGCATCAGTGGCGGCGGAGAAAAGCACCACAAAAGCGCCGGCCCGCCTTTAGGCCTACGACAAGGCCGCGATCGGGAGCAAATCGCGGTGGTTAAAGATGTATGTGATCTTGCAAGGAACGCAGTAACCGAAATGTTCTTTTCGAGGCAATCACACCTTGCAATGATGCAGGTAGCAGCGATCGCACATGTAATGATTCAAAACCACGTAGTTTACTATCACGGCTTGACCACAGCACAGCAGGGCACGCTGCACGGCTTGAACGCTGAAAGATTACATTGATCGATCAGGATGCTAAAGCTGCATATATGCGACAGACCTTCCGATGCTTCGTAGACGGCACTGCGTTCACAAAATTGATTACCGTGGTGGTTGTTGCCAGCAACAACTTTGATTTGTTATTCTAAATCAAACCATTTATTACTTAAACTAGGACAAGGAAAACGGTTGTCGCTCGAGGCCTCCCTCCTAACCTGGCATTACCTCCACCTGGCGGCTTCTAGAGGCCCATAAGAACCTTTAAGTCCCCTTTGTGGGGCTCTGCATAGTCCCTACTCTCCACCTAGGCACTGCCTAGCTCGCCCTCTCGCTTTCCACACCTCTTCTTATCACGCTAGGGCTGCCGGAGGTCGCACTACCGCTGGCGTTCTAGCGGGCAAGCACCATCCGCGTTCGTTACTGCCGCTGCTGCTGGCCTACGACCGCCTTCAGCATACTCCTCTCGGGACGATACACGGCAACCGTGCCAGCCGTGGACAGGCCAACCATTTGTCCCTTCCTCCAAGACGCGGTCGCATGATTCCCTCTTCCTGCCGCTTATGGCCGCGTTGAGGGACAACCGGGCCGAGACTGTGGCGTCCGTTGCCTTCGTTGGCGACTGATGATGGGCAGCTTTTCCGTTCAGTTGGTCTACTCTCTGCAGCTTCTGCTGTGGTGCTTGCGCTGTCGATCGTAAACATCTTTAGTCGATGTTTCAACCGGTGTCTGCTGCGTTAGAAAACCCGGGTGTACAGCTTGTTACGAGCGTAATGCGTGAGACTTCCGTAATGCTTTGTTACCCATCCCGTTTACCTTATCAGAGCTATTTCGAAGTATGTTTTCATCAACCTTTGCACTAACGATATCTAAACCTGGTGACACACTCTCTAATCTTGAAAAGCATTTCTCAATCAAATGAGGGTCCGTTTTTTGTCTTTAATAGCGCCATTTCCAAAGGCATTAGGGTTGTGAAGAAACACTTGCGTTTTTGCTAAGAGCATCCAGATGCAGTCACGTTATCATGTGGCTCACGCAGTTGTTGATGGTGTTAAAGGCAATCTTACTCTCATTCATCAGCTGCATTATGTTTTCCTCAGTCATCAATTCTCTTATTGGCGTCCATTCATACCTGGCTTCATCAAACCTCGATTGCTGAAACAGGACAAATTCCGCTGAATCGACGAATGCCGCACAAGCTAGGCTCGGTAGTGACGATACACTTGTCACGCGCTATAACCAACGAGCGGCCTTCTGAAATATCCTCCAATAGTTGCAATCAGCCCCAACCTGGTACGCAATAAGTATATCTGCCGACTGTTTTATGTACGATCGTCGGCAAGCGGATGAATGCTTTGGATAATAAACCATAAAGACTACTGCTTGAAAGGCGAGAGCCAATTCAAAAGACGCCTCTAGATAACCGGCATGATTGCAAGTAAAATAGAAAGTAATACAACTTTCCCTTGACCTTTTGGAAGTAGATGTGTAATTGATTACAAAGGAGTTGTAAACCGTTAGAGCGGGGCTGAAATCGCGGCTAATAATAGTGCTTTTTTGAAGATTTGATTGTATTTTGTGGAACATTTGTTAAAAACTACTCTCATGGCATTCAAACCAGAGAGGCGATGGGCTGTAAAAATGTACTTTTTGCGGTGCCCATCATAGCTTTCTAGTGAATCATCGGAAGTATACAAATGAATATTTTTTAGTTAGATTATAAGCTTATCTAGCTACCCCCGTAGAGTTTTTGTGGAATTTCCAATTTTCCGATTTTTGGCTTATTTTTGAAGTTGAAAAACTGGTGCTTTTTTCGATTTTCCCTCAAAGAACAAGTTTTACTTAATTTATAATAAAAAGTATCAACAATCTCTTTGAAAACTAGACAGGGTTATGTACAGATTAAGTGTTTAAAATCAAATCATTTCAATCGATCGATTCAGATTCAGTTTCGTAGTATACGATGGGTAGATTTTGAGAAAAGTTTCGAAAGGCGGTCTTTCAAAAATCAATATCTTTATCAGTTTTGCTTCAATTTATTCAAAAATGTCACACAATATTCTTGAAAGAATCAGCAGTCATAAAAAAATGTGAAAAGTAAATGTGGAAAGAAAATTAAATACCTTAGCCCACACTAAGTGAATACTACTCTTACACGGAGAGACACACGAGCTAATCCCAAAGGCTAGCAGCAATGGTCTCGCAGCAATCTCTTGAACCGTCCCCAAATGATAAGGAGCAGCATCCACCTTTCGTTAGTCTACTAATATTGCATTACGTTACCTCTCTTTGTAACATCGTTTTCGAGTGTAGCGCTCATGTGTCCTCAAGTCTTTCCTCTTGTGTAGTCCTCTTTAAATCTGCGAAGCAACCTCAACGATCGCTAAGCAAAGATTTGTAAGATGACTGCATTTTATTACGCATAGGCAAAGATGCATTCGATACATCTTTATGGTTAACATTATCGCACGTAAAAGGAGGCATGCGATATTATGTTGGTATGTGGCTTGGCGTCTACATCATTCGATTAGACACGGACCGTTTTTGCTTTGAGAAATGTGGTAAAAGGATTGCAGAAATTGCCGCCGGTCTGGGGAGAAATTCAATCAGTCTTTTGTGGAATCGTACTGATTTATTATCGTTTGTTTCATCGTTCGTACAAGAAGAGTAAACCTTTACGGTCAGCTTGCGGAACGTTAGCAGTGGGCTAAAGGGTTAGAAACCACTTCACGGGAAGCTACTCGCGGCAAACATGTGATAGAGGAAGGAAACGTTCTATAACTCTTTACATATAAAGGGCAGTTTACATATAAAGGGCAAACCATTCTTACATAAATGTATGGTAAAGGAAGTTTGGATAAGGATTCTTAGTCGATTCATGCTGGTTGATGCGGCATATCCACAGACCAAAACAGCAATTATCTGTTAGCAAATCATTCCATATGTATTTATAACTTAAAGAGATGCATTTTCCTTTTCTATTTAGGAAGAAAAGTTTAAAACTAAATGGTTTGAAACGATCTCCGAAACCGCGATCTCGTGGCGAGAAAAAGCAAGCGCTAATCCCTCTCTCGCTCGATCATACAGGCGAGATGCGAGAGTCTGCCGCTGCTCTCCGCGGCGGGCTCTCTCCGGCGTACACACGTGCACGTAGGCACACAGGCAATGTACAGCGAGATTACGCGCTCTCACGGCTTCCGATCTCTTGTGAGAAGCTCTTTCCATAGTGAAAAGTGGCTCTTTAAGGGCTTCCAAATTTGGTCACTATGGAATCGAAGAGCGTCGTTCACTTTCCTTCCTTCTCAGTATGGCAGCGAACGAGCTCACCAAAATTTTCCATAGTGAGTGATAGAAAAACTCTTCTCATGGTCATATGGGAAGCGAAACCGTTTTGACATTAATTTTTTCGTTTGCGCTAGAGTTTTCGCCCCGTGTGGCCACGGCTAATCATTTGCCAACTAATGCACCGCTTTAGTTTTGTATTCCTTTTCTCTCTATGAGTTTGGAAGTGCAGCACAATTAATCAAAACTGTAATAACAGTCTTTATGATGTGCGCTCTTTCCAAAACGTGTGTTGGCACATTTCACTCTTCGCCAAATCCCGAAAGTAAATTCTAACGCAAATGGTTCGTTGTGAAGATATTCTAACGCGAAATCGCAACAGCGCAGCGCCGATCGTTACGTTGATCTCTACCTCGAGGAGGAAGATGAAGAGTAATAGAAAGGAATGAAGTTTTTTTGTGGTTTTTGCTCCTTTGCTTCACCTTCGACCGCGCGTTCAAGATCATCAAACACGGAGGTGATTTGGCGCGGAGCCCAAAACACACACACGCACGCTGGTCTTCTTGGATTCCGACGATGTTGGCGGTCTTCTTTGTTCGCACAAAAGTTGTTGTTCTTTTGTCTTTCTCTAACACTAACCCATTACATCATTCCCTCACCTTTCGCTGCCCCCTTCCCCAGATCACTCGGTGCGTGTGCGTAGAGGGCTTGTTCACGCATCTCCATCCCGTGCTGTTCGTGGACGATCGAAGAAGGAAAAAGCAAACCAAAAATACGATGTACCCCGCAAACGCAAGAATATTGGGCAGCAAAATGGACAAATAGAATCAATAAATGGATTTTGCGTGTTAGCTGCTACGGCACACCCTCTCATGAAGTTCGCTTTGTACGAATTACATTTAACTGCCTATAGTATAATAGTAAAATATACTGAGATGATTTTTGCAAACTTGTCCTCGTTTGCTGCATTTTATAGGTTTGTTTCACATTTACGCATTCTTCGTCATGTCTTTGACCGAGTTGAATATTGTGCGTTTTTTTTTTGCTGTTTCCATTTGTTCCCTTCCCCAATGTTACAACAACGCGCCAAACTTGTTTTCGTCGTGGTTCGTCGGCAACGCGAGCCCCCCTTTACCCAGGGCGCCATAACAACGGTCTTCGGATCGCGGCCGCACTGCGCACGCCGCCACCACCTCCCGCCCCACCACCAACAATCGGCCAGCATCGGCCTGCGTTCGGTTCAACCGATCAACGGTCGAACCGGTTCAGTTTTCAAACTTCGCCCGGACCGCTCGCACGTGTTTCAGTCTCTGTCCGTTCGTGATCCGCCTCTCGTCGTGGAAAGTGGAAACAGTGCGCGCCTTTTCTCGGAAAATCCGCTTCATTCCTTTGTGCATTAGGTGACCATAGCCTTGAGTTTCGAGTGCCGTAGATCAAAGAGTGAAGATTTGAACCAAATCACACCCCACCAATCGCAACAGCATTATGGCGATCAAATTTGTATCAGCGTTTCTGGTTGCGTCTTTCCTGCTGCTGGTTGATTTCCAATCAGGTAAGTTGGTTCCGTCTGGTGTGCAGTGATCATTCGTCGGTCGGTCGTTGTTTTGGGGGTCTCGGAGAGGATGTAAACCCGTAAAAGAGGAAACTCTCACGGTCGGTCGGAGTGTTCGAAATATATGCGTCGTTGACCACGCGTTAGATGTGCCTGAGGTACGCCAGGGTGTGCGTCTTTCGCTCGATGATTCAACGTTGAAGTGGTGATACAAACATTCCGCGGTCACGGCGCAACTTTCGGGTTTCAATCCGACCCGACTCGAGGTGATGGTGATGAAAACACACTTTCGCCTCACAAAATGAATTATGGAGCACTAGCACACACACACTCACACAAGTCGAAAGCTGCTGCTGGTGCGATGGGGGGCCACCTCTAAAATTTGACGATCACGTCTAACGCACCGAACACGCCATACAGTCTATCGATTGTTCTCGATGCTGAGGCTGAGGCTGAGTGATTGTAAAGAATGTATATACCACCCATCCCCTTCGCCGGATATGATTGAACAACTGTCGCGCCCGTCTTTTCGTAGCGAACCAATTTGGCTCGCCGCGAGCTGCCTTCTTTTTTTGGCAACCCCCTCTCTCTTGGTTCAAGAGGCAACGCGCATACATCCCCCCTTTACCACAAGCACTTAGTGCGAGGTGGTTTAGGATCGATGGATCGACTACGAGACGAGAGCGTACTACTCTCGACGAGCATACACACACACTTTGTTGACAGCTCATTAAAGGCGTTTTATTGTGCGTTGTTTGTTTACCATTGGTTGCTTTTGGGACAGCTCCCGACATTTCCAACCTAATTCCAAGGCACACTACAGACACATACACTAAAGTGTTGAAAGAGGTTGCTCTATAAATCGTATTACTCAACCTCTTTTGCGGGTACTTGAGCTGATGCCTGAACACGAAGTACACTAGCAACAGCAACAGCAGCAGCAGCATCACGGGGGGAAGGCAATCAATTAAAAGCGCATCACCCAAACGCGCCCTTTAGGGATCAGTCTGTCTATCTCTTATACCCTCGCTCCACGGGCGATAATGGTGTGGCACGCCTTCCGGCAGAACCACCGAGTGCACTCGCTCGCACACACCAGCAGTAGTGTCAAGGGTCTTATTGTGTTATGCTGCCTGCCTTCCCCCCCGTTTCTACGCTCTCCTCCGGCACAAGCAAAACGCGGATTATGCCGCCGCCCCTGGGAGCATGACATTAATTAACGATAAATTTAATCTATTTCCCGTTGGCGTTACACGCACATTCCACACTACAGACGATCGGGAAGCAAGTGAAGAAGAACGCGCGAGAGGACGACCGTCGATTGTCGAGATTCGGGACAAACATTCTTGTGCCCCCAAGCGCCACTGGATGGATTTCCCGTAAATATGATCGCGAGCATACTCGTGAAGGGAGAGAGAGAGAGACAGTGAGCGGACCTAATGGTCTTGTGGACGAATGTTCAAGAGACGTGCGTCTTTGCGTTTCGGAAGGCATCCGTTATTCATGAATTCAATTAGCTAAAATTCAAGATCAAAAGATCAACCAGGCAGAGAAGCGCTGTGCTAGGACAGTACAGTTGGACGCAAGATGTTTGACGATGAGGCTCGAACTGTGGCCGGTCTCGCGATAAAGTGAACTGAAATATGTAATTTCTCACTTTAGTTCCAGAGCGAAGAAGGCCGTTCCGTGGAACAACACACCGTGGAGAAGTAGTGAAGGGGTGTAGTGGTGGTTGGTTGTAGTAGAGAATGGATTGCCGTACTTGAGCGACACATGCTCCTGCGGTGCATTAATTGCGCCAAGGTGATGCAGTTACGCTCGATCGGTCGTGGGTGTGGTGTTTGTGTCTGTGTATGTCAACGCTGTAAAAACCTGATCACCGCTTCTCCCCCTCTCAATGTAGGGGTTGGCTGGCTAGTTGACAGCTTCCTAAGACCGTTGCCACTAGCAGCGCGTTATTGAATATGGCGGACAAAGTGCTAGATGTCTACTACGAACTGACCGCGTAGAACATGGTTGCTTGCATGCATATTAATAGAAAAATACATTTGTACTCTCCAGTGCAGAAGCAGGTAGAGATCAATATTAATGGCGACTTGGTGTGTGTTGATGCCAGCATTGCTTACCAATAGCCCATGGTCTAGGAGATCGGAACCAAACTGTTTTCCAAACACCACCAGAGGGAGCACCTCATGTATAATGCGACCATGGTTTTAGTTTAAAATCCTTCAAAGACTCTAATCTTAAAGCGCGAAAAGTAACGCCACTAGCTACCGCGGTAGTATCTGATCTCATGTTCTCATATGGCGGTCAACAACGAGTGAGATTTCCACTAGGATTTTCACGCGAACATGCGGCGTATGACGTTGTTTTGTACGGCCTTGGCTCACGAAGGGCCCCACCATCCACAACCCCAGCCGGTTAGATGGTGGGAGGCGCAGGCCCTTGGCCATCATCGTGCCGGGGATGATGATGATGTCACCCCTAATGTGACACACAGCGCACACTACCTGTGACACTCTAAGAGACTTTTTGCCAAGTAATTGGGAAGCATGCAGCAGACCAGAGCAAAGCGTCTCTGCAATTAGGGGCCATTGGTTGGCGTGGTTGGTGGCGCGGATTTACATCTTGAAGTCGCCTTCCGTCTTATCATTGTTATTGTGTCCAGTCAGCGAGTGGGCAGGGGAGGGTGGTAGTGGTAGCATCAAATTGTTGACGGTTAGTTACTTCCGGCTTTTAAACGGTGCTCATCCGAGGCATCCACGGGACACATTATTCGCGTCTTATTCGCGCTAATCTTTGCTGCTCCTGGAGCCGGAGACATACACACAATGGGGTGCCGATTTGGTGGTGGAGCAGTGGCCATTCATTGTGTGTCACCGCATCAAATTGTGTCGCGTCGTCCAATTGTGGAAGATCTTCGACCTTCAAAGACACATACACGAGCGCGCGCGGAACACAAAACAAAAGAAGGTAGTGTGATTAGTGATTATGGGTTGTTTTTTTTTTTGGGGGGGTGGGGGGACTCTCCCTCTTTGCTGCCATATTGTTCGGTACTTACTGGCCAGCGATCACGCTCTGGTCCCCAGTACCTGACGTCTGGCACTGTGGCCGCGGCGTATCCCTAAAGCGATGATGATCGCGACTTAAAAAATGTGCCAACGATTTAACGCATTAACCGCTGTGTTGTTGGTGGCGTGCGTAGCGGCGTGCGTGTGTCCATGAAGGATCCTCCATACGCGTCTCCATTCCGCCGCCAGCCTTGGCGTGGGTGATCTCATCGATTTCGGTAAGGAAACGTGTACGGTGGAAAGAGGAGAAGGGGCGCCGTTTTTTGTGGAATGCGATTGAGATTGCATTAGAGGCGGACACGCGGAGACAGCAGCTGTAGCACCCCTACCGTTCCCTCGAGATCAGCCCCCCCCCTTCGCAACACACCCTTTAAACCTCCACTGCTCCACTCATTATGTATTATGTATGTGGGATGTCACGAGGTGCGATGGTGCTGGTGAACCCCATCTGCAGCCGCTAAACAGGCACCACCTAGAGACACACATGTGGCTAGCGGGAGTTTCCAGGGTCACCACCACCACCACCATCATCGAGCACCACCGACCGTTTGATGAGCGATCGCCCGACCATCGCTATTGTGTCACCGTTCACGACCGTCAAGATCGGGTCAGGTGGCGGCCAGTGAACGCGTGTGATCGTCTGGCTGTGTGTGCGTGTGTCGCACGTGGTATGTAGGACGACTGGAATCGTTCGTCCGCGGAATTTAATCGATTATGAATGGTGGTAGGCCACCGTTTAACGCGGGTGGCCGGTTGCTAGGAATGTAGTCCGTAGTCTCCGTATCAGCACGATCGATGCCAATCAAAACGCAACGATCGGCCAACGATATGATGTGTATGGGTGTACCACGCGGCACCACCGTGCCACCAAATGGCTCCATCCAGCGTTTGCGGAACGTTTTAATCAATCAGAAATGTATCGCGGCAGCACACCACTTTGCGAATGATTTCTCGCTTTTCGGACAGGGTGTGTGTGTGTTTTCCAGGGGGAGAAGGAGGAGGAGGAGGACGTGGGGCCAACGATTGTTATGATGGGGTTTCGATTTCTTCTTCGGGATTCAGGCACGCACGCACGCACTATGCTTCTAGTTCATAGTAGCAACTATGTTTCTAGCGCCACACCTCGAAAGCTGTCCAACACCAGGACGGACCAGCGCCAGGCGCCTGTGGTGCAGAAGGATAGGGATTGGTTAATTTCCCCCTTTTTCCACGCTCCCGTTCGCCGGGACCAGTTCACGTCATCGTTAAGCATGGATTTTTGGCCCCAAACGCCCATGCTAATGGCAGTCGAGTCTTTAACGACGTTTGTGGCCAGTTCGAGCGGAGCGATGTTGTTGGTGGGGTTAGAAAATGCAAAGACGCATGCAACGTCGTTCTGCTCTCCTTCTGGTCGGCCCGTGCGTCCATCCGGTGGAGAAGGGTTGTGTTGTGTGTGTTGCCTTGCTATACTATCCGCGGATCCCATGTTGTCGGTGCGCAGACCGTGTGTTTATATACCCTATCCGTGGTGCCCTATAGCCGGTGGTGACGATAATCGTGGATTTATTGTTAAAATGCTGTTTGTTTGTACACCACCGGTTACAACGGCCGAGAACATCATTCGTCTCTAATGTTCTGTGAAAGCGTACCGCTGTTCGCTGTTGGCTGTTCCTCCTGGTGGTGATGATGATGATGACGATGGCGCCATTTTTCATGTGCATTGTCTGTGTGTTGCACGCAAACCGACGGTAGAGCACACTGTGTGTGAACGATATTAGTTGTGCGTAAACTTTGGTATTTAATGTTGGATTCGATGGTGCGTTCGCCCAGTTTGCCCCAAAATGATAGTTTATGCTCATCACTAACTGCTGCTGGTGCTGCCGCTGGTGGTTCGTGTTGGCTGGAATGGATAGCTAACGAATTATTTTATGCTGCGTTTCATCTTCCCCTAGACATTCGAAATGTGAAATGTTCAAACACCGAGGATGGCGTATAAATATCCAAATGACATAATGGTGTAATGCTCGAAACAGCCCGCCATAGCTGTCGAGTTACATTAAATCATTTGAATTGCTAAGGACACGGGGAGTTCCTGTGTCTGTATGTATGTTTGTTTTTTTGGTGGCCGTTGCCGCGGATTGTTACATCCGTACCACGATCGCATAGCAAATCGCGGCCGTCGCCGGATGATGTGGCCGATGATGAAGCGACCGATAGTGGGTTGTCTTTGTTTATGCGATCAAACTCCATTCGCCCTCGCCCTGCTGGTAACCTTGAACAATCAGTCAATATTTGCTCTACCTTCAAAGCAATACATAAACCCAAGCGAGAAAATGCGATGCTGAGGGATCGATGGACGTTCTTCGAGTGCGCATCACAACCACAGCTTCGTGTTGTAACGTGTGCTGCCTTTCAAGCGGTCACCAACGCGAGGAGGAAGGGCTCTGATTCGTCTCCCCAAGTGTCAGCAGTAGCAGTAGAACTGAAAAGGAATCTACGTCAGCAACGGCAGTAGTTGATGGAAATCAACCCCAACCAACACCCCGGAGAAAGATCGTTGACCATTCGGATTTCTTTAGCGACGCTATGGCTGCCAATATGTGCGTAAAGAATAAACTCAACACACGGGTTGGCACGCAGCACACGTTTTTTTTGTTCACTATGGATAGTGATGATCCTCCTCCCGCACATGCGAGAGTAGTGCGTACAGCGTCAGGATCATCCTCGTGTGTTGTGCCTTGCTGCTCGTTCAAGGTGGCCAAGAAGGCAGATGGTATCGGTGTGTACGTGTGCCTGTGCGTTGGTTTAGTGTGGTTAGGTTGGTTATTTTTAAATCATAATATTTTTAGTCAAACGCAACATCTGTTTTTGCGAAATGGGTGACGCGGTGGCCGCGTGCTATATCCTACCGATGGTGGGGCCACCCTGATCGTGCGGCAGTTTTCGGTGTGAACCTAAATCTTCATCTGCATACAGAGGAGCATCATCGATCGGGGGAGAGTTCGCGGGATCTGTTTGCACTCGTTGTCATAGGAACACCCCGCGAGAAGTCGAGACAAAGCAAATCAGATCGGGGAGAGTAGCGTGTGCGTGCGATGGGCATGGAATGTGTGTCTCCTTCGACCTTTTTTTGTTTCTTTCCTGTGCCTAGCACGTTTGTGGTTTATTTTGTGTAAACGAACAAACATTTTTTTGCATGAATTAATTGGAATATCGTTTATGTAAAATACGGGCCTTACCTAGGATTCCTTGACGTAGATTGTAGCAGTATTTTTTAAATCTTATATTGTTCTATAGAGAATATTATGATAGATTACCTCATAACATTGACTCCCTCAACCAGCACCGTGAGTCATCATTGTACATATTTAATTTTATGACTCAACCATAATTGGAGTTAATATCGGTAATAATCATATGGATGACGAAATACGACCCAGTACCCTGGCACCGCAAACAACAAATCGTGACAGGGAACCGCAATGCGCTCTACGCACTGCAATGGCGTGAAGAGAGCGTTTGTCTTTGGTAGCTGATCGCGACTCAGCAGGTGCGAGATCAATTACTGAAACAATCTCATTAAATCGGTAGCGATGAGTAAGTTGCAGTTAATTGTAATTAGCTTCAACCACATTCTGCCTGCATATGCGTACCGACACGGTAGCCGTGCGCGCGTTGTGTACGATTGCTGCGGATCTATAGACTGAGCACACTCGTTTCACTATCGATCAGCTTTTGAGTCACACCTTCAGCGTCTTGATCAGAAGCCACTCGTGGTCACTTGAGAATGCGTGTACCGTAGTGGCGCGATGTGTGGCAGCAGGAATGTATGTCAAATAGTAATGGCATCGTAGAATTTTAAAGTTCTCCCTCCCCCGATGCGATCGGTGTGGCGCGTTCATTCACAAGGTTAAATGCTGTGGCGGTCCTAGACCACTTGATGATGGCTAGTTGGCTAGTCCGCGCCGCGGTCAGCCGGCCAGCCACCATTCCCATAGTGTATAATAGGTGCATTTAGATGTGATTTATTCTCGGGGAAAACTTTTCCACACAGCGAAGCGCAAGCACCACCCGGTGTGAGAGAAGCGACCGGGACGCGCGGCACAATGTGATGTAAGTCGCACGGCGATCGCTTGCGGCGTAAATTGCGCGCTATACCGCGCTCCGGGTCCCGCCAGCAGTGTCCGGTATAGGGGGAGTAGTACACAGCTGTGTGGCATTGGCAGGCATTTCGATCGCATCGAATACGGTGGTCGGTCGAGTCATCCGGCGGGAAAAGGAGGGCTGTGAAATCTTTAGTTTGTGCCACTTGAAGCTGTTGTGCATCATCTAACTTTTTCGCGATCGCGCTAGATCCATCGCGCATGCATGCCTGCATGCATCATGGGAACAGTGAGGCCATATGGCAGCGCTTACATGACCGGTGCTGCCTCCTATACCGTACCCCCTCCCCTAGCGATGATGATGGCAGTTTGTAGCGATATACTACGAATTACTATCATTTGTCCATCATCCTTCCTCGTGCCTGGCACGGCTCTGTGTTTGATTAATGCTTTTCTAACGTTCCGCTGAAACTGGTGTCCTGTCACAAGTGATGATGGAGGAGTGACGCGAATCAAAGACCGCGAGTACCTAATAAACTTTCTGCTACAATATTGTCCGCAAAGCGGATTGGGTGATTTGGCTGTCAACCCGACGATGGGGGTATCAAGAGGGATACACCTGTGGAGGACGTTTGATTTTGACGAATCTAGTTCTATTCCAACATCATTAGGTTGATTCGTTATGAATAAAAGAGTGTTCCTATCGGGAGCAGTAAACACAAAAATATTCCCGGAAACGCGATGCGATGATTGACAAAACCGTTGTTCGAGGAAGCTTTTGTTGTGGACCACCACCTCCACTACCGTCATCTGGACGGATACTTGGTGCTTCGGCACAAAGCCCAGGTCCAAAATATGTCACCTTCCGAATGGACTGATGGATAACAGTCTCGTATCTCTTGTACATAACGTGCCAGGAACCGCGGAAGTGCTAATGAAGTATTCATAGTAGTTCAATGAACTTTTACTTTCCATCTATGCTCATGGTTGCACATTATGCATGTAAGAGCATAACAATACTTACTCCGAGCTTTATGCCCCTGTCGTTAAGATGATTAATGTTTGAGGTCCGTGTGGAGTTGAAATGTATTAATTGCGTTTACTTAGCGAGAAGCAAGGTTAAGGTTCAAGGTTAGGTCACCTGTACTACCCGTAGCCCAAGAGGCGCGGCTCGGTTTCGGTTGGTTGAACAGTTTATGAGAAGGACAGACGAAGAACCAGGACCTTCTTTGTTATGGGATAATTGATATTCTGCTATCTAGAGAGAAATATAAATGAGTAAACATTGTGATCTCATCTTTCGATTTAATGTTTGTGGTATGATTTAAGTAGTTTGAACGCGTTACAAACACTGTCAATCACAGAATCGTGCGCAGATGCATGGTAGAACTTATACTGATACGCGATCGTCAGCAAGAATGTTCTGAGTGAGTAGCTGTCACGCATGATTTGATGCATGCCAATGAGCTTAATTATCATTTCAAAAGGCCGTTGATGGACTAATTGATGTAAACATACCTCGGCATCTCGTTGGCCGGGTTGGAACTTTGCATCGAAGAAAAATCAAACCAAGAGAAATAAGAATCTCTGGCTCCCTGGTGTGGTACTGATGATACTGCTTCCACCAAGCGCGAAGAGTACTAACGATTTGTTTATGTGAGAAATTGAGGCCAAATAAACGGTTCATTGCGATCATCCCCCCGCGAGCTGCGAGAATTCTGAATGATTATCGCTACCGTGCGCGATCACAGCACGCGATCGCGATCTCGTTGATTTGTATGTTTGACAGGTGAAGCTGCGAAACACGTGGGCAGAGGAGAGAGAGATGGAGAAAAAGAGAAATTTATTTTATTTTGGTCCTCAATCTTTCAAAAAAAGAAAGATAAACGAGAGAGAGAGAGAGCAAAAAGGTAAGAGAAGGTGCTACGTCACACATCCTTGTTCTAAATTCGTGCATTTGCCACTATGTGTCAGCAAGTATTAATTCATCGCTTTGGGAGCGATGGGTGGACATTCGGATGGTGTTGTAGGGTATTAATAGCACTTCCAACTACCATTAGCATTCGCTTTCTTCGCTTCGTCTCGGATGTTCCGGCTGAGCGCTGAAGAGCGACTGCAAAATCGTGGTCTAATTCATAATGACTGATGTAGGCCACGCACCCCGCCACTACGATCATATTCCCACTAATCCAAACGACCGTCTGCGCGCCAGACAAACTGGCCACTTCCTTCCGACCGGTTCGGTGGACCTTCGCTAAATGGACAAACAATTGGGATTTTCAAAAATTGAAAGCCACGGTTCTTAAACGCGATTCTCCTGCTCTATTCTTTTCTAATTACAGTGAATGCGCTGCGATGCTGGCGGTGCTCGTCCGATGCCTCAACGGCGGCCTTCTGTGACGATCCGTTCACGCAGGACATCATCACCGATCAGCAGAGACGGTGGAGCTACGTCGACTGCAGCTACCCGCCGCAGACGTATCCTTTTAATCAGCAGAACCAACCGACGCGCGCCGTCTGCAAGAAGATGAAGCAAATCAGTAAGTATATCCCAGTCACGGCCACGACAACGACGACGACAACCACGAACCATTGACCATCCGACCATCCGACTACCAGTACAAAAACAAGAAAAACAAAATCAATCAGCTAATGTTTCGGTACCATGATGGTTGCGTAGCACGGATTCGTGATTCTCGCCGCAATATGGGGGCGAATCACACAGAAACATGGGAGGCGCTACCACAGCCCAACTGCAAATGGCCCGCGAACATTACGAGCCTGCAAGGATGATAAGTGAGAGCTCTGGTGGTGATGGCAACCTTGGTGGTGGTGTCGCGTGCACCGACATCATGGGTGTGCCCGAAGGATTTATGGCTTAATTTAATTAGCCCGCACGACGCTTTCTGACCCCCCCGGGTACAGTAGATCCGTTTAGATAGTTTTATCGGTTTACATTTAGCAAGTGATTTGACCGACCGAGCCAGTCCAGTCCGGTCGATTGACTTTGCCGTATGTCGTGCTAATTGAGAAACATTTTTCCCGCGTAAAATGATCTGATCTCACGCGGAACTGGTCGATACGGAATACGATTAGGTCGATTGTATTTCGTTTTAACAGTAGAGGGTTCAGTGACACGTTGGTGCTCATCCCTATCTCGAAATGCTAAAGCATGAAACATTTTTTATTAATGGATTCAATTAAAAAGAATGAATTCTGTTTTTTACTCAGCACTTTTGGTGAATTACCAAAAGTTGATTTAAATTCATGTTAACGATTAGCTGCCTTAAGTTGCTTAGCCAAACTTGTCTAGCACCAGCACCTCAACCAACGAGTGACATGTGATGCATTTGAATGAGGGACCACATTTCCAGTAAGGTATTTTCTGTTCATGGCAGCAACATCGTCCCGTGACAATGGTTATCTTGTGGCTCGTCCCATTCCAGTCATGATTGCAAAAAAAAAAGAATGGAGGGAACCAAACACTTCCTCTTCGCCACCGGAACTGCCATAGCTTTCATCGATGTCTTCATTTATCATTCTTCTCTACCCCTCCCTTGGAGGTGCTGTTGGTTTCTCACGCCAGAAGCAACGATTCCATTTAAATGGCCTGTCTTGGCACACCCGGGTAAAGGTACCACAGAGAGGTACCTCCTATCACGCACCACGTTTGATTGGCTCGTAAAAGGGTATAGGATGTCAGACGCCTCCAACTCAATGGGGACCGTGTTCCGTCCATCAACACACCGATAGGGTGAGGAGAAAGCGGGGGTTGCTCTAAACATTATTACCCCCTACGCGGACGACTTCCTTCCGCTACTGTTAGTAGAATCTATCTAGAAGCGCATGTTCCGATGCATCCACGTTACTGGCGGCTTTATCAGAGTTTGGTAGTTCAGTTCAAAGTAGACCTGGGTGTTGTGAGGGTTTTGTTTGGGTTTTTCATACCATTGTGGGTCTGGTAAGCGAGTTCCACACACGCGCGGCTGCACATTAGTTGCACAGCTGCAGCCGTTGTTGGACTGTGTGTCTTAGTATGCACGCGGTGTACTAACCGATGTGCGCGGTTCATTACGCAACTAGCACACGGTGAGGGGTCGGCAGGCGAAGGGCACATTCTCGATCCTCGGGTCTAGGCTAGCCATTGCGCGCCATGCCTCTTGGCTCTGGTATTGACATTGGATAACAGATTTCCCCGTCTGTGTCTGCGATTGCTGGCAGTTCGTACAACCAGCAACACCAAGTACACCCGTCCGCGGCAATGTTGCCGATTCGATGAAATGGAAATAGATCCGAAAGTGAATCGGTGTGATGCGCTGCTGCGGTTACCGTACAACACTCAGTACCACCAGGTTCATGCCTTACTGGTCCAACTATACACGGATCGCGTGTCTCTAGATCGATAGGCAAATACTCACAATCATATGTCACCGGGTGGTGCACGTGGGTCGCATCTCGCTTGTGACTCAGTATGACTTATGGCTACCGACGAGATGAAGACCATTTGTTAACACTCAGCTACACGTGACTGGGGTGTCCGCCGCCAAGGTGGTTACTGGGTGGCATGCAGGGCAACTACTCTGGCATGTGTGTATCAACTGGGTGGGTCTACGACTTTCACGTGCGTGCTAGTCAAATGATTTAGAAGGCTAGAAGTGCCACCAATATGCCATTGTTTCGTTTAATTACTTTCAAGCAATGATCGCATGCTGTGGCCTTAGGGCAAAAAGGACGTTTGCATGAGCACGGGTGTGCAGCAATGTTATGGATTATGGAGTTTTGGAATCGGAAGTGTGATTTTTTGTTTTAAATTATAATTAGCCTTGATAGTTATTGTGTTAACATTAAATTAGATAATAAAGTAACACGACACGCCGGTTCCCTAACTAAAGCATTAAAATTATAGTTTTCCGACATCTCTTTTAACGAATCGCCTTGTCATTATAATTATCGTTACATCTCGAAAAATGAACGTGAACCAACTCAACGATGCACTGCAAAACACTTGTAAATGCATGCGTGCATGGTAACTGTAAATTATCGTAATTTGTAGGGGAGCTATTCCAACTGTTTCAGAAGCGTTCCCGGTAGCCATGGACGATACCCTCGCATGCGATGATGGCCAAGGTCAGGCCATGATACAACAATAGTTGTCGATCATGCTCATATGCTGTTTTGTGTGTTTATATACGCATTTGAATATGAAGTCATGCCAAGCTCATGCCCTTGACCAGACTCTGTACTGTTTATAGTACCACGGAGCAGAACTGCGAACGGACCTAGAATTTTTCATGCGTTACCAAGGGCGGTGGTTGAACATCTGTATCGATGTTGTTATGTGCTATTAATTCTAATCCGTAATTCTTCAATCTTTGCAGTCAACGATCGGGTCGTTGTGTCGCGCTCGTGCGCTTTTGAGGATGTCAACGCACCGCCAAACTCGTGCCTGAACACCCAGACGCCATCCTACATCAAGACGGAGTTCTGCGAAACCTGTACCACCGACGGATGCAATGGAGCAGCAGAGTACGGACCGGCTGCTGTTCTCGTCCTTGTTAGCGCGTTGGTAGCGAAGCTACTAGCCTGGTAATCGGGACCAGAGCCACGGGCTCGGACACCGACGCCGCACCCGTGGGACACTAATGGCAACCAGTGTTATATCGTTCACCAGCACCATTCTCTGCAGTTACACTTTTACGGAATCTCATATGCACCGACACTCACCAGAGCGCAAATCTTTGTCAGCGCTGTAAGCGCCGTAAGCAGGGTCTCAAGTATTTCAGTAAAACGCGAAACAACACAGGTTATTATGAAGGAAGTAAAAAAAATGGAAAATAGAGAACACCACCCCGTCGTAACTGTGGGTGTAGGGAGGCGATGAAATAAAATAAGTTTGATGAATTATTGGTTTCACGATTGAAACACTATAGGATTAGAGTAATGAATTAGTTGCTAAACGAAGGAAGAACATTCAATGTACAAATTACATATCACTAACAGAATAGCGTGCTACAAATAGGGCCAGCTACCAAGAACCATTTCACGCTACAACGTATAGCTTCAAACATTGGTACATCAAACCAGCAGAGTTTAGGCACCAGGCATATCTATCGGGATACAGAAAATACGATGACTACAATTATTTTGGATCCGAGACGCAAATTACACATTGTTGATTATGTTTTGCTAAGGAAGATATTTCCTATTCTATGTAGCAACTCTGTTAATTATGAAGAGACACATAGATTATGTTGGTTTTGCTCTTCCCTGCATATGTTAAACATTTCACATTAAGCAACCGGGTAGGTTCGTGCAGTGCAGTTTTCATAAATGTACATAACGCAAAAATAAAGATCAATAAAGTTCCACCGAGCGTCGAGTCGTCGTTGTTGATCGTTTTTTCATTTATCTGCAAGGACGTTAACTATTCCTTGAAATCTAATTCATGAGAAATTGCATGTGTTGGGTGTACCATGAGAATAAAGCCCATAAAGGGCCATCCGGTTAAAAGGGTGTGGTGGACGTTACCAGCATTTATTTATTAATTAAGGATAAATGCGCCTGATCTGACCAAGATCGCTCGTCGGTTGTAGCGACTGCTAAATAGGTCAGTAAGTATAATAATGCACAGAAAATAGATCAGCCCGTTAATCTTGGTACAACTAAATTAGTACGGAAAGAAATAACGGCTTGACGCATCGGGAAACAATGCGGCTCTCGATCGCCAGCATTATTAAACTAAAAAGTATTGACTGAAATAGATTAGGGTGCATTTTCAGAGCATTATAAATTGCTTCTCTAATTTAAAAGGGCAAATACTCCGTTCGTTCGGAAATCCGTTCGATTTACGAGCAAATTAAAAGGGCGCGGCTCGGCGGCCACTCCCAACGCACTATAACTACCTGTTGATTCACGGCACAAGTATCGGTATGTCTGTTCTCAGTTCAGCTCGTTCAGCCTGTAACAGCATTCCGACTTCGTTTGCAAAGAACAGACATCCCGACATGAGCGTGCTGCATTTCGACTACCCCCCCCGGAATTGACAGCAGCTGCGGAGCGACCACCGTGAATTAAACACCGTGCCTTTTGCGTTTAAAGTTGCTTAGTTTAGCTTTTTTACTAAACTAAGACGATATTTACTAGAACAAAGTTGTGGAAGGTGTTGTGAGGCTGCCTAGAAACATTAAAATAAGTCAACCATGCAATCCAGAAGTGCCTGTTTCGTGGTATTCGGTTTGGTGCTGCTAGCGTTTGGCGTCCAACAGGGTGTGTTTTGTTTGGGAGATCGTTTGAAGATAAAAGTGCCCCGATCTGACGAAGAACGCTTCTCTTTGCAGGCTTTGGTATTAAGTGCTGGGAATGCCGCTCAGATTCCGATCCCAAGTGTGCCGATCCGTTCGACAACAGCACCCTTTCCATCACGGATTGCAAGCAGGTGGAACCGAAAGCACATCTCCCGGGAGCGCAGGCAACGATGTGCCGGAAAATACGCCAAAAGGTGCACGGCGAGTGGCGATACTTCCGTAGCTGTGCCTTTATGGGTGAACCAGGTATCGAAGGAGACGAGCGGTTCTGCCTCATGCGCAGCGGTACCTACAACATCTTCATGGAATACTGTACCTGCAACAGTAAAGATGGATGCAACGCGGGATCGCTTCTTTCGCCAGCCAAATCACTCATAGCTGCTCTAGTTTTAACATTTTCGAGTCTCATATTTCGTAATTGAATCCTGCCATGCCGGAAACAGGAACGTTTCTGGACCAAGTAGTTTTAATCGAGAAGCGCGGAACGTATTTCAAAGTATTGCCTTACAGTCAGGAACGAATCTCTGTCCATGACCGGCAGAGTATAGCATTTGCCGTCTTCACTTAGCAATGAATCATTCCGTCCACTAGCAAAAGTGAATCTCTTATGACTGCTGGATTTTACGCCGCAGCATTTTATATTGCTAACGAAATAAACAACTTTTTCCTATTAATCCTATGTGTAAGTTCAATTCTGTGCCCTTCTTGCTACACAGCATCGGGTTATTTGCAAGCGAGAATGTTAGTTTATAGAGGTGAATGACGCTATTAACTACTTTTATCAACTTTCTACCGGAAGAATAAGATTCCTTAGCCAGTAGTTTTGTATTAAAATTGTTTATTTCCAGTCATCTTTTGTCGCTTAATAGCTATATCGGAGTGAGAAATACTTTCAGATGAGATTACTGCTTGGAATGTCTGGTCGTGCTAAAAGCTACACGAAAAACGGACGAGTTACGTTTCTAATGTTCTAAAATATGAACAACATCTTTGCACGTTGAGTGAAATGGACGGAAACTGTTTGATTGTGGAAAAGGCACTCTGAACGGTCAGCTCTTTGCTTTAAGCAACGAGTTTTCTCGCAATCAGTACAGGTAGAATGGCCGCGAACAGTACAGCGAAAGATGCGGTAATGCTTCCCGGAGCACCGTTACATTCATCGTCGACGCAGTAGCACTCTTCCCAGTACACGCCGTTCTCAAACACACCCCAGTTGCAAACGCCCGTAACTCCCGTTTCGGATACGGACGCACACTGCCTAATGACCTGGCGCCATCGACCATCCCCTGAAAGAAACCGCAACGAACCATGTAATCGTGTCCAACAGTCTAGTTAAAGTTTTACTTACAAATGAATCCACGGGGACTTTGCTGTACCACTTTCATGCAGAACGAACCGGGCATGTGCGACTCATCGCTGTTGCACTCGATCGCGATATTTTGTGATTTGTTGAACGCTTTGTACGCACCGCAGTTATCGGAACCCAGCGGATCGGTTTGCGACGAGCACTGGTAACAGCGAATGGCGAAGGCTAAGGAGGAATTGCAAGGACATCAAGAATGAAATCGAAGTTCCTGTTTCGGTCGAACAAGAGAAAAAGGGAGTGGCCCTTTTTCGTCCGAGTCCGAGTCCGAGAATGTTTTACACTCCCAATTACTTACCACAGCTAAGAACGGACAGCAGCACGAGAGATTTAAGGAGATTCTTCATTGCGGAGTCGAATTACTGAACAAAACAGAGAGAAATTAAAGATGTTGTTGGAAAATGGTAAAAATTTCCCACCATATTTTACTTGCTCGAATAAACTGCTCAAGCTGCTCGAAGATAAAACGATACTTTCCTCTGTGAAACGATAAAAACGAAATTTACCACGAGGCGAAAACGTTAAAAGCGATAATTACCACGGGTCGAAATGGGGCGAATTGTGTGTTTATACTACCCGGGTTCGGGAGTTCACCGGTGGAGAGTTTTTTTAATTTACATTTAGAAATAACTGTGGTTTTTTAGTTCTTAATTTCGGCTTTTTCCTTGAATTTAATGAAATTTTTCACTCACTTCTAGATCACTGCCAGTATTATTGGAAACATTTCTTACTTAGGTTTATTCTTTTTAAGTCATTTTAAACATTAAAGGCAAAAATACCTACATCCTGTAAAACTAATTATTCATCGTTGTCGTCGTCGAGTTCTTTCCGCATCGCGTCTGGATTTTTGTTTCGGATGAATTTTAAGCTGGAGATGAGAAAGACTTTTCTGGATTTTGATTTGGAAAAATGCGTAAATTTTAATCCACTTTGTTTCAATTGGGTATTGGTGGTTGTTCATTCTTTGCACTCTACTATTGAACGCTATTCCAACTCTCGTATCATCATTCTTGAGAAACTCATTCCTTGATATTTTTTGAAATGGCTCCAGTACATCGTTGTTTTTAAGGTAGCATTAATGTAGCGACCATTTAAATTTGCATCGGTGCAAGCCATGTACCACCAGGCACCTTCGCGGTCTTGAGCACAGTTGTTGTACGAGAGATCATTATCCTGGTCCTTGGTTGTGAACATCGCACCATTGTAAAAGGACAATGAATCGCCTGCAGATCCACGATACGATCCGAGATTCTTCAAGACATACTTCTCATTTTCACTGCCTATTTCGAATCCATCGTATTGCGCGTATGCAAAGGTTCCATTAAAGTCCTTCAGTTCGACAATTAACTCATGTGTCCGTCCCTGTGTTATCTGATGGACTTTTTCCAACCCCAACCAAAACTCTTTCTCCAAATCACCAAATCCATCACGAAAATCATTCCAACCTCGGTAAAATTCTAATGAGCCGTCGTACCGATGCTGGATCACAATCCATCCACCGCCAAACTTCTGCTGTTCACAAGACACATTGAATGGTTCACTATCACTCTCCACACGGATCTGATATATCCCTGAGACGTTCGATGCAGCATCTTTGCAGGAGCCAAACGGAGGCTGTTTGGGAATCGGTGTCGATGGTGGCGTTGTTGGTGTAATACATCCGATGTTCGCAGATTGAGTCAACTCGGTAGCTCGATGTTTCTGCAACTCGTCCTCAATCTTTTGTAATCTGTTTTCAATGGCCTCTAACTTCCGCAGTAACAACGATACTCCATCACCTCGAATCTCGTCATCAAGCGTATCGATTGTGCTCTCCGTTGGAGCTGGATCACTTGCTCCAACATATCCGGCCACACAAAACACGATTAAAACAACGCGCAGCTGCATTTCTAGAACGCACCAAATTGGAACACCGAGTTAACTAGGAGGACAAACAACACATAAAATTATGCTTCTGAACTTGCTGGAGGGATGATTTGAAATGATGTTGCAACGAGATCGGGATCGACAGCAAGCATTTCGTGAGCCACAATCGCAGTTGTGCGCTAGCTATTTACGCACCTACTGGCTGATAAGCCAATTGCTATGCTTGGATGGTTCGCTGGATGGTGCTGCGACCGTTTTTTTTGGTTGAAAAGCACTTCCTTTCACTGCTAATCTCAGTTTTTGCTACCAAATGCTGCTCATGAGCGCAACATTACACACTCATGAGGCCTTCGGAAATAGACCAGAAATCTATTTGTAGCACTAAGTTTGAAACACAAAGAATAAAATTTGATAAAAAAAGAGCGATTCGGTTCGATTTTTGGTTACTGGCTTTGGATTTATTGTACAAATATAGTTTACACATTTGCTTATTTCGGGTTTTTATTGTTTTTTTTTTGTATTTCCAACAGTGATCCATAAACTATGGGTTTATACGGCAATATATAATAGGTTTGAGTTTAACTGCTAACACTTTCCCACCGGCTTTACTCTGCTACAACTCTGCTTTTAACGGTCATACTATGAAATAGTTTGGCAAGAATATAGAAAGTCTCCTACGCCCGAAAACGTTCAGTAACGAAGCTGCAACTATCTCATACGCCCCGTGCCCGGTATGCTCTACTCCCTGCACCGTTCGCACTGTCGAGTGCCGCGTCTCGCTCAGGGTCTGAGGTTTGGCGACTATGCTGATCACGCGTTAAGTGTACATCAGGGTTAACTAGCAATAAGTTGGTATGAAAAAAATGGAATTCACGTTCAGTTGTATATCGGCCTATCGGCAAGAGCTGGCTTGTATATGAACAGGTCCTAACAGTTGAGAGTTATTTGTTATAAATATCCATGTATAATTTTGCTCACTTATGCGTTTTCCTTCGTTCCCTAAAAATAGCTTTAAAAATGAACCGTTCGACACACTCAAGGTTAAAATACTGTACCAGGAAATCACACTACAAATATGTTTCGCGTTTTCCCTTATCTGTAGCTTCGCTTATTGAGATTTTAATGCCATTTTTAATATGTTTAGATATTTGGTTTAACTGTTCCATTGCTTCGGAAAACCCACCTTCCCTCCCTTCCTTCCCCCAAAATCAAGGGAAAACTGTTTTGGATGATATTTCGCGATCGGGAATTAAGAACCATGCTTCTACACGCTGTAACAGAACGAAATCCAGATGTGTTAATTGCAACATTTTTCGTTCATGGTAAGGTCCTGTTGAAGGGTAATGACGCGCTTGCCAAGCCAGTCTTGTTGTATCGCGTGGTACTCGAATGAGCTCGGGGTTTAAATTTTAATATTTCCCTTCCCTCTCTCTGAGGCCACTACGTGTCTGTGCTTTCCACAGGGTACTGCTGTCGCTCAGTTGGCTCTCGTTGTATGAAGCTTGTTTGAAAATGGATTACTACAAGAAATCCGTTGTTGAAACTATTTAATTATTGCACGATCAAGGGCAATTCGAAATAAAGAGTCCAACGTAACAAAACTCACTGTGATATTCTTCCTAACCATAATGAAAAAAACGTTTGTTATCTCAGCACGCAAAACAAAAAAGAGACAATGGAAAACCGATTCAAGAAGGAAGAACATACGAAACAAATACATGAACTGTTGGTATCGACATTCCCCTGAAGAGTGCACCGGCACCGGAATGCACCGGTACGCAAACACTTGGAAAGCAGGGACGAATATCAACCGCCGCGTGGGGGCAGAGATGAGATTCGTCTCAACGAAGGGGGGCTCCTGGACCCCTTCATTGATAGCGAGCCTGTTGCAAACCCCTCGGGGCTATCAAGGGTTGCTGCCAGGGTGGGAAAGGTATTAAAATTTAAAGAGAATCGCTAACCTTCACCGCCCAGATCTTTGTACGCTAGCCTAATGACGATAGAACGTGGGACTGGCTGGCTGCCAACGTGTTGCCGTGTTTCGGAGAGAGAAGAAGAGAAATACAGTCTAGTGACCATAGGAGAAATCAGTGTTTTGGATGGAACGTGTTGCACTTCCCAGTTGCAGTTCTGTATGTTTTTGTGATGCTGCCGAACTGTCGCAATCGGTAAAAGAGATAAAGTGTTCCGTTTGTGATGCTACTCGTCGTCAATGAGAAGATACTATCGAATGAAGACGATGTGGTTCTTGTTTTCGAGATGTTTTCTGTTGTCTATTCGAAATTTTCTGTTTTCCAGATCAGCACGAACTGCCGAAACACATTCACCATTCAATTAGTAGTTACAGCGGATCCGCGATGTTAGCTTTGGTTGCATGCTTGCCTTGGAATGGTTTGGTTTTTTAGTTATTTATGGTTTAGTAGCGTTCCCGCCGCATCTTGGATGCTTCACATTTGATTGAAATTTGAGTTTTTCCCTAAGACATGAACATTGTATATTAACTTGTGCTAGAGCTTACGATTTCTAGTTCATTATTATTGATTTATGTTATGTTACGCCGCCCCATTTGTTCGGGTTTTGTTAATACATTTGATACCTTTATTCGCCATCGATTTTCTCTCTCTTTCTCTCTCTCTCTTCGTCCTGGTTCGCTATTCTGCGCGGTAGGTTGTTCGTTTATTTTTCTGGTAAGAAACTATGCATTTCTAACATAAACAACAGCATTTTCTTCTGTTGCTAACCCATTCTATCGTACTCTGTCCGGTTTGGGGTAAGGGTCCCCTCCGAGTTGTTACTTTCACAGTGAGGCATGCAGGTCATGCTACCTAGGAGGACACGTTAACTATTGGCGTCTACACTGGATAGAACCGTCTACGGTAAACACATTTCAACGATCAGGCGCGGTTTGGTACCTGTTTTTAGAGATGCATCATCATTTAATTGACTAGACGCGCTCCTGTTGTGTCAGTGTTGTACTACTTCTGGTTACTACTCGATCTTTAGAAGCAAAGTAAAAAGCACGCAGAGTACATTCGAAGAAGTGCGACCATGGGACCATGGTGGTGATCTAGTAGATTTGGCAGATCTATAGCGCCCAGCAACCGATTAGTACAAGTAATCTGTTGCATTTCTTGCTATTGGCAGAATTTGGAGAGTTTGCTCTCCGTTCAATGCGAGTCTGAGCCACCTTTAGCAGAGGCATGTCTAGTCTATCGAGCGTCTATCAGCGATCATTCTAACTAGGCACGATAAAGACAAGTGAAACTGAGAAAACTACAATCATAAACAGACTTACGTATGCGGCATCCGATTCGGCGAAATGAAGCGCCATTACCAATGCCGCGAGTGTATCGGCACACAGTTACCGAGATGGACAGGAAAATGAATAATATCGCGCAAGCAGCCAGCACACCACTGCTGGCCCCGAGCTTTAGTAAGTGATTGTTCTGCGAGCCAAGGTGCGCTTGATGGTGCGATCCGAATGAGCGAAAAAGGAATCATTCCTATTGACGAACAATAAAGAGTCCGGGAGCATGGTTGACTGAGTTTATCCGTAGTCTCCGAAAGGACCTTGGATTGAGATGGGCGGTTTCCCATTTCCTCCGCGCTATCACTGTCACAATCGTAAACCACGCCGTAGTCCAGTGCTTAGGTTTGCCTCCGGATGATGTCGTCTGTGCCGAAATCGATTTGCTCGTTCCGCCCAAGTGAGTAGGTTAGGTAGCGTTGGCCGGGCATGCTTTCCTTTTTTCTCTTTCTGCACCGAAGCCCATGCTTGCAGCATTAGCCCTGGAGCGGGAGGTTGGAAGGTTAAATGAATTTAATGCTATAATTTCAGCTTTGATCTGTTCGAAATTTTCCATTTGCGACGGGTCTTTCTGAGGAAACGAAACGGGGGTAGCAGTTAAAGGTAGTTAAACGAAATTGTTTTTGCGTATTTTGCTAGAAACGAAAAAGGATTGTGGAATAATATCAAAGTGAACAGCTAGTAAACTTGCTATTATATGTTCAATGTTTGATAACAATTAACAACGGAATTGAATGGCAAAGGAGTGTAATAGCTATTCATTTATTTATTTTACTCACAATGATTGGAAGGACGACGTGTGAATCATAAGACATCATTTGCAAACCGCAAACCTGCCAACGGATCGCTTCATCGACAGCATACACTATAACCATCTTCTGATGCCGTTGCCACCTCCTTGCCTGGCATTGTGTTGAGATTGCCAATTTTGGGTTGCAATTGTTCCACTATCCCCTTACTTTGTATCACTATGTTGCCGACTCCAGAGGAACCGGCAGCCTCGTTTTTAGCAGTCTTTCATATCGTTCTTCTGGTATGCAAAACCTGAGAGCCGTGGAAGGGGAACAAAATTGAATAAAATAACTTATCGGCATCATGAAGGAACAGACACGGCTTCGTGTTCGGTGTCTGCGTGTGTGATGTGAGCGGTTGTTGAGCAAATTTAATCTAACTGGCGGCAGCAAAGTTTATGGGATAGTTTGGAATAGTTTTTTTTTATCAAGCGACCGAATAACAACTCCCGGATAATGTACACGTCATCGGTGACCAGAAGTTATGCTTGCCACAAACGAGGTTCTGGTTGAATAATGAACTAAAACGAACACGTCGTTCAATCTGCCAATGAAATAGTTTTTGAGGTTTTTATAAAGGAAAAAAATATGTTTACGGTGTTAGGTTGTGCTAGCATTAATGCTATGTCAGCATAAATAAACTATATATTAAGTAGAACCTAGAACGATCTATCAAAATTATAGCATTTCAATAGAAACTTGTAAGCTTTCTTAAAGCCGATGTTTCTATAACGCTGCACATGCTAGAACCTTTCTGGGAAAATTAGCGTTAAACGAAATCCATACCGTTGATTTTTGTTATGGAAAATTTATTCTAAGATGTTTTCAACATATTTGCCGTTATAACCATGGTGCATTTTAGACTAATTAAGTTAATAGTTAACAATAGTTAAGTGATGTTTCATTTGAAAATAGAGAACGCAAATTTGAATATCAATATTTCAAATCTCTATTTTATGATAACTTCTTCCACAAACTAATATTTCATATGTTAATGTATTGTTATCATATCATAACAACAGCAAACTATACAAGCACAATTTCAACCTGACTTGAAAGTGTTGTACTTATAATCACTTAATGAAACATGCTGTAATCAGTTTAAAAGTGGTGATTTTAACATGAAAGATAATGACCATTCCCGTCTTGCGAAAAGGATTGTTGTCGTGGATTTACATGAGTGCCTCATCCCAGCCACAATAACATTCAAGTGTGCCCCGTTGAGCAATTAGCGCCAATGGAGACGATACAAAGTAAACGACAATATTACGCCATTATCGGCTGCGTATTATAGTGGAAAATCCCTCGAAGGAGAAATAAAAAATGATTATCCTTGTCACATCAATGGGACTCTCTGTTGCAGAGCAGCACTTTGCTCAATTATGAAAGCCCACAGCTGGAAAACGCTTCATCCGATGTTGCTCCACAGTAAGGAAGGAGTTTCAGAGGAATGAAAAGATATCTAAATCGTGTTCAACTTGTGTACCATAAAATGGACCATGGTTTTGCACAATATTGTACTCATCTGAAAATCTTGTTTATCCATCAACAGAAAATAGCGGAGAATCAGGACTGATTACTCCAGTGCTGATGGGCATTTATGGATAAAGTTTGCTTTAGTATGCCCGTAACGAAAATTCCCGCTTAGCTGTATTGTCGTTTTATTGTGCCAAAAAATGAATCAATTTGGTTCGAACTAAAGAGAATCCTCCTGTTGATTATTTTGTCGGCAAAAACCTGCTCCAATACTCGAACAACCAGACGCTATTGATTAGAATCCTTGAGCCTTCCCTTAAACCCCTGCTAACAAAGCCCAAAATCAAATCATTCTCTCTAGAATAAATGATCACTGGGCTGCCGGTGCTGGTATATATTGTGACGGTTTTTGTTGGTCGATATTCGGTGTCCTCCCCGGCTCCCCTTACCAGGCCGGCAGAACCAGGTCCATTGTCCAGGGAGAAAAAGTTCCCAACTGACAGGTTTTTAGTAGCGAGGCCTGTCATAGGAAATTTATCGCTCGTCGATTCATAAAAGTTACCGATTTTATGACGCTTCAGCACGTTCTCCGGTGCCGGCTTTTTCGTGGCGTCTACAGCGGGAAAGCGGGAGGCCTTCGCCGCAGAAGCGTGTAAAATTACAAAATTACATTCCGAACAAGTGAAGGACGTGCGCGCGCGTGTCACAACAACGGCTTTGGAGCAGATTTTGGATTTCCCGTTGGATGGAATCGCGCTGCTGCATCGCGTGGTGATCACGTTTCACCGGAAGCTCCAATCGATATCCGTATGAATATTGTATGCGCGAGAAACCCGCTTTTCCAATAATTGGAAAACTAAAGCTGAAATGAAGCTTGCAGTACGCTGCATGCGATCGAAAGTAGGGGGGCTAATGTAATGAAAACAAGTATGGGAAACTCGTCTTGCGGGGATCTATGATACTCGTTGCGAACGCAAGTGCATTGCACTCAAGGCTCTCCATTAGCATATCTTCCCAGGACAGGAGTGTAAAAGCAAAAAAAAAAAAGGTTTGCAAAATGAAAATAGAATCCCTCCGTTCTGCTCCATTGCTGTTTCCACTCCAGGTTTTCCAGAGAACCGGTCCAGGAACCGTGCATTCGACAAGTGGTTGGCCACAAGCGTGCATAACCGGGATTGCACTCCCGGCACGGCACGGGGACGAATGAAATTCTGTAACGCGCGTGCCAGTAACGTGCCTATCGTGCGGGAGTCAGGCCGCGTGTGGTTCACGCGGTTATGGCACTTATGTGTGTATGTGTGTATCTTAGTGGCTTCGGAAAATCCTTTAATCTGCCCTTCGCTAACCTTCCGGTTCGGTTCAGCAGGTCCAGCAGGTGAGGCCAGCATGCTGATCACTCATCGTTTGACTGTTCCACATCGCAATTCTCTTTCTCTCTCTCCCGCTCTCTGTTTTGAACTCGTTCTTTTGCTTTTGTTCTTCGCTCGTTTCTCGTCAGAACAATATTTGTTCAGCGCTACACTTTGCCACGCTTCAGGTGACTCAACCTCCGGTCGCGGGAGATGCGCTGAGGCGTGTTGAGGCAATTATTTAAATTGTTCTACCGCACTCAAGTGTCTGCTCGTCCTGTAAGCCCGGTTGCATCGGTAATGTGGTGTGTTGTTGATGGTTTCCCGTACACCCTTTTTTCCGTGTAGATTCATCAACGAGCTAAACGCGAAGAGTGATTGTGAAAAGGAAGCCGTGGAATTTGCGTTAAATCCCACATTCAAGTACGTTGGCTTTCAGCCTCATAGCATTAACACCTCTTAGAGGGCTTACCCTTGATACAAGCAGGTCGTTCTTCACGTTCTTCTCTATCAAGCGCTGCTAAAGAAGATGATGGGAGTATATCGAGTATTCACACAGACAGCACACTTAGTATTCATACAGCAGTGCAACTGAATAAAGGACATCTCATCTAGCATTTGGAGAAGTGTGGTTTTCATTGAATTATTACAAATTGACAGATTTTTCCTAATCTTTTTCAGAACGATTTTAGAATAGGAAAATTAAATAATGGATTCTAAGGAAAAAATACCATTGCACACTCACCAAAAGGTGTGCAATTCCTACCTTGTGTTTCTCGGAATGAAATTGCTAATGTTTCACCAGAAAATATGTACTTCAAAATGCCGACCCTGGTACAACCCCGGTAAATCAATAATATGAACACTACTAGCAAAAGAGCTTTTCGGATAACTTGATGCTTTTTATGTTGAAACTGTAGCGGTCAACGATGAACCAACAATTAGATGTACAAAGTAGAATTCATAAGTTATGATGGAATTTACGTTGATTGTATAAAGGAGATTGTTGAAAAAAATCATGTAAAAAGCCATAATAAGGCAACTGATTTAGTGTTGATTGCAAAGCACTTTAAATCGCACTGCAAATTAATATGTATTGTGATGATTCCGGTACGGAAATGCAGATAAAAAGAGCTGTTTTTAGGGAGAAATTAAAAATACATGCACTGTCCATTACTTTAACTTAAGCCTGTTTGCATATCATGAATCAAACGGTCACCGTACACTAATCAATTAAAATTTGATTAAGTTCAGCAATAATCGTCATAGTTCAAAACTCGATCCTTTGTTCTTCAAGAGCATGACTACGAGTTAAGAAATCCAGCAAGTTTTAAGACCAATCAACATGGACAATGTTGTTGACCTACGATAAATGTTGAATTTCTAAAAACAACAAAACAACATGCAGAATTACTTACATCAAAGGCTCTGTGTCCACTTGGCCCGAACCGTATACCGAAGGTGTGCTGTGCCGCCTCCCGGTGCAAAAACCGATTGTTGATCGCCGTGCCCACCTCCCTCTCTTTCGACGAGGCATAAATCATTCCCTCTGCTGACGTCCTCGATGGTGCAGCGTTGAGCCAGGATGTGAAGCATTCTTTTCTTGCCGCTCCACCAGAGTCCATCAACAAGGCCAGTCGGCCATTAAGCCGAAAACGGGCTGCATGGCGAATGGAACACAAACAAACGCTCGTTGACAACGGGGTGAGTGAGGTGCTCCTGGCTCGTAGTGCGTGCGTGTGTGTGTGTGTGTGTTTGCGGAGGTTGGCTAAACCCCTTTTGGGAGTTTGAAGTTTTCCACCTTTATCGTTCCGGCGGAACTCCAGCATGCGCTGGAATGCTACCGACCGACGGGGATGAGCCGCGCAAGACGCAGACCGGGGCCATTGTTTGGTGAGACAACAAGAGTGACACTAATGGTAGGACTTGTCTCCGTGACACACGAGAACCGACAGCAGAACAGGAGGGGATGGCCATCCCTTTTGCTCGTAGAGACGTTTTGGAGCCAGCATTTCGTTCGTCGTCGGCTAGGAGGTAATGTAACACCACTCCCTTTCTCTCTTTCTCTCTCGCCTTCCCCCCGGGACGGGATCGTTTTGTTTATTTCTCTTCATTATCACGTACTTGGAGGTTTTGAGTTCCTTCCTCATCTGCACCTTCTCGGCTTCGTTCGTTGACCGTCTTCACTGCTCCAGACGTCGTCGGTTCGGTTCCGTCGTAGCACATTCGCAGCAAGATTTATGCCTTGTAGCAGTGATGGTAATGGTGAGCGCCGGACCATGTCACCAAGTGGTTCACCGATTAAGCAACAAATACTCCGCTTCTGTTGATGGTCTTGTTGATGGTTGATGAAATAAATGAATGAAAAAACTGTGTCTGCATCGCTACCAACCAACACAAACACACACACACACACAGCACACACAGTCATCGGTTCATTTGGGCAACGGATTCATCTCGATGAATCCCTGATGGCTGCATCGTGGCGGCTGGATCAAACGTACACCGGTAATCGTTGATCAACGGTGTCGCTCGTGTTGGTGCTGGTGTCGTTCGGTTCGGTTGCACCACCACCACCACCACCACCATCGCTAACCGCAAGCCGCTCATCATCCACATCGACGGTGCTGCTCGAGTGCGAGCGCGTGGCTGGACGTGGAGTGCTGGCCGGTCGGCCGGTTGATGGTGATGGTGTTTGTTGCTGAGCTCGTTCGTTAGCGGCCACTTCCACCACCACCATTCCGACCAGGTGGTTGTTGTTTATCCGATTATGATGAGCTTGGGACGAGGCTGCGATCGACTGCCGCCGGAAGGAGCCGCTCGTCGATGGCTTACTTTGATTATTGTTACAGTTATCGTGATCGCTGCCAGTGGCACCCCCCGTAGCCACACACTCGTTGGTTGTGGTGGTCGGGGCGTCGCTGTTGCTACTACGATTGTGATGGTTGCCCGGAAGCGTGTTTACGTTGCTGCTGCTGCTGCTGCTGCTGTTACAGCTGTTGTTATTGTTGGTGTTTTGGCGCTGGGATCCGGTTGTCGGTGGTCGGGGACTTTTTGCGGTGCCATTTCTGTTGCTGCCGCTGCTACTGTTTCGCTTGAGGAAGGTAATGGTGGCTGGGGTGCCTTTGGTCGTGAGGTGGATGCTGTAGTTGATGCCGTAGTTAGCGTCACTGCGGTTAGTGCTGTCGGTGGCCGTGTAGGTGGTGGAGGAGGTCGTTGAAGAATGGCGCCGCGAATCCCTGTGCCCGTCCTGTCCATCTCGGTTACCATGTCATACCTTTTCGGTGCCACTGTTGTTCGCTGCCTGTTGCGGCGTGTAGCTGTTACGCAAGGGGGAAGGAAATAGAGAAAGATGTCGAAAAGTGGAAATTGCAGTTGCTACAAATAAACAAAAAGAGAAACCGTTGACATCGCACACTCGTACAACCGCACAACGGACAACGGATGGCGGTGTGAGATCAAAGCCGTGGCTAGGATCTCAAATAGAGACTAGAAGCCTGGCTCAGCCAACTTGCAAGCACACACACACACACAATGCTGCTACTATCACGAACGAACGAAAGAAAGAAATCCAAATTAAGTAGCAAAATGATGATGGTGATAATGATTGCCCTTAATCCTCATGTTACGAAAAGTTCGGAGCTTTCAGGAATTTCTGAATTCACCTGTAAGCTCGGCACATGTGCTGCAGGACACGCGAGCGGCAGTATTATTTGCAGTTCATATTTCCAATTTGCGCTTCCCCGGATGTAGCATGATGTAATTCTGACTGATTAACACCGCAACACATTCCGTTATTTGCTCACTTGTTTCTCTACACAATTACACCGTGGCGCGGGTACGTGGTTGCTAAGCTACGTACGTCGCTGTTTAATGAGCCAGAAATCCGATCCGCCATCGCCATAAAATCACGCCAACGGAAAGTCCGCGGCGGAAAGGGTGTTGAAATTCATTCCGCAATTCCTTCGCTGTAAAAGGGAGGGTTGTGCTTTCCACGTACGTACGTGGAAAACTTGGCTAGACCGCTTGGCGTTCAATGGAGGCGCCCAGTACTCGGTGTTCAATGGAGGCGCATGGTACGCCACAATTTCCAATCTTTTTTCCATGTGTCTTTATACTTTATGAAAATAATAACAAATATTAAAGTATTAATTGCTCATTTGTTCAATTGGTTCAAAGGTCCAAAAGGATTCACGTCAGGCGGTACAGAATCGCCACTACTTTAAATACAATTAACATCTTTAAATACAAAAGAAATAGATGCAAGTAAGGAACGAAATAAGAAGGAAAAAGGCTTTTCTCAAAGGAAAAAGGCTTATCTCGCTTATCTTAACTTACACGTATAATAGTCTT
>NC_064874.1:71253556-71273556 GCF_943734745.1 Anopheles darlingi
TTAGTTTATCGTTAGTTTATTCGAATACCATTCCCACGGCCAGACTCCCAACGGAGAGGCTCTTCTGGTGGCGAACAGCCGCGCGACGTGAATTCGTAGAAATTCCCTTCGCACAAAAAATTTTTGGCAAACCGAGACGCGCGACTTCACCCGCCAGCGGTCCGAACCAATTGTGTCACATCAGCTGTGCAAACCAAATGGAAGGCACCGTTCTTTGTCGGTTGTGAGGAGGACGCGTGGACACGCGCACGCGGCTATTGTCATGCCGTGGCCCAGCTAGCGGTGACAGTACGAAAGCAGTTTTCGACGGTATCACTCCTGCGGCAGCATGAACCATCTGGCGGTATTGCTTTTCTTGGCGTTTCTGGTAGGCTGCTCGGCACATACCGCACAGGAACCGGAGTCAGGGGAACCTCCTGTGCCCATTTACGTGAGTATGATCTCGGGGCCCCAGATGCAGCGACACGTTGCAGGCGCAGCACCGCTTTGGCGGTAGACCACACGTCGCTAACTGTCGGTTTGATTTTTGCTTTCGCTCTAAGGCACGCTCCTGCTCGCTGTGCCGCGTGTACGGGAAGTCATTCGCATGTGTCAAGTTCACGAATACGTACACCCAGTGCAAGGGATTGGTGAGTTGGATTGGTTTTTTTTTTCTATTCTTTGTAATGTTTTTCATTGACAGCACCGTAGATAATTTGCTATCTCTGTGTTTCTCTTTTGCTTTCGTAGTCCTTTAGCGACGAAGACGCATGTGTGCAACGATCGGGATACTTTACAGCGGCACCGGTCAGGGGTTGTTTCATATTCTAGGGGGATGGTTGCGATAGAAAGTGTGTAATAAAATGGAGTAAAGAAAAGCACGCGAGCGTCACTCTGTCTCTCGATACTACAACTCCCGCCTCTACATGATGGAAAACATTCCTTTTTTTTAGCGCGGAAAAAGTGGACGTAGCTCAAGACCAGCTGTTGCAAAGGGACGTTTGTGTCTCCCTTCACACACACGACTGTCGCATGTGCGGGTTCCATTTGAGTAAACAGGCTGGATCGACAAAAGTAACTGAAGTAAAAATAGAAGAACGACCGTCCTCGATAGTTATGATCGCATAGTGCAGTTGAGATGCGTTATCAATTGGAATAACTTGAAACCCCATCACACACATCAACTGCGCGGTAGAATAAACAATGCCGAGCTTACAGAGAACAGAGAGAGCACCACGTGTCACTGACGGAGGCCAACCAAGGCCATTCGAACCTGCCAAACTAGCGCAGAATTGTCAGATATGTATAAAGCTGTAATGTGTCTTTCTGTCAAGCATCTCGTGCGTCGCTGGTACCGTTGGGTTGAATGATTGGATGACAAGCGAAAGGTCTGGTGTGAGTTGGCTGTTGCTTAGCCTCTGATGTGCTGCACGCTAGACGTTGCATGTTAAACTACAGTATTTTATGCCACCACTATCACATGCAGCCATGTATCACTCGGTTTCATCTCATGATCGAAGGAATTGTTACGCGTAGAAGATGATTATGGCAATTGCCCTCTCTCGGGAGAGTTCGTCTTGCTCTACGGATGTTTGCTAGGAAGTTTGTCAGTTGGATTGATGTTCTACGATGGCTCGTTTGAACACCAGCTCTGAACTGTCTGTCTTTAGCTTCGATGGCAACCGGGAACTTCCTGTGAGTAAACTCCTATCAGAGAAGATGCTAGAGAATTGAATTGAGCAAACAGACAACGGTATACGCCAATAAGTATGCAGTTGTAGGTTGCGCCTAACCTGCAATGAGGTGTGCAGCCTTTGAGCATTTTGTACGTTGTTGTGCTAAATGGACGAAATGGACGATTACGCTTTTCTTGACATTATTTGCAACAAAACTAAGCTCATAGATTTATATTGTATGTTGCATGTATGAATGTAGTTCATCGGTCGCGGCTTGCTAAATGAGTGCACTCTAACCCTAACTCTTAACTTAAAACTAATCTGGAGCTACAAGAACCGAAGACGCTCTCTAAACTCGGACAAAGAGACAGGGATAGAAAAATCAGACTGATGTTTTAGGTTAGCAAAACTTTTCTCATTTTCATCCCACGACTTTGATTCTTTCAAGAACATTGAGTCTTCTTTTCATATTTTTTTCATAAACATAATTGTGAATTAACCGAATATAGACCAACCCGTGAAGGATGTTTGAATATCTACCAGAACATCGCATTTTACCGAATACTATATTAAACGTGTCCCTGATATGCAATCACCATGGCCGCATACTCTTATCTCTGCTCGCGAAACGTTAACATGTAGCGCCATTTGTTTTGCCGTTTATTTCTTTGTCGCGCAGCAAAATCGATGACCATCTTCAAAGACGCGGGAGGGCAGATTAGCATCTTCGCATGAGTGTGAATCCCCGGACTGCTGATCCGCAGACAGTAGGGTGCCGGATGCTGTGCCTCCGGTATAAAAGCATGCAGTTGACGCACCGGTGTAGTATATTCGTCAACATGAAGGTAACCAGCGCGTGCATTTTACTGGCTGTGCTTCTGTGCTCTGCCGTCGTGGCTGGAGAGGTTTACGTGAGTAAATTAATTAATTAATTAAAAAAAATGTAAGTGCAATAGTTGTGAGGTGCTTTTTTCACTTTCCAGGCTAGCACTTGTCAGAAGTGTAAAAGTATCGGGGCCAGCTTCTGTGGGTCCGGTACATTGCGCACCAAGGGATTCTTGTGCCAAGGCCAGGTAAGCTCCAGCGCGTTGAATTTTTGTGAGAATGGTGAACATGATCCTCATGTTTGTTTACTCAATGATTCCAGACGGCGATTAGAAGCTGTAATGACTGCAGGGCTCACCAGGGCAGATGCGTTTCATCGGATTGTTACTTATGAACGAAATGCATAGAGAGGTACAGCTTGGTTCTCGAAATGATAGCAACGAATCTTAAACATTCGTCTTCTATGTAGAGGAGTGAATCAAGCTATTTAGAAAAATAGTAGTACGAATGTCTGAATAAAAAAACATTCGTCTGCAGTGCAACATTGTGTCTTCGACATCTTTTCGGCTCGAGTGCCCTTAATTTGCTCGCTTTAAATACAATCGAGGTCAAACAACATCCCCATGCATGCGCCTTCGGCATACGAAGGGCTGTAATGTGCTTTCTGTAATGTGCGTATGGTGTCGTTCAGATGAATGATTGGTAGCGAGGTGTGGTATGAGTTGGCTGTTGCTTAGCCTTTTGTTGCGCTATATGTTAGACATTGCATGTTAAACTATGGTAGTTTATGCCATTTTTTCTGGTTACAGAAGATGATTATAGCCCCCCCCCCCCTCCTCCACAACATCTCTAACTGTCTGTCTATACGTTCAATTGCAACCAGGAACTTCCTGTGAGCAACCTTCTTTCAAAGAAAAAGCTGGTGATTTGAATTGGCGCCAATAAGTATGCAGTTGTGAGTAAAGTCCCCCATTGACCAAATGAATGCAACCTGGTTTCTTAATTTTTTAAGAGACCCGAAATTGTTCTGCCGGCCGGTTTTTTAAGCGTTACGAGATCCGGTTGCATACCTTTCTGTCAATGGGGTGGACGATTACTTTTCTTGAAATTTTTTGCAAAGCTCGTAGAGTTATATAACTCTAACTTAACTTAAAAAATGAATTTATAAGTAACATAAAAATATGGTCAGGAAGTGACAAAATCGTGGATGAAAAGAAGAAATATCAACAGAAGCAACTCAAATTATTACATAAATAGTGAAATTCAAACTTATCTAACGCTATAAAAAACCGAAGACGCCCTTTAAACTCTGACAAACAGACAGATATAAAGAAGATAAACTGGTTTTTCTTGCTTTGCGATCCCACGACGTGTTCTTTATTCATACTTATTTTGTAAAATGTAAAGCTAAATCAACCGAAAACTAATTCGTGAAGGCTATCCGAGTATCTGCTAGAACATCGCATTTTACGTAATTATTTGAAGCTGTTGTGTCTGATGTTTAAACAGCATGCCAACATACTGTTAACACACACCTGTACAATGCCAACGTGTAGCTCCCTCTGTTTTCCCGTTCATTCCCTTAGTTGCGCAGAAAAGTCTCCGACCTTTGCCAAAGTCAAGACACGGCCCAGTGGCGTCATCCCGCAGGAGTGTGAATCTCCGAACAGTAAGACAGCAGACAGTAGGTTGTATAAAAGCCTGCAGTTGGCGCACTGGTGTACCATATTCGTCAACATGAAGGTAACCAGCGTGTGCATTCTAGTTGCTGTACTTCTGTGCTCTGCCACCGTGGCCGATGCCATAGTCTATTGTTATGTGAGTGAACGAATAATTTAAAGTAAAGTTTTATTTCTTCTTCGTGCAATTGATGTGAGCCGCATTAATTTCATTTTCCAGGCATCCACTTGCACCCAGTGTAAAAACATCGGGGCCAATAACTGTGGGTATGGTACATTGCGCTCCAAAGGAATCTCATGTGATGGCCAGGTAAGCATCACTTCTGATCGATTCTTGTGAAAATGGTAAATGAAGGATACTGAAGTTTATTTGCTAAATGATTCCAGACGGCGATTAAAAGCTGTGCGGACTGTAAGGTACGAGCTGGCAGATGCGTTCAAAGTGGTATATTGGAGTGTTATTTGTGAACGGGATTGCACGGATTTCGGGATCGAGACTTCGCTTTGCGATACATTTCCAGCTTGATATGCGAAACAGCAGCTACGAATCTTAATCGACCCTTTTAGAATTATGTTGGCACGAGTGCTTGAATAAAAAAAAAAAGAGAATCATTCATCAGCAGCTCTTCGGCTCGAGGGTCCTTAATCTGTTCGCTTTAAATCTAATCGAGGGCAATCATCATTCCCATGCACGCGCCTTCACCATACGAGATACAAGAACCTTCCTCGAGCAGGAACCCTGCCGCTGCTGCATTGCTACGTGTCAACCAGAGGCGCTACCAGAAGTCGTCAAATGATCATTAGAGGCAAGATAGCACGACACACTTTTTTCCTAGAGCAAAACGGCGTGACAAAACGAACGGATGTTTCCGCTGAAAGGTCACTCCCCTCACGCTACCACCACTCACGAATGGTGAATGTTTCACTGACAGTGCAAAAATCCCCGGCTCCGGTTCGTCAGGTTTTACCGGAACATTCGAGTTCCAGTTCGCGACGTGCGAGCTGATGATATTCCGCGAGCTGGAAAGTAACAAAAAAAAAACAAAATGCCGACGAATGTCTCACCGCTGAAGTGGCACCACCGCGGGAAGGATAGCAACCGAGTTTGGAATCTTGTAGCGGCATCTTCTTCCCACATAACCGTGCACTCTCGAGGGACGTTCGCTGTATGCTGAGCATTCCACGCAAAGCGCGGAAGCCCGGTACATTGCATAATTGCCACTTGAATCGGCTAGTGTTTCTGGCTCCGGTCTTCACCGCGCTGAAGTTGAATCCCGGCGGCCACTTCGGCTCTGAATGACTCTTCTCGCAAAGCCCTACAGAAAGTAATATGCCCTCCCGGGCTACCACTTTTTTCCTCCCCCTTCCGGTATGCCAAGTGGATGCTGCTGAGGTGCTTTGGCTACCTAACTTCGAATGTCTACGCGAGCATCCCCGAGTCTAACGCGCAGAGAACCCGGAGAAATGTTTTTCTTTTTGGAGAACGCACACAACAAACTTGCGTCTGGCGTTTGGTGCCGCAACGAGGAGGTGTTGCGAGAGGATAGGCTTAAAGGATAGACCCCGGGGATACAGGGAACAACAAATTGGTTCGAGCTGCCACATCAAACGGTTTGCCGGATTCCACCAGAATGCGGGTGCCAAGGTTATCGAAAGCTTCCTCTCGTCCTGTTTTACCCACAGTGTCCAGTCCAGTTAAATGCTGACACCGTACTGCATGTTATCTCCTATTACACAGCGTCAGCGGCCCCGATGAGTGCTTTAAAGAGGTCAGTGTCGAGAGCAGAGAGCAGCAGAGCCGGGGTCAGGTCAGGAGAAACGATAAAAGCGACAACCATTTACTGGCGACGACGCTGGTACTGGTAAAGCATCGTTCGTTCGGTTCGGAAGCTGGTGGTGGTGGTCAGGAAGATGGTCCAGGTCCTTACGCGTCGCGTCGATCGATAGCGATATCAATGAGGAAGTAAGGACATAAGGATCCACCCGCAGTGTCATGAACCACTATCCACTGTGAACGCTGTGTGCGGCGCGCTTGGAATGGTCCGATGATAAACCGAACCGAAGGTTCAAGGTTGTCCACCGCCGGCCACAGCTCATGCCTGGGTGTGCAAAATGGCTGCGAAAAGCCGCACAATCGGCCATCGAGGTCCGGTACGGTCTTGTTATCACGTGCCGCCCGGGACCGGGTAGGCCAAAGTTGAACCAAAGGACAGCAGCAGCAGCAGCAGCAGCAGCAACAACAGCAATTGGTGGTTGGAATGGCAAAGGAATTACTGTATACGTTGACGACGGTCCGGCGAGCGTCTTATCGAGCACGAAATCGTGGCCAGAGGCTCTTCGCCTGGATGACAATAAAATGGCAAAAAGTGCCAAACGCGGAGGTGGAGGAGGAGTTGGAATAGCCGGACATCTTAACTCTCCCCGTAACGCCATGTAATCAAGCTGCCAGTTAGGGCGAAATGGGAGATTCACAACACAGCCTTGTGGGGAAACTCGCACACTTGCCCCCCCGCTAAACATCAGAAGCTGAAAGTTGGGCACTGGAATTGGGAAAAAGTATTGTTCCAGTGACGGTGCCGGAACCACTGCGTGCGTGTGTGTCCAGTGGAGGGAGGATAGCTTATCGTAATGTATAGCATTAGTTGTTGTTTGGTGAGAATTGTCTCCGAAAGAGTATCCCCTCTTTAATGTCACCGATCCTTATCATTTCGGAGGCTTCGGAGTAGGCCACGGAAATTGCCATTTGCGATCGCGAGAGCCTAATGTGCTCGATAATAGCTTACAATCTGGAGCAGCCGGACACACCATTCCGCGCCACGTGCGCTTGTCCCGAAAACGGCTTATTAACGAGCGTCTTCGGAACGTTTGGTAACCGATGGGAGTTAGCGCAATAATCTGGGTGCATGTTGGCCTTTTGGCAACACTTTTATTAAAGATGCAGCGTATCCTCACGACGCGACCGATATCAAGAATATTTGAGAATAGAGCAGTAATAGACAGCGTTATACGCCAATAAGTATGTAGTTTTGGGTTGCGCCTAACCTGCAATGAGGTGTGCAGTCGATGAACTTTTTAGATAAACAATAAATCAGCAAGTAAAATAAAACAGAAAGTAACAAGAAATGGTGATGAGAAGAAACATAACCAGCAATTTTTCAAATTATTACTAAGTTCTTAGCACTTATTAAGTTCTCTGACCAGGAAGAATGAGACAGAGATAGAGCTGTGCAATAGATTTTTCAGGCCAGCGAAACTATGCTCGATTTCATCTCAAATACTTAGCTGTTTAAAAGAAGTTTAAAAGAAAAGTCTTCTTTCCTTACTTATTTTTTTGAATGTAAAGATGAATCAGCCGAATAAAGACCAATTCGTGATGTCCGTATAGCTACCAGAACATCGCATTTCATTCAACTCTTTGGAGATTTTGTGCCTGATACTTTATCAACGGGCCAATATACTGTTATCTTAGCTCGCGCAACGTTAACTTGTAGTCTCTTTTGTTGCGCCATTCATTCACTTTGTTGTGCAGAAAAATCCCCGACCTTCTCCAAAGGCCTGCGACACGGCCTAGTTGCGTCTTCCCGCGAAGCAGGAGTGTGAATCCCCGGACAGTAAGACAGCAGACAGTAGGTGGCCAGAGGCAGTCCCGCGAAGGTATAAAAGCATGCAGTTGGTGCACCAGTCAACCACATTCGTGAACATGAAGGTAACCAGCGTGTGCATTCTAGTTGCTGTGCTTCTGTGCTCTGCCGCCGTGGCCGATGCCACGGTTTTTTGTTATGTGAGTGAACGAATCATATAAAGTAAAGTTGTATCTCTTCGTGCAATTGATGTGAGTCGCTTAATTTTCTCCTTCCAGGCCTCGACCTGCTCCCGGTGTAAAAGCATCGGGGCCAAGTACTGTGGGTACGGTACGGTGAGCACCAAAGGAGTCTCCTGTGATGGCCAGGTAAGCTTCAATCAGGTCGGTTCTTGTGAAAGTGGTAAATAGATAATATTTGTTTGTTTAACGATTCCAGACGTCGATTAGAAGTTGTGCAGACTGCAAGGCTCGATTTGGCAGATGCGTTGAATCTTACCTAACGGAGTGTTTTTTGTGAACGGGATTGCACAGATTTCGGCATCGAGACTTCGCTTTGCGGTACATTTGTAGCTTAATATTCGAAACAATAGCTACGAATCTACATTAATTCAACTCCAAGAGAGTGTTGAACAACAACCAGAGAGAAACAACACACCGTGACTATTAATCTAAACAGTGGGAATGATTAAATAAAAACAATAAACATTTATCTATAGCTCATCATCATTCCCATTCATGCGAGTTGAGCAGGAACTCAGTTTCTGCTGCATTGCTGCGTATCAACCGTGTCTTCTTGGTGCATGCTGGCGTTTGGCAACATTTTCATTAAAGATGCTGCGTGGCCTCACACGGTGACCGATATCGAGAACACTTCATCGTTTTGCGTGCTGTGTGTGTGTGTGCAGTGAGGAAGACTATTTCGCGCCACCTAATAGGACGTGTCGTCACGTGAGGTTGTCATGTTGACGCTGGCCGGTGGCCAATTTGAGCATAAACATGCTCTCGATTTGATCGACGGTAAACAAAAACCCACTTCGCTAGTGAGACGGTGCGCCGGTACGGTGATAGACAGGGGAACATAAATCTTTTTATTCAATTTCGCATTTCGCAAGAACCGTCTGCCGGTGGGTGGGATCGGCTGCTCTCTTCCTCTCTCTCTCTCTTTCTCTTTCTGCCTCTCGTTACCATGGCAAACACGCAGGCGCCACATCGGCAGCACAGTGGGCGCACACCGAACACCAACGACGAGGATTTAATGGTTAATCGGAAGCGCAGGCATGCGAGTTTTCACGCGACGATGCCATTGCCCTCCATCTCCATAATATTCATCGTGCTATTGGCATGAATGTCAAAATATTCTTCCGCAGGATTGCCGGTTCAGATCAAGGTTCGAGACGTCACAGACTGTAAAGAGACTTGGGCGTGAAGAAAGCGTGTTACAACAAGATCTACGCGGAGAACAAGATCTCCTGGCAACGGAGATTCCTGCTACCGCGGCGAAGGTGGCATGCAGGTGAGCTCGTGATAATCCGGTCCGTTTGCCCGTGCCCGCGCCCCATGTTAGCATGATTTATGTTTTGTAAGATTTTTCCCGCTCAAAGATTCCATCACAGACACCTTCTTCTGCTACTGCTTCTTCTTCTCTCCGAAGTCTCCGTGGGATGCAAAGAGAATGTTTGAGACTGTCTGCGGGGTGCTTAGAGGATTGTTTTGCCTGATTTGCATCTCTTTGTCGCCGGAATGTCGAAAGAAGATGAATGACAGGGGCTGGGAGACTATGGGCTCGTTCTTTAGCGTTACTTTTGTACGTTCGAGGCCGGCATTGCTTTCACTCACCGTCCATGCAACCGAAGCGAAAAGTAAGGTTGCGGCGCTGTTGGTTTTATGTCAGTTGGAATGTGTTTCTGCTCCGATTGTTTTTGATTGGCCAAAAAACGAAAGAAACAACTAGAAATGGATGGCATGTGCGCTTACGATGTAAAACATGATCTAATTCGATTGCCCGGCAGGCCCTTTGCGTACCGAATACCGCTGCCACTGCCACTGCCACTGCCATGATGAGCTCGTATAAATCAATTTGAAAAATTCATTCAACCTTTCCCAACGAACCCTTCGAGATCGTTATTTCGGCGAAGGAACTGGCCGGGTGGCCGTGAACAAGCTTTGAGGTAGCATAGCACAGCACAAAACACGCGCCTCACCCCTCTGGCATCTCTAATCGAAAATGGCTTTCGAATGTTTTTGAGCTGAACATGCTCACCGGGCTCTCGTCAGCTCCTCAGACAGGCAGCCGGCAAGTATTTTTCAGTTTCGAATTTGGCTTCTGTTGTTCTTCCTTTTGCTTGTGCTGTTTCCGTGCTCCGGTAGAGTTTGTTCCCCGGACCCACCCGGACCGGCTGAACGTCCCTTACCGATCGTCGGTCGAGTATTTGGCGAGTCGAGTCGAATTGTAATCCGGTTGATTGTTGTTTACATGGGTCAGTTTAGAGTCGGGCATTGTTGTCCGGAAGCCGGAATGTTGTTGTTTAATATCCCCGGGGCGCGCTGTTCGCGTGTCACAAAATGGCCTTCAAATGGCTGTGACCTCTGCCCCGGCAAATGGTCGCTGATTTGGCAGTGGCAAGTTTGGCCGTGGTTTCCGGTTTCCTTTTTTTCTTGTTTGTTGTCTGGCTGCAAATGTTGGTTGTTTTAAGGATTAGAATTATTTCGAATTCAATTTGTAGGGAGGGTTTTTTTTTCTACGAAAATCTGGTCAATGGAAGCCCCAAGCGCTGGTAGAATACGAAGCATAGAAAATTATGTCGGTTCAGTAGCATATAATGTTATCTCACTTTGTGTACAAAATTCGTTCAACAAGAGCAGTACATAGCTACTGTGCCTTTTACAAGAGGATTTGTAAAGAGATTTTGCATAATATTTGGAACGTAAACTTTAAACATCATAAAAGAAGAAGTTATAAAATACGATTACGATATAACGATTTTTTAAAATTGTACTCAATCAAACCAAATGTACTGCGTTTTCGTGTTAAGCGTTGAATTTGGAATTTTGGCATAGATAGTGTGAAACTTGAAATGTATAGAAGAACGATCTCTATAATCATTAGAGTGTATGGTTATGGTTCATTTGACGTGATAATATGAAGAATCAAGTCATAATTTCTCCATTAAAATCCATTTATTGTCAGTGATTGACATTCCTAGAATGAATAATGATTTTTTCGTTTTTTTGAGACCATAAATTCGAATATTAACAAGAAGAAGTGTTTTATAACTCATACATTTTCTTTTTCGGAGCCACATCAGATTAAGTAGGACCCTGTATGGTGTTATTCCTCAAGCTGGCTACACGACATGCTGTCGAAGTGAATTAATCAACGAAATATAACAAGATTATTGTCTCTTCAGGAGCAATGATTTCATTGGCATTCGACGTATTAATGAAAAATCGATTACATGGCAGCAGTACTATTGTTTAATGTATTAAGGACCGAAAGAATAGTTTTATCAGCAGAATATCTATTGATGGTAATCGAATTAATGAGACAACCGATATATTCATATTCAATCATTACTATCAACCTGCGGAAGGCCATTCTAATCAAAACCATAATGCTTGGTTAAAATTAAAGCTCGACCATCATGAATACTAGCGCCAATGGACCGCCACGCGGTGGATGCTGCTGTTGACTTTAGTGCTTAGGCAGCTGACAAAGGTACTTAACATGCCCGTCATGTTTTAACATATCCTCAATGATCCGATTTATCAGCAGCAGCAGCAACAGCAGCAGTAGCAACAGCAATCAACCGGTAATGCATTTCACCGGGGCGAATCAGCGCGTTACAGCAGAAAGCACTTTAACGCCCGCCTCCCGGTAGCGCATTATTTACCGTACGCATAAGCGGGCAGCTTTTGCGGCATAAATTATGCACGCCCTGCGCTACCGTGGCCGTTCCGTTTGCCTACCGCGGAATGTTAATTTCTCTCTCGCCCGCGAAGGGCGCTACCGTTAACGAAATCGGATTTACCGCGGGATCAGGAGTCGTGAATTAAAAAGAATTTTTTAAAAAGTGTCCCAACAATTTACTGGCCAGCGAGCCAGATCTGGATGCCTGGAGCAGGGCTGCTAACGGTCGCTCCCAAGACAAGTAATTTCCCGTCATTTCCGCGATTCGTTTGTGAAAGTTTATTAATTTCGGCGTTCAGCAAAGGTTTCGCTTTCGCAACACTCACGCTGGACTGTAACTGATTCCACCATTTTTTGTTCCTCTGTTCTGTTGACGCACGGAAAAAAAAACGACCGACACCTCCCGTGGGTAGGTCACCCTGGGGACTTGTGCCGCTTTAACTTGTTTTCATTTTTCCCGGACTCATCAGTCCGCGGGCGTCATCGCACAGCACTTCTTGGAAGGAATGAATTTTAAAGACGAAATCCGCCGACTCCTCCTCAGAGACCGAAGCAACGGGAGTTATCCATTCTCTCACGAATCGCTCCACGGACGTGCGGCGTGACATGTTTGCACGTTTGCCCTTTACATGTTTCACGCAGCACCGGGTGCACCGAGCAAACGGAAAGAAACGGCCCTCCGGCTAAGCGGCCTCGCCATGTGTCCCACCGAAAAGAATGTTTAATTTTCCCTCGGTTTCGGATTGTTTCGCTTTCGAAATTTTCCGGCCCAGAACATCAACGCCCAGGGAAGGGAAGGTTGTAAAGCATAAATGGCCGCCACGCAAGGACCAAGGCAGCTCTTCCCCTCGTTCCCGTTCCGGTTTGTTCTAGAAGATAGACTTCTTTCAAATTTGTGACTTATTGTCCTCGGAAGCGACGCGGGGAGGTGCGGTATTACAAAAGCCGCTACCCGGCTGAGGTCGTCTCCGGGGCAGATTGTTGCTTGAACCGTTAACGGTGAAAAGTTTTTCGATTGAAACCCCGGCCAACCAGCCAGCCCACCAGCCATCACATTTCAACGTATTTCGTGGCGGTTGCACGGTTCAATTAACTTTGCTCGAGCTTCAACCGTGAAAGTCGCGAAAGCGATAAATGGTTCTGTCGCTGCTGCTGCCGTTGGTGGTGGTGGTGGCTGCGGCAACGCTTCAGGTTTGACAATCTCCAGGCCATTCCGGCCATCGCTATTTGACGGAGAATTTTATGGTAGATTCTATTCTCTGCCATCGAAACGAAACAACACACACGCACGCACGTACGCACGGTGGTAGACGTGCTGATAGGACACGCCAGGCGGAGGGGTACGATTTCATGCACCGCAAGACACGAAAAATGGCGCCGACTGACATTTACACTCAGAAAAAGCGTCACTCCCGAAGACGCTTCGTGAAGCTCGGCAGGAGGTTGTCTCGTGTCTCGTGTGCCTGATAATAAATGGATATAATTAAGGCCAGTGAACGGTTTAGAACGGTTTCTGGTGACTGGTTCGTGTATCCTTGATATCCCGATACTATGATGATACTCACACTCATGTCCACGGTTTGACTGGGAGTTGATGTAACGATCCTCTTAAAAGCATGCTGCGTTCAATTGTCTTCCACTATCGTCTCTCTATATCTTCGGCGCCGGCGACTCTGTCTCCCGCTTCTCCCTTTATCTCGATTGGTTTCAGTCGCACTAAAGGACACTACATTCCAGCAGCACCACCACCTTCACTTATGCGGTATCCCCTCCGGATACCGAACTCTCTTCTCCAAGACGTGGCCTTTCCTATCGCGGGTGATTATCGCGGGTGGGTGGTGGGTGGGAAAACCGCTTACACGCAGCAGCAACACCACAAACACACTCTTCTCACATTCGGTGTTCGCACGTGTGACCGCTAACTCGCGTGTAGCTCCGAGGCTTCGAGTTTTGTAATTGTTGACGCTGTTAAATGTAACCACGCGACTATTTGCTAATGCGACACGCACAAACAACAACAGCATAAACACTGCTACACTATTTACGGCACTGAGTCTACTGCTACTGCTTGCTTCCTGTTACACTGCCAAGTGTAATCGAATCGGTGGGATAATGGTTTCGTTTTTGTTTCACTGGAAAACGGTGTAGATGGGATTAATGATTAGTCGATCTGCGGGCGGGGTGTGAAGCGAGCGCACATTATCCGGAGTTTTATGCACATTCTACGGCATCGGAAGGCATCTGGAAGGGGAGGGTAGAGATAAAAGAAAGGAATTTGAAATGATTTGTTATAACAGCAAAAAACTAAAAAGTGGGCGCATGGTGAGGGATGATAAGCACTTCAACTCAAATGCCATTCTTGATCCGGCTCCGACCGGCAAGGAACGTTAACGACGACAAACGATAAGAAGGAAATGGGACAAAGAGCGGCAAAGAGAGAGAGAGAGAGAATCGCTAAAGGACAAAGATTAATTAGGCTAATGAAAGACTCCTTTTCTTTATGGTAGAATGGAAATGTTTATGAATTTAGAGACGCAATGCGTAAAATGCCGTTTTAATGGTTTTTTCTCGGGAACGCGACCGCGTTCTTTGACACCACAGTTTACCAGCATAGGCGCTACTCCAGCTAAACGTTTGCGGTGAGTACCGCACTTATTAACACTTATCGATTGTCATTTTTCTTACTCTTTCGCTTCAATAACATTAATTATCATTTAGTAGCAATTTAGAAACACATTAGAAGTTAATAACATGGTGGTGAGCATCACAAAATAATGTAGCCTTTCTGCTTTACTTCTGCGACTTCGACTGCGATGTGTTCGACTCCTTCCGGAACACCTTGGTACAGCAACGAAACAATTAGCTCGCACCCAAGGCACAATTTCCCGGGGGAATCAATCGATGCGATCGCGATTATCACATCAACCACCCCCGCCGTGCGTACGAATGACACCAAATCACGCCCTCCAGCGCCAAACGGGGAAGCGCCGGAGGATGCATACCGTTTCGGTGTGATGGCCCCGCGAAGCCACGCGGCGCTTCGGCTTCCTGTTGAGTGGCAATGGCCTAATCTAAGCGATTGATTGAGACCATGATTAGTAGATAAACTGTGAGCCCCTCGGTATCGTCGGGATGGTCGCTCCACCTGCAGGCAGGATGCTGCAAAAATCCAACGAATCAGCATCCGTGATTCGCGTCCTTTGCATCGGCTTCCGGCCTCGGTGTAATCTGCTCCCGTCTACACACATACACACACATACAGACACAGACACCCTTACACACATACACATTGATTGCTAATAAAACCCTCGGTATTACCGGCCCCGCTTTCTCGCACAACCTCGCGTCTCTTTTTCAGTGTCTCTCTATTTCTCTCTCTGTCTTTCTGTCTCGCTGCCTCTGTCGATGATTCCGGAATCCGATTAATTCCATGTAGCAAACAGTAACGGGTTCCCCGGAATCCCAGGAGTCGGTATGTGTGTGTGTGTGTGAGAGAGAGAGAGAGGGTTAGAAGGAAATCAAAAGCTACACCAGATTCCATTGGGCTACTTGGTCCACTGGTGGCTACCGACGGTACCGATGGTAGAGCAGTACTGTGCAGTGCACACATAGTAGGCGGCGAGTACATAGTAGGCATGGTTGGCCGGGCGGCTGGGGCGATATCTGCTCGATTGCACCCAAGGCTGCCGTTGCCGCAGTCCAGCGGATGGTGGCTTTGGGACGGATTGGATTCCTTCTGCCGCCGTCTAGTGCCATCCGCAACCCAAGTAAATTGAGACAATGCCGTTGGTTGGTAACGAGCGCTGGTTGGGTGAGAAAAAACGGACACCAAAAAAGCCCATCTCGAACAGTGCAAGGACATCACTGGGTGGTACAGGGATGATGATATCTTGCTATACAGCGAACAGCGGGGGGTGGGATCGAATCGAAGAGGGAGAGAGAGTGTCGTAATAGAGGATGTGGCAAAGGGGTAAGACCGGGACCTAAATGTTTCAATCAGTCGTTGGCGTGAGTGAAGCGGAATGGAAAGGAAACTGGGGCACCGTAAATCGTTGGTGAACCCGGGGAATTGTTTCGTTTAGTCGCGGCCGATAAAGTGGACACTTTGGCAGTGGTATTGTCCTGCTGCGGTGACGTGGTTGGAGGAGGGAGAGTAGAAACCTCGCTGAGGAACCTACAAGAATGACCGAAATCAATTTTCGATGATGACGTCCCCCATACGTCACTATCCCGAAGCGCTGCACGTTACGTTGCACAAGCTTGTATCTTTCGACATGTGGCCTTTCGACAGCAACATCAACAGGACCTTCTACAGACTAGCTGTGCTAGTAGTGCATGCCATTGCGTGACGCCACATGTTTATCAAATAATAATCAACGCTTTTTTGTTCGATTGCTACGCTTCCGGGTACGGGGCGGGCAAAAGGAAATGACAAGGCAGCCGAACAACTGCTTAGGAAATGCATAGTGCACGATGGAACCTTTGCCTTCATGAACCATGGCCTCATGGCCGCTGTCAGGTCCACAGTCTGGTGCGGGACAGGAAATGATAAAAACGGAAAACGCAATCTGCCACCGATTGCGCATCCACGAACGCCGTTCGCTGGCTTCAGTTTGATAAGCAATGCACTGCTGCTGCTGGTGATGCTGCTGCAGGAGAGTGAGTCAAGTGTTACAAATTTCCTGAAGCCCTGTGACTTGGCCGTTACTGCTCGCTTCGTTACTCACAGTTGCAGGACGTTCGATCGAATGCCAGAGAAAACAATCTGGCGTAATTACTGGGAAGCAACAAATCCTGCTAATGCATGTACACTTGCACAAACGTGCACAGTAATATGTGTTGGCTCTAGCGTTTGGCAATGGTCCAGATTCTGGCTACGAAAGTGCTAGAGCAGGGACATGGTTCTGCTCATTCCGAACGCTGTTGAATGTAGGCTTTGACCTGTTGCAATACGTGCCAGAGGATGCGATGGACGATCCAGACATACCTCGTTGGTGATGATGTCATCTTGAATTGTATGTTAGTATGGTGGCCAATTTTGAACTGTTACCGTTCCGGTCTATATTCGCTTGATTCCGCCTGAGATCGATCATCGATCGTGCTATTGGGTACTCTGCTCATCTGCGTTACTTAAAGTTGACAGAGTCACTAGCCAGTTACGCTTGCCGCTGTCAAATTCCCAGGGGCACATTAATCACACCGAAAAGACCAGCTCAAGTTCCAGACAGTCCCCTGGAAAAGTACTGCCGTAGGCGACGGTCCCGAAACGCATTTTCGTGACAAGCCATCATTTGTTATTTGCGAGAACCTTCTCCGTTCGCGGAGACCCTTTTCCCGCTTTTTTTTTGGTCTGCAAGAGCAGGGCAAGAGCATCTTATACAAATTGTCCTTCAGGGATTTGGTGACCCCACTTGACCGGGGCTGCGTGCTTCACTGACCACTGACTACTGACTCCTCGGTATACGGTGATACTCATTATGAGTGACGGAAACATGTAGCCCAGCTAGTTGGTCGGACTGGTACCATTTCAGAGCTTATGACATGGGTTCCCGGTGGCCGCTAGGCGCAGGAGAAAAGGATCTCATGGTGACCGCTTAAAGCAAGCACCGTCGGGAGTCAGATTTTGTTGTAAAATTTTAATTAACCTTCCCAATCGTACGTGTGCCTACGTGTGGGGACGTGCGTAGAGCTTGTAGCTCATTGAGTGAGCCATGGATACGGTAGACCCATTTCTACCATTGCCGATGCCATTTCGTTGAGAGAACGAAGCAAATCATGTGGATCGTGTGTTTGCATACTAATTCAACATTCATTTTAACGTCCCGTATTCAGCGTCCTCAGGCACATCGGACACGACGCGTGTTCGAATAGATATTGAATGAAATATCTTCGGTTCGGGTGCCGTATTCGAACTTCGATCCCGTGCGGCCTTCATTATGCATTTATTGGCTCCATTTCATTTCTCGCATCCTTTTCGACCTTTTCTGTCACCGTCTGCTGGTGTTGGAGGGTTGGGGATCAGTTTGATTACTGTTTTGCGAATGTTCTTTCGTTGATATTAATTAAGGGGAAGGAGTCTCGGGAAGAACAGCAACGGCCAGAGAATTATGACGTATTTCCACTTTGCACGCCATGACGGATATGCGAGGAACCAACCACTCTTCCCATTCTTTCTCATTCTCTCTCTCTCTCTCTCTCTCTCTCTCTCTCTCTCTCTTTATCTATCTGCCCCTCTCTCTGTCTCCTTTGAACATCAAGCATTAGTTTGTGTAGTATATCTGTTCAAGCTGCTGCTGCTGTTTGCGACACGATGGATAGCTGTTAGCGCTTGATGAGGTTCGACGATGCCGAAACACTTGCTGGTGAGCTGGGGCGTTTATGAGGGGGCGAACACGAGAAAGCAGCATCATTGTCTTACCTATCATAGGCGTTTCTGTGGCAGAGTGCGCCCCTAATTGAGTGCGGCACACCCTATCTCTAGTAGTGTCTAGGGTACTCTAGGGTAATCCTCTTAGGTGGAACTCCTAATGAACTGAAAAACGATATAATCCTCTCAAATGCTGTTGAATACTATCAGACAAACAGACACAATAATAGACACACACACACACAAGCATAAACAGACACGCTATAATCACTTTAGTAGAAGCAGCATTGAACTCATATTTTGGATATTCTGCAGCAACGAGCTGTTACACAATACAGTGAGAAGCAGAGACGAGCTGCCCGGAAGCCTGGTTCTGGTGAAGTACTCTCGGTTAGTGTGGAGAATCACTTTACACTGCGTGTGGCTCGGCTACATCACTGTGAAGCACATCTTACCCCACCGCCCACAGCATACATCGACGACGAGGGAACGATTTGCGAGAATCGACGACTCCCCCGACAAGTGGTACGATTAAGGAACAGAAGAAGCTGTTACTGTGTTTGCGAAACTTTGCTGCAGAACAAACGAGGAGGCGGGGTGCAAAATGGAAGCTGCGGTCGAGGGTAAGGCAAACGGGGCACGACCGTATCACGAGGTCACAAGAACGGGGCCATCAGTAAGATCGGCTCACGGCAATCGCGTTTTTACGGAGCGCAAACTGAACAGACCACCCTTCCGTGGTGTGTCTCCCCTCCTTGATAATCCTTGAAACTATCACATTAGATGAAGCTAGCCAGGGGGTTGCTGCAGCTGCTGCTGCTGCTGGTGCTACGACGCAAAACTAGGGACACAGGTACCACAGGTCAGGGAATTCCCGAGTCCAACGTCCCCCCCTTTCAGCGGATGTGATCACTCTGATGTCACTCGTGAAATCACTGTTTATTGCACGCTTCGAGCAAAACGAACGGACGAAAAAAGGGTGGGCTTTTTATCTTTTTTGCCTGAGAAAGCACCTGGAAGTTGCGTTGAGGAGCCACGGAATTGCCGGAGCGACAAAGACCGCGGTCCGACTTTCCGACATCCGGAACGACCACCAAAACTCGACTGAAGGCTGGCGAGACGATGTGCGTGTCCTTCGGTGGATCCTTTCTCACGCGCTGGAGATAATGTCAGAGAGCGAGAGAATCCCTGGCTATTGTGTGTATGTGTGTGTGCGTTTGTGGGGGACGCGATGAGAGCGAGAACAGCCCAAAGCCCTCAGCTGGCTGGCTGGTTAGCGGAATGGTCTCGAAGCAATCGGCAGCTCGTATGCTCACTTGCATTCCTGGAGTCCTGGAGCGGTACAATGAGTACACTGTACCGCCATGTGATAATGTATGCGTCGGTCGGTATAGCATGCTGACAAGAGCGTGGCGTTCCATCGTGACACTGCAATTCCCCGTCGCGTGCAGGATGAATGACGAATTCCGTTTCCGGGTAGCACGCGAGCACTCTCTCTCTCTCTCTCTCTTGCTCGTGCGTGTGTGTGCTCGTGAGATAGAGCGCGTGAGTGAGGGAGAGCAGTGGAAATGTGATTGCGTGGGCCGTGTTGTTGTGCAGCAACCGGTTGTACCCTCCGATGACACAATTTGGCTTCGTATCCTGCTAGTTCCTTCCGAGAACGGGAGAGCGCGAGAGCCGTTTCTAGTAGACGGATCGGTTCAAATGGGAGAGCCCGCTTGGCCCACTCAAAACCAACCGAGCACGGGCTCCATGACAACTTGATCAACAAGTTAATAATCTGAATGAAAGAACTGCGAACCTGCGCACGGCGGATGCTTCTAGGGAGGCTGGAAAACCGCCGGTGTTTATCGGAGTTTTGAAATATTTCAGAAGCAGCGCCATCTTTAATTCTACTATTTGAATATTAAATTGGTAATTTTAAGTACCGTTCGATTCAGTTGAGATTTAGGTTTAGAATTATTGGAACAAAAATGGACTTGGA
>NC_064874.1:71278556-71341056 GCF_943734745.1 Anopheles darlingi
CCCATTTGAAATCCTTATTTGCGCTGAACAATACGACCACGTACCAGTCCCTTTATGCGTACCTTTTCATCAGCCGGCGTAAAACATTGATCACCCTGTTTGTTTATCACTTGTGCCACTCCAACGACGTCACCTGAAGCATCCTTGATGGGCATACACAGTAGCGCCTTTGTACGATAACCAGTTTGTACATCGATTTCCCGGTTGAAACGGTCATCCTGCAAATGAGATACATATAATAAAACAATGAAACGGTATTCTTTCAGTACTTTTTTTTAATATCCAAGTCATGTGTATGATTTTATGCCGGTTCGCTGTACGACTTACAATAAATTTTACCATTATAATGTATGGATTTTTATATGAGTAACTTTATATATCTATGCGCCAAATGATATCAAAGATGAGTATGTCAAAGAGTTGCATGTATTGCACTACGTAGTACCATTGTTTCCATGTAAGATGTACAGTATCTGTTTCTAGTTGAACTTGAGCTGGTTACTTGATAAAAACAAGTCGCTTGAGATAAGAGCGCCCGATGTATTTGTTGCATGGTACAACCGGATGGTGAACGTTTTTATGGTCATTGGCATTTTCCCGATATAATTTTCACGCTTCCATGACTGTGGAAATTCATCTTTTTATTCCTTAGTAAGATAGAGTGTATATTCTCGTGCCTTTATTCTAAGATTTGAAGTTTGTGATTGTTATTTGCTACACACTCAACATACACCCCAACTGTATTAGGACAAAGTGCGTATTCTACATTCGATGTAAGTACTGTTTGTAACGAGCCACAAGCATGCGAATCGTAGTACATATATCGATCTGGGAGCTGAATCATCACCAGAAACCTACCCACACACCTGCCCGTTGTATTGAGTTTTGTAAATTTTTCGATAAGAAAACTACGCCTCACACATACACCCAATGCCATTTGCTCAGTGGCGTAACCATTAACACTACCCTGGGGAATTAAATCGTTTGTTGTTGCAAGTGCTGGGGTGGTTCGGGAGTGTACGTGTGTGTGTGTACGTGTTTCTCATGTTGTACACACGAGACCAGCCGGGCTTTAGTATTCACTGATAAGATAACAAAAACAGAACGGGGTTTTTCGCTGGCAGTGGAGACAATTTGTGACCAACCGTGGGCTCAACCGTACGCTTAGTTGAACGCAGAAAGCAGAATAGTCTGGAATTGGTGAGCAGCTGGAGCTTTGGGTAATACAATTTCTAAGCTTTATTGGACTCATTTATGGTAACTTTTGGATTTTAGCATTTGGATGTAGAGGCGACAGTTCAGGACCACGTGTACGATATTGCAAGTGTGCTTAGGACGTAAAACAACGCCAGAAAGATGGCTGCTGAGCGGTACGAGCTCAACATGAGCATGAAGTGTGTGAAGTACATGATCTTCGTCATCAGTGTAACGTTCGCAGTGAGTAGTACCCGCCTTTTTAGGGCAGACCAGGACCTACTCGCCCTTGTGAGTGCTTATTCGAGTCTTCCTATCACACGTTTCACAGGTTGTGGCTGCAATGTTGCTTTCGATGGCCATCGCCATCGGCAATCTGTTTGATGATTTCAAAAATTTCATCGATTCGCACTTCTTCGTGCCACCGAATCTACTGATCGCTATTGGCATTATCCTGCTCATCATTGCGCTGTTTGGTTGTGTTGGAGCACTCAAAGAGAGCACGGTGATGATCAACATTGTGAGTCACATATACTGGGGCACGGACGACGAAGTACCGTTTCTTATCGCCCTACCTGCACCCTATCACTTTTGACACCATCTAGACCAACCAGATGCTAATGACTAATTTGTTTGTTTTCCATGGTGCGGGACTGCTGCTGCTGCTGCTGATATCCGTTCGCGTTTTCACGCTGACCATCGTGCTAGTACGGAACGCTACTGCTGTCCGTGTTCATCCTGCAGCTAGCGGCGGCCATCACGGCGTTCGTGCTACGCGGCCAGGTGGAGCAAATGGTGCGCCAAAAGATTTTCAACTCGATGGCCGAGTACAAGAACATTCCGGGATACTACAATTCCATCGATACGCTGCAGAATATGGTACGCTAGCGTTCCGGTTCCGGCGAGCAACCATCGGAACCTACGCTACGAAAGCTTAATCTATTCTGTGTTTCCGTTTCCCCCTTTTCCGATCCCGATCAGCTTGAGTGTTGCGGCGTAGACCATTATAGCGACTGGGCCAACTACCTGGCGTCCGAGGACGTGTCGATGATCGAGTATCCCGAGACGTGCTGCTCGGTTGCACCGGAGAATGGACAGTGTCCACCGTGGCAGTACGGGTGCTACAGGCGCCTCTCATGGATCATCTCGCAGGGTTCCGTACTGATAGCGACCGGTGCGACCGCGGTCGCATTCGTGCAGATACTCGGTGCCATCTGTGCGTTCATGTTGGCGCGAGCGATTCGGCGGACCAAAACGCTACGGGCGACCAGACGCTGGCATCTGCAGCAGAGCCTCGGCATAATGACCAAACCGTTGGACCAGCAGTACATTGGCATGGAGAAGTCCATGGAGGCCAACGTTGATCCGGATAAGTATCTACCGACGAGCCCCAGCGTCAACTAAATTATGGCTTGTGGCCGGATGTGACCGGCGAGAGCGAGCGATGTTAGATGCACAGAACCATCCCCAAAAACCGGCACCAGCTATGCTGAACCCAACGATGTCGTGGTATGGTATTTAGAGTGTTTCATGATTATTCGGAATAAATGTGATGTTATCGAAACTGGAAGCGCAGAAACTCGTTGCAAGTAGCTTCTTATAGATTTCCAGCCAGAAGAAGCCATTAAAGTTGAGGGGCAACTTTCAATCTGCCCGATCCGAACCGACCATAAACAGGTACCCTGTTTGCCCGAGGCTTTGGCTTTTGCAAACCAAAATTTCCTCAAAGGAACGCCTCTGTTCCGCATCATTTTGCTCGCTCGTTAGAACCAGCGTTTGCTAATCAATTTTCCATGACCGTTGGCTTTCCCCAAACTCTCCCCCAAAACGGTATCGGGAGCTCATAGCCCAACAAGACTCTTCGCGCTTTGATGGTGGTGGTGCTGCTTCTGCTGAACCCAAACCCAATGGTCGGTGAATGGTCTATCGGACGGATTCACTGCAAACACTGGGACCGGAGAATTCCCTGAATCAACAGGTTACAACCACAGCCGCACCGGGATTTACAGGGTAGGTTGTTGCCTGGCGGCCGTCCACGCCAACCGACGGCTGGCGCTAATCAATTATTCAACGAACGACATAATAAACATACACACACAGTTTGTCCTGGGGACTGACTCACCTGGTAAGCATCCGGTATATTTACAGGTTCACCACTTTCGGCCACGTGTCCCGCGATACCCATGCCCCAGGCCACCTTCACCTCATCCTGCTGCTCCATCTCCTCGAGCGTACTGTTGGAGCACACGTCGAACAGCTTCGACACTAAGCATCTGCAAGGAAGAACACACGCACACACAGAGAGAAAGGGAAAGAGAGAGAGAGAGTGAGACTATGAAGAGATAGAACAGGATACGGACGAATGGGACGGAACCGAGACGACGGAACAGCTGACAGGCAGCCGCGCCGTGAATGAGCTGATGATTTATTTAATTTCATTTGCTAGACACATCCTGTAGTCATCCACGTCTGGTCTAATCAAGCGGTAACCGCGCACGGTTTTTGGAGCTCTGATGGATCACAAACCTGCCCTGCCCCCCGTTGCGCGGCCGGAAGTTGGATTAATAAAACATTGTGTCCGTCTGCACTGGGCTGCGTCTTTTGGAGTTCCTGAGAAGTGGTCTATTAGGCTGCCCTCACATATCGACTCGCGCGCTCTCCCTCTCTCTCTCTCTCTCTCTCTCTCTCTCTCTCTCTCTCTCTCTCTCTCTCTCTATCTCTATGGTCGGATTAAAATCGTTGAATAAAATATTCACGAAACCTACGTTCAAGGACCTGGAACTCGGTGCAATGCGCACAGCCTCATTGCAGACAACGGACTTGTAATTCCTGGGTGTGTTTATAACGGTTTTAATCTAAACCGCACCCCGTACCGCCGTCTTCTCGCGAGGGCATTTGCATGCCCTAAAAGCGGTAAGCCACTCGCTTCTCCGTTGAAGGTCGAGCCGTTTTGGGGGGTGAGCTGCTGCTGCTACGTCGAATTGAAATTTCCAAATCATACCGTCAGCGGACTGCGAGGCGTGTGTCAAGATGGAAATTGATTACTTATGCTGCGAGCATCTCATTTATCGTCGAGCGAAACAAAAGCAACACATCAAGCAGCACCCCCGCCGTCTATGTGTGTGTGTGTGGGGCTCAGCAGCACAGAACCACACCGTTGTCTCTAGGCGAGCAGCAACATCCCGGACCATGATGATGTTTGCCACCGGTTTACCAGCAAAAGTCAGCACTAAACCAACTAACAGCAAACCGAGGGCACTGATTCACCGTTGAGTATATGTGCCGTGGTCGTAGCAGGCGGGGAGGCGCTCAGTGGCTAAAAATAATCCATCCGCCCAAGCCCATGTCCCACTCCTTGCCCAGTATGCCATGCCAGTACCCGGCTTCAGTTGTGGTTTTGTGCGCTCGATACTCAGCAATGTTCTGACTGAGCATGCCACACAGGTATGCTGAGCCAGCCAAGAAGCGACATAGTGGGAGAGAGAGATATACAAAAAGAATGGTTATGAATATATTTTCATTAGACGGTAGTACGCCGGTGCTGCTGCTGCTGCTGCTGCTGCTGAGCGAGCATCACACCCAACCAGCCAGCTCGCCGCGACGTTTTTGATGGATTGTTTGTATTTCCACCGAACCGGCATGCGACAAGCTGAGACTGAGAATGTGAAACAGACGCGTTGTTGTCAGCGGAAAGGGACCCTTGTCATGGTTCCACACCACGCGAGCCCTTATACGCGAACTGCTCTGTCAGCATACCATTTGCTAGCAAAAGGATACAACACCGAATGTGTGCCACTCCTTCACCTGCTGTATCGTAAAAAGAAGCAAATGAAAACCCTAGAACCATTGAAATGCCGTCGACATACCATCGACTCTTCGCGCGGGTCGCAGTTCAAGCACACACACACACACACCAGAAAGCATGTTATTCCCGGAGGTGGATCCTTTTTTCTAGGGATTCAATGAAGGGCAAAGCCCCTTTCTTTCGTAGCCAAATAGCAGGTCGATTGCACTAATTAGAGTGCCTCATCAGTGCGCAACTGGAGCAAGCCGTTGTTTTGAACCGTTCGTTATTACATGTTTACTATTGCGCACCGGGCGGTGTAGTTGGCGAATTTCCAGGAAAAATACGGCCTACGGCAATCATTGCACGATTGCACATCCCCGCATCGGCATTTTGGTGTTTGGCAGTGTGTGCTGCTGGAACATTTCCCCGAAAAAAGCTTCACACATTGCCGGGCGCCACCGCCTGGTCCTGGGGGCCCCATTTGTACGTTGCTGTAACCTGACAAACATTTGAACATATCTGTTACGCAATTCCTTCGGGGGTGGCTTTTTGATTGGTACCGTCAGTCATCGAAATCATGATGATGATGATGACGATGATGGCAGCTCGATTTAGCGGAATCAACGCTGAAGGCAAACAGCATCGATGGTTGGGATGGTTTTGTAATTCCGTTTGAATCAATTCCGGTAAACCGCTATTAATGGTGGGGTGGGGAGGTTGTCGAAACTCGGCTCGGGACTTACGCTAATGACATGTGCACATGTATCGGTTTTTTTTGGGGACTCACTTACTTTTTGGTATTGTCGCCACCGCAGGTACTCTTGCCCTGTACCAGGAACAGCGAGCCCCGATCCGCGTTCAGCAGAATGGACACATTTTGAAGAATCTTGTGGCACAACGAGCGCACATCCAGATCGTTGCAAATGTCCTTAACCTGAATGCCGCAAAGTGAGGATGGAAAAACGAGAATGTATGATTAGATCCGGGAGCTTACGGCTTCAGCTCTCTCTCTCTCTCTCCTCTCTCTCTTTCTCTTACCAGCTCGAAGATAAGCTCGCGCTCATCGAGCTGCTTCAGCTCGTTGCGGGATAGCCGGAGTGGCCGTAGGTTGGCGGCACCACAGTTGACGACACCGTTCGGGCAGCACTGCATGCTACCGGTGGCGGACGATTCATTTTGGGGGCTTATGCTGAGAAACGTCGGCGTACCGTCGATGGTGTTAACGATGGGCTTCAGCAAACCACCGCGCTCGAACTCGTGGGCCGATATTTTCCTGCGAAAAACACACACACAGGGCCAAAGTAAAGAAGAAAAACCGTACAGATTACCGTTCGCTGGAAACATGATGGTGGAAAATTATGGAGCAGCTTAATAGCTTGTAATACCGCGTAACCACGGCCCGGAGTTCCCTGCTGGTCGTGGTATTTGTTTTAGTAATCGCGAAGGTGCGCCACACTCTCATGGCCGCACCGTGCCGTATTTACTCAAATTAAATCCAAATGATTGAGAACATAACATCGGTTTATTGAAAAAGACTCTTTGGTATCTTATTGCTAGCATATGGTAGCAGCACTCGTCCGCTTGATGCAGCAGATTAGAGGTTCATTAGAAGGGGTTTAGTGATAATAGGAGCGAAACTTTATCGATACATTATATCAGTTGTGGGGTTGGAGGGAATGGGTGGGAACTCTCTCTTTTCCCGGGGGGTGATCACGGTAGGGATGATCATTAATGGCCAGCCTTGCTTTAGCCTTTCGGTTATTTATTACGATAAGCCTCTGGTTCATATAAACCTTATGGTAGGCTATTATGACACACTTTAAATGCTTTAGGTGGAATGAAAACTCCCTGCCGTGGAATAGATTCTAAAATTCCTCTCGAAATTAAGGAAGGGAAAAGTTATTCATTCCATTTTTACCACTGCAGTTTGTTTATAGTGAGATTTGCATAAACAAGCGATATGTAAAAACATTAATTTTGTGGGGTTTTCAACACAAAAAATGTCAGAATATTATGCCAAACAGAATGTTATTTCCATTCCAATCCAATTGGAGACAAATTGTAGCAAAACCAACAACCTGAGAATGAATTCATCCAAATCGGGGAAAAAATCACATTTTTATGGTCGATACCTCCAAAATACAGTAACAATTCCATTTTTAATTTTGAACACTTTAGAAGATCCTTACTTAGTTTGTAGCAAATTTGTCGATAATTTTATTTTAAACTGTTATGAATCTCTAATTATTATGCTCATCTTTAAGCAAAACCATCGCCAAACGAGCGTTTTTCATTCAAACATTGGAATTTTAAGTTGCTTTTGGACCAAATTTGCTGTCATGACTGTTTCTTTTTTAAATTTACAGTTACAGTTTATCTTTGAAATCATCGTACAAAATGTCTTATCTGCCCTTTTTTGAGTAAGTGTCCCTCCCGTTAAATAAACAGGAACACGAGGCTCGCTGGTAAAAAGCGTTTCATTATCGCCAATCAGTTTTCCAATTAAACCGCATAAATAGTTCGCATCTGCAACTGCATTCCCTAAACTGCGAAAAATGGCTTCAATTTATGTAATTTAGAAACCACGTTGCCAACAGTGCAGTGCAGTAGTGCAGGACATCCGGTTATTGAAGGGCGACGGCCTTACTGTGTTGCACAGTATCTGTCCCTCGAGAGCAAGAGCGAGTGCGAACCAAGCTGTCCAATGGTGGTAAAACGTGTCCTTTCTTATCAGCAGAATGGTTGCTGATGAATATTCATTAGAGTTTGCCACCACCACCACCCGGGGGGTTGACCAGCAGGTCGATGGCACAGTAGACCACCACCGAGCGACACCACACGACGACGACGACGACGACGACCTCGCGCCATGGAAGTGTACCATTACACCTGCAGCGATGCCACCCGGTGTGTGTTTGTGTGTGTGTGTCGGTCGGTCATCATGGCATGCACACGCGTCTCTGCCACCCCTCTAATCGGATCGGGGTGGGTGGCGATGAGGGAACAAATAGATACATGAAGAAGGTCAGGGTTAGGGCTAACGAGTTTGATAAACATACTGCAAACAGTCCCAGTTGCGTACCTGATGCCGGGCACATAAAGGGAACCCTCTAGGGGCACCCGTAGACAATGAGACGGGCGAGGGAGGTGTGAGGTTGGTAGCTAATTTGTCCCTCCTCCGAACCTACCTGACGGGGGTCGTTGCGCCGGAACCGCCACGCGATGAGCTCGGTTGATTGGAACCGTGCGTCGGCGAGTCGACGCTGCTGTTGTTGGTGTTGTTGGCCGCTGCTGCTGCTGCTGCAGCCGCCGCCGCTCCGGTACTGACCGGTGTGGCGTGCGATACCAGCCATCCATCGACCATGTTCCGAGTCGCTTTGCGGATGAAGTAATCCTGCACAAACTCGGGGTTCTCGTCCAGCCACGATTCCATGCGCGCGAACTCGACATCGTAGCCACCACAGCTACTGCCCCCGCCTGTGCCTCCTCCTGTTGTGCTGCTGGCGTTGCTGCCACTCCCCGCCGAACCGCCACCACTGCCATGAAGCGGAAGATGATGATGATGATGATGGTGATGGTTGTTGTGGTGATGGTGGGAACCGTGGTGTAGATGGTGGAGGTGGTGGTGATGGTTGTGGTTGTTGCTGTTGCTGTTGCTGTTGCTGTTGCTGTTGCTGTTAGTGTGTGGTGGTAGCTGGAGCGGCAGGGGGACACCAGAACGAGAGCCCAACGTAGTATCGAGCCCCACTGTGCCCCCCTGCTCGGTGGGCATTCTGTTTTGGGGCTCCTCTATGCTGCGCAAGTGCAGCCCTGTGCACAAAAGAAGGAAAGTAAGAAAACGAAGAAGAAACAGATTAGAGAAAAAGAAGAAGAACAAACAATGGGGTAATGATAAGTAGGGCCTTACTGGTCCCAAAATGTCACCAGCGTTCGATTCTAGAGCTGGTTTGCTGATCATCCTGAGACCTCTCCTAAGCAGAATCGAAACATATTCGACGAAGAAAAGCGAAATCTATGTCTGGTGCTCAACGAGCAAAGCTTTCGCTAGGTTCAATCAAGTGGAAACCGTAAGATAAATGCCTTCGTTGCCTTACGTTGCATATTTGGGAAAAAGAAGATGAACCCGAGACCGCTCTTGGAGTACCGACACAATGTAGACATGGGCCGTGGGTAGCGGGAATTAGTTCCAGGCGAGTGGAGCAGCCTACCGCGAGCATGTTATTTCCATCTGATCGGATCGGTGAACAGTGAAAAGTGCTCGAATATGTAGCATGATAACGCGAAATGGAGCGGCATGTGGCAAGTACGGCACGAAGGACACCGCTACCCTGTACTCGACACGTTTGCCGCTAACAGAACCTCGTTTAAGGAATGATTTGGTGGTAAGGATGATGATGTAGTGCCGCAGGAAATGGTCCTTGGTCTTGGTCTTGGTGGGAAGGCATTAGTTTCAGCTCATCATATCCATCGATCATCGAGCTTCGTGACTTGTCTAGTGTGTCTCGGGATTGACAGGCTAAATTAGCTATTACAAGATTAGAATAGAAGGTTTTCTGACAGGACTTTCGAGAGTAGGAAGTCCTTTGTTTCATTTATGATAATGTCAGTCAATTACGAGCGACATCAGAGATCAGATCAGTGATAGTCAACACTTTTTTTTTCATCAGAATGCAGGAAACTACGTTGAACGGAAACGAGTTTTCATTGTAGGTAGATCAGTTTTCGCTTAGTTTGCGTCCATTTGATATACATTCTAGTGTGTGGATCCGAATCGTAGCCAAAGAAAAAATAATTGATTTTATTTGATATGCTTTTATCTATATGGATACCGAATGGCAGTATATTAAAGTTGTAATGTATTGCTTTACTCTCACAACACATCTGAAACTGAACTGAACTGAACTTCTGTTACCTTTGTAGCTCTGCTTTTTATATCCTCAAGCAAAGCAACCCAGTGCAAGTGAACTAAGATGCAATACTATACCTAGTAACTATGATATACAGAAATAGCAATTTTAGCACTACCAATTGACAGCAATTTATCGCTTTTAGCTGTCATTTGATTTTCGGAATTTCATATTTCAGTCTCGCGCTGGTACATGTACAAACCTTACAGACTTATACTGTTTTAGAATGCAAGACAAAGGCTAAAGGTATCCTTGGTAAACATAAAAGATATTCGAACCTGCTAGAACAATTAATCATTCTACGCGTCCAAGGCACTAAAAGATGCATTTGGAAAATTCATACTTCCATCTCATTAGTAGATGAGGCTAGGTCAAAGAAATACTTCACATTCCTTACCGGATGCACTCGGGAAATTAATGAACCTTTCTACTGGTTGCACAATGACCGAGGACCTTGCACCATAAGAGACCAATCCTGTAAGATGAGCTTTACAGGATTGGTCTCTAAAGCGTAAAGGTGTATTTCAAAGAACTAACCAAGGGATTTGGTCGTTCAGGTAAAGTACTCATTCTCAAGAAAAACAAAAATAAAACAAAACGATAACGTCATTTCATTTGTTCCCCCAATCTGACAACGGAGACATCGAAAATCGAACTCTCGAATTCTCAACGGTATATTCCGCTCACTTTACACCGAACACCACATCAGAGGCCAGATCCAACCAGCGGACCAGCGAACCACGACGTTTCTTCGTTAGAAAAGATTTCTGTGAAAACAAAACCAAAGACATCAACCTCTTGCACCACGCTTGTGTACGCCGGTACGCCGGCAAGCAAATCTTATTCTTAAGAACAAAGAAAATATCACATTTCACACCGGCGAAGGGGGTGTAAGCCACCCCGTGTACCGGGGAAAATTCGAAACCGCCACATCGTGTCGCGATGCGATGCAACGTTCCGCCCTGCCCAGCACAAGCGTATTATATTGTGAGCTGCTCAAAGTGAAATCTGAACGATAAACTACAATATCACGACGTTCGTTCGATATCGCGATGTTTAGCGAGCGAACACAAATCTTCACGCGCGAAATCTCGCCAACAAACGAAGATCAATTCCCAAGCACAGCCCAAGTCCGCCGTGGCTCGCTGACTCCTAAGCTCTTTTTTGTGCTGCCGTCAATTTCGGTGCGAAGAGCCTTTTGTATATCCTGGGACCCAGGGTAGAGCAGCATCCTTTTGTAAACCCTCAACCGCAAACCAACACAGCACAGCAGACGAGAAATTAGTCTTCGTGAGCCAACGCTGCAACGGTGGCGACGAGAACGACCACGACGACCAGGACGACGATCAGGACGACCAGGACCATGGCCAAGAGGACTGAGAAAACTATAATTTATTATCCATTTTCTGCGAAACATAATAACTTGACACGAAGCTGCTGGCTGGCTGGCTGGCTGGCTGGTTGACTCCCCGAGCGAGACAAACTTTGAGAGGAAACGAAACACCCAACGGCCACGACACTCGGGGGGGACTTTGTGGAAAGAGGAAAGAAGAGCGATGGAGAGCGGAAATTACCTTGCTTATTTCTCTTGTAACGACAACCATTGAAGCGACACATGCTAGCACTCTGGCCCATCAGGGCCTTTTATGCTCCGTCGATGGCAGGAAGCGCACCGCCCGTTTCCGGCACTATTTTCCAATGACCGGTCCAACCCCGTGGCCCCACGGTGCTTCTTGACCGTGCTTCTGCTGCTACTGCTACTGCTACTGGTGCTGGTGCTGGTGCTGCCGCCAATAATGATGAACGCTCGATGACTCGCGATACAACAGCAACCGCAACTGCTTTCGCTCGCAGGGACCGTCGGCACCCGGCAGCACTGGCGCCACGGCCGTTGTTGGCGGTTCGCACACGCCGATGATCGGTGGTAACACTGTTCGGTGGTCCGGTGCGGAAGCGATAGCACTTCATTTTACTTACTTATTCGGTCTGGCACATTGCTCGCGGGAGCACCGCGGCCACTCGTACACACACACTCTCTCAAGGAACAGAAGACAAACACGAGGAGCACTGCGCGCACGGAATCGAACGGAACACGCAGCCAGCAGCTTTCGGCAGCTTCCGGTTTGAGAGCTGGTTGGCTGGCTGGCTGGCTGGCTGGCTGGCCCCCGAGGGCGCTAATCTGGAAATTTGCTTTGCACAGCTCGCTGCCGTTTGATTTTGCCGGTCACACTTACGGTCCTGAGCGCGCTACTCTTGCGAACTACTCGTTGGCGAAGAGGAAACGGAAATGAAGAAATGTGTCTCATAACCATCAAGGGCAGCAAAAGCGAAAGAAACAGACAACGGATGGCGAGCAAAGGACGAAAGAGCTTCACTTCTTGGACTTTCTCGCTCTCTCTCTCTCTTTCTCTCTCTCTCTCTGTCTCTTTCTGTTTATCCCTCTCATCGCGTAGTGTAAGACTAAGATGGTGGATCGCTTTTTGCGCCTTTCGCGTGTCCAGTTGGGTGGAGGAGACACGGGACGCGCGTCCATCAGTGTCAGTGATGTATGTGCAGTAGCCAATGGATCCGGGACACTTTGCCGGGCTGGCCACAAAATGGTCCCCAGCCCCATTTATGTTCAAGACTAGAATGTTGCGCACCGCACCACGAATGATAATCGAAATCGTTGGTGGTCAAGACACTTTGTAGCAATTGGTAATTAATGGTAACAGTAGCTCCTAGTAGTAGCGGTGGCTTTGAAGAATGACTTTTGGTGCTGCTGCTGCCGCTTGTGGTGGGTGGTTCTGCAAACGCAGCCCAGTTAAGATGGATTGCCCTTTGTCCTGGGGTTTGACCGATATCTCGAACCCGACACTTCCTTCCTGCCTTCCTTCCTTCCGGTCCGTGGACCCTTTTAGCCCTTTTTTCCCCCTTCCCTTTTCGGAGCCGGCGGAATGGAATTGAAAACGACTGGAAGATAGTTCAGCGGCACGCGATGATCACGCAACCACGATCGATGATGGAGCCGCCTGGTGACTGGTACTTTCGAACGAAAAAAAAAAAAACGAAAAAAGTAACCCCAAACCAGCATACCAGGCGAACGGCGGTGGCGGCGATGGTGGCGGTCCAGTGACAAACTTTGTCCGAAAAAGTGAACTCACTCACGATGGCATAAATTATTTTCGCGACGAACGACGCACTCGGACCACCCACCCGAGGGGAGTGGGAGAAGCATTACCCCGCGGTAGGACGTTGGGGGAGGACGATCGACTACGGGTGGCACTTAAATTTCCAATTTATGATAGCCGTCCCGCCAATTCCGTCAGTACGCAAAATGGAAGTAGTAACGGCGACACCTCATCCCTCACCCCGTCAAATGAGGAGGGGCCAGGGGGAAAGGGAAGGGAGTGAACGCAACAAACAAACACTTTTAATGTTAATGGGCACCGAATGGACGCCACCATACCCATCACCATCATCACCATCATCATCGTCATCATCATGAAACGCCATTGCTTTTATGGCAATCTGCAACTATTACAATGCAACGACGACGACGATGCCGATGACGACGACGCCAAACGCCATCTCGGATCATTAGTATTCCGCTCCCGGAGTGTCCGACCGCTAGTCGAGCTGCCACTAGGTAGTGGATGAATTTTGAAAGTGAAATGTTGCGTTGTCGGTCTGAGTGATTAGAGGACGCCGATATGGGATCGATACGAGGTTTGCGAGCGGGTGGTCGTACGCCACCCAACGACCATTCGATCACCGGCATTTCGATGGCCAACTATACCGAAGATGTCGCTGATGGTGAGCAGCTCGAATCGAAGCAAGCTGAGGCGTTAGGGATCATCAGCTATTTATGACCTCAAATCTCGGGAGCTGGGAGTCCCAGAACCGGCTCCGATTTTCGATCGATGGAAAGGGCACGAGAAATCGAATATGTAAAGGACCATCATCGAAACGATCTGATAAAAATGTAGTAGCACGAGATTAAATTCCGTTCCCTTTTTATTGCCCATTAGAGTAGGCAAGGACAATTACACTCCAATTCCAGCCCGGGTCAATATTGATGCCACCATTATGAAATGTACCTTTCAAACTTGATGATAATGATCAATCTCAATTTCGATGTCCGATTGATTGATTGATAAGCTTTAAACAATGTCCTCTATTTTATGATGCCCAGATATAATCCCTTGAAGTGCACCCACTGTTGTTGCATATTATGGTGCATCCCGATCGGGCACTCGAGAAAAGGATTCTTCGAAATATCAGCCCTAAAGGTTGCTAATAATTGATCGATGGCGAACAGACGACCCTTCGACGAATCAATCCCGCAATTTGTAGCGCATCGTTCCAGTCCGGTAGCTCACATCACGCAAGGCCCTGTTCGAATGGAACGTTATCCTGCAGCAGATAGCACCGATCTGCTTCATTAATACAGCTTTGTTCTCCGCTGCTTGTCCATCGAATAAATGCCGGGAGATACTTTGGAAAACGAAACAAACTTCAACAACCGGCGGCTGCCGTCAGGCATTTGAAAGGAAACGATGAGGAGGTTTTCAGCATTTTCCAGCTATCTGCCTCTGCCTCTCTCTCTATTTCTCTCTCTCCGTGTCACATTATCACAATGACCGCACTCCGGTATCGAGAGCAAATCGAATGAAGCAACATTCTTCTGGCAGGCAACAGAAACAGAAAACACATACGGATGAAAATGAACCTAACGTGTCTGGCCTCTGGTGTACGAACGGGGCGAACGAGTCATGGCAAAGGACGATGCGGTGGTACCCCGGGGGGAACGCAGACAGTGGCATGGCCCGGCAAGGCCAGCCGCAATCGTCGTCGTCGATGTCGATGGCGGATAAAAGCAAAATTTTCCACGATATATGCTGGACCGGCGAGACGAGAAAACAAAGCAGCAACAGCAGGACATGAGGAGGTGGGTGGGGCCCTGGTGCTGCGGTACCCGGTCCGATGCCGTGTTGGAAAAGGGCCGCTTAAAGGAGGCCGCAAGGCCCGATTTCCATCCGGATCATGGATCCGCTTTCTGCTTTCTGCCGTTTGCTGGTGCGCCAAACAGATGGGCCGAACGGTTGACCTTAGGTTTCACGTCGATACGGTTTTAGTGTCATCCGTGGAGTGGTAGGGGAGGGATCGACAAAAGGGAGGGAGGGGGGTGCACCCCCATATCTCTTCCTCTCTTTCTTTTTTGCGCTGTTTTTCCTGCGGCACACGAGACCAGGCGGACGGTTGTGATAATTTCATCAATCTCGATGGCTTTTGAGACGACGGAGAGCGCCATCGCGAGCCATCCTTGTTGCTCGTTGAGATGATTTACTGAATACTGATACCGGGGATTATTGCGTCCGATACGATCCATGCTGCTGCTGGCGATGGGCCGCATTACGTACGATTTTTTTTCTCTCTCTCTCTCTCTCTCTCTCTCTCTCTTCTGTTTTGTGCCGCGATGGCATTATGAATTATAGCAATCTAACTAATTGTATTGGCTAGCGAGCGAACGAAACGAGCTGCAGGCATGAAAACGTTACTTTTGGGTTCTTCTTTTCGCCCCTCGAAGCATAAGTAAAGGAGCTGTTGCGAATGAGATTACGTTGTCTATTGTTGTGTTTATACGAAAATCGGCTCTCAACAACACAAGTGGTAGAATAAATAGGAATCGAGAAGCAATACGAAATGGAATTCAATATTCGGAAGACAGTAATGGTTTCAGTAGAAGATAGCAACTTTCATTAACGGTAAACTGTAATTTCTTCAATTGTGCTTGTGCTGATACACGAATGCAATATTATAATGGCAAAAAAGGACAGAGGCAGTTAAATGACCATAACGTAGTCCAGGGTTGGCATAGGTGAAAAATATAACAGCATTATTAGCCACATAATGTAATTTATATTATTGGTAAAGAATGTATCATTTACCTATGTTTCATTTTATGAGTTTTGATTTATAATTACATAAATTAAATCGTCATCACGTGTTAGACATATTGATGTGCAATGGAATTATTATTTTTATCACTGCATTTTTACACGCATCGTAATATAATCTCATTTTGATAGGTCTTAGGGGAAATTTGCATAAAATAGTAAATTTTTTTATAGATTAATGTGAAGAATACAACAGAGACAAGCACATAAGACAAAAAATGATTGATAAGCCAGCAATATTCGTATTATCCCGCATGCAGCTGCTTCCTGCTCGAACTTCGTCTGCAAATAATAAGCGAACCACGACGATACCAGTTATCCCATTCCCCAAATCCGCTCTTCTGTGCTAGACAATATGCAGAACATCGGGCCGACAACAACAGCAAAAAGAAAAAAAAAGAACAGAGACCCCCGAAATGGCTAAACATCGATGGCATGGCGCGCGCACAAGCACGAGTGCATTTTGGAGATAAAAACCACTCCAAACCCGGTTGCCCATCAGCTTGGAAGCTTTTGCTCTCTCACACCAAGAAGCACACTAGAGACAAAAGCTAACATCGCCGGCACGGCTCAAGGACGAGCGGCAAGTTTGGCGCGGCATGGTTTCTTGGAAGAGTTCGCCTCGACTGACTCGATCCAGACCCCGCGTGCACACACACACACAAGCGCGCGCGTTCGCGCACACTGGCGGATAATTAATCTTCAAATGATGATGTCTTTCGCAGCGGCAAAAGCCTTGCGCCATCACGAACCGCAGACCGGCCGGCCGGCCGGCTGGCTGGCTGGCTGGCATGATGTTGAGGCGGTGGCGGCTGGCTTTAAGGATGAGGAGATCCAACCAATTCCATCAGCAAACATCGCTCGTTCGCTCAGAGGCGAGAGGATGAGGGGGAGGGGGGTGGAGGAGTGGCGGTGTAGGCGCTGGTAGTGGAGGAAGAGTCCGTCGTGTGCGGCCCCGTCTGACACGATGAGTGATAAATTATTGTCGAGCAAAAGTTTATCTGGCTCAGTTACGCGGCGCGCTTCCGCGAAAGCATTCCGCATCGCTTCATTGGTGGCCGCGGTTGGTGGGTGGGGTGGGTGGAACAAATGCGTTGGGTGCGCTGTTGTCGCCTGCCAGTGGAAAATCGTCAATCACAGTGCGCAGCAAAGCTCCGATGCTCCGTTTAGGCACCGGCTTTTCGATTAAATTTCGAACCATGGGCACTCCATCGGACGCTTTCCTGGGCGATCCTGTAGATCCTTGGTGTTCTATCGGAGTTGCCGCTTTTCCGTTTCGATTCCTGTCGGTTTCGGAACACATTTGGAACACCGAACCACTTCTCGGTCCTCAATCGGGCGAAGCCAAAGGAGGCCATTTGTCAGCAAAGGTTATCTGGATCTGGATTTGTGTTTTATGTGAAGAAATTGCCGCTTGTCGAACGAATGCTCTTGGAAGACACACACACACACATCGGAGACATCCATCGGCCATAATTATCCCGGTAAAACTCAATCTCTCGCCGCTGCTGCAGCACCACCCAGAGACGATCAACCCGTGCCCGGCTCCTCGTAAGGATGGAGGGTGAAGGGAGAGGTGCCAGCTTGATTTATGATGCAGCTAATTGAATAACAGCTAAAGACGTTCGCCAACATCAACTAGCACCAGTGGCACACCATCACCATGATTATCATCATCACCATCATCCGCTTCGGTTCTAGTTCCATTACTTTCGCGCTACCATTAATACCGAGATTTCCAAGAACGTAAACATCGCCTTACTCTTAGGGGCCACTGGACAGTTTCAAATCGACCTGCTTCCATCTACCGGGGAGCGCATAAACTCCTCCTCGATTGCCATCAGCCGTCGGAACAATCTAGATGCTATGCTAGGGAAAAATGGATTCATCCCCGACTGTGCTCGACTCTCAATGCCGGCAGAATGGAGGGTAAATGTCTTTTTAAACGGTAGCAAACGGAGACTGAGGGGTCCGGTGTATACCCCGTTATGACAAGGCCGGATGCCAAAGTTTGGAGGGGCAGCGGCGTTCCCGCACCCGCGGAACGAAAGATGAACTTCCAAAACTTTTCCAATCTAAAGTCGATGGGATCCGCACATCCGCACACTTCCAGTGAGTAGTGCACTGGAAACCGTACCGTACCGTGTCCATATACATAAACTTTATCCTGCACTAACTCTCTCGCTCGCCAACGTTCGGCGGCCACATACATATATTTTGTTGCCAAATGTGTACTGGAACGCAACATTTTCGCTCAAACGCTAGCCAGAACAGCAGTCCTTCCGGCGGCCGGTTAGTTGTGCGTTTTCGTTTTGCGCAACAAATCATGTTTGGCACCGGAGTCCTAATCCGTTTGGAGCCAGCAAAAAGGTTGTGCAGCGTTGGATCGCTTTCCAATTGGCACGCTAATGGTTCTCGCTCGAGCATGCATCGTTGGAGAAAATTGAGAACGTTGCAATGTGCCAGTTGAGTGGCCGGCCTGCCGATCGGATTGCGGCTTCGGATTTTCGGAAGCAGGAAAAAAATCTTACAACAATCTCGGGTCTCCTAATCAGGATGAAAAATCGTAGAACCAGCTGTGCCAAAAACGAGGATGAGGAGGCCTTGCTTTTTCTGCTTCCTCGCGCTCTGTTCTGAAATCTGCTCGAAAAAAAAAAATAACGCTGGCCGACCCCGGAGAATGGGGCATGCAGTTGGTCCGGCATGATTGGTCCGGATTTCGCTCGTCACATTGCGAGGTTGAGCATTAGGTTGAGTAATTGGAGCACATTTGCGTGCGACATCCACAGAGAGAAGGGGGAAGAGCCTTGAGAGCCTGATGCTGCTGTGGTTGCTGTTGAAAAAGTGACACACATTTACAACCTTCCGAGATGCTTCGGTTGCTGTTGCTGGGCACAAGGCGATACAATCAAAAGAAACAAAGCCCGGTGCTAATGTGACAAGGGGGCATGAAATATGCATTGGCTGCGCGGACACAAAAACATGTTCCCCGAATGGCGGTAACATGGCTTATGTCGATTATGGGCTATTTGTAGCGTTTGAAATGTGGCGAATGTTCGTTTGGCCAAATTTTGGGTCTACATTAGAGATCCATCACTTCAAACGGGATTTATCTTCCTGTAGTGCTCAGCTTCAGTAGCAGACAGGCTTCAGTTTGCACAACTCTTCAAACATACTGTGTAACCTTCATAGCCATTGATATGACCACAGGCAGAACATCCTATTTCAAGCTTCATTTTCATAAACAAATCAGCCAGCAGGCGGATGCAGGAGTAGCTTCTAAGATAACACTAAACTCATTCCTGCATAAACGATGCGATGGAAGAAAAGGGCCTCGATCCGCCCGCCAGGAGCTTCCTTCGCCTTTAACCTCAAGTTCAGTCCCAAAATATGATGGATGATTATCAAAGCTGACCAAACCCCCCCCCCCCCCCCCCCCCCACACACACACACACACACACACAGAAGAACACCACCATCATCACCGAGAAGCTGAAACATCCAAAACGAAAAGCCGGCAGCAAGAACAAGGAACATGCTCTTACCAGCGTACCTGGTACTGGGTGCCGCCGGTACAACATAGACCATACTGTTGTTACCAGGTACGTGCTCCATATGAGAGACTGAAAAGAACCAGAATCCCCGGTATTCGCCCATCGCTGGTACTCGACGCAGCCAACGAACAATGACAGTGACAGATTCGCTTTACCGGACGAAATTGGCTGTATGAAGCGTGCGTTGCTTGTATCGAGATGAGTTCACTTGTTACCAGAAAGCGGGGGAGGGGGTGGTTTCCTGCGAAATCCATTCTCCGTTTCGGAATTTATAGGCCCACACACACATTAGCTTTGCGTGATAGTTAGTACATTGCGAAATTAGCCGGCGGTGGTACCTTGCTTTTACGACGCAGGGAAACTAATTGGAAACATAAAATGGCAAAGTGGCAAAGTGCTTCCAGGTATTCGGTGCCGTACTGAGCGCGCCCTTCTGCGGTTGCTGCACATGAGGTCGAAACCGGGTATCGAATATCGCAAAAGTTGATGGATTCGTTGGGCTCGGGATTTTCATGTATATGACGAGGAAGAACGATTACTTTGAAACATTGAGCAACGGAAATAGAACCGCTTTACATAGTGAACACGCTTCTGGGAAAAGTAAATCAATCTACGAAAGGATTCCAAGATCTGGAGAGAGATCGGTTGGTGCTCTAAATCTAAGAGAGAGTTCATTCAGTTGCTTCCAGTTGCTGGCGGCTTGTTGCAGTGGAGAAAGCCGGAAGTTACAACGGATCAATGCTACCTCAATCATTTACCTACTTCAGGCAGGTAGGTCAAGTACCCGGGGTTCATCAACATCCGCAATGACGTAACCGCGTCGCGAATAGATCAGCCAACTTGGCCATCATTCATGCGATCGGTTGGTGCTCTAAAATTAGAAGCTAAAATGTCTCCACCTGATGGTTCGATTCTCTTCGAATCTCCAGAGTTCCCAGCGCGAACGTCAAACTACATAAACACTTTCAATTGCGCGATTCTCCCTGAAGCGTCGTTTGAGATGTCTGCGTTGTGCTGCAGAAGGTGTAGGATTGAAGCATCCAAGAAATTTCTATCCAACATTTAAGGTGATTTTGGGCGAGTAAAAGGATCCTTGGGCATCGTAAACTATTCCCTATTTGCTCACGCATATGTTAAATGTTTGCAGATGGACGCTTTTCAGGGTCACTTACCCGGAAAGGGACCCGGTTTAATCGTCTCCGGTTAACAATGGAAAGCGCAATGGAAATGATGTGCTAAACCTTTTCCTTCATTATTTACTGTCGCTGAGCAGCACCGGCAATCGGCACAATACAGTTGCGCCATTTTGTATAGCTAAGGTTAAAGTCTTTTCCAGGAATTTTGCTCACCATGAATGGAACCCCGTTTCTCGCCCTTTGCTGCTACCACGTCCCCAGGTGGGATAGTGGTGCAATAACTACGCTCGTGGAAACTCGTGGAATGAAGGACATTTCCACCTCATTCGCAGGAGAACGATCTCTCGGTGAGTTTCCCATTAAGGATCTGCACGCCCACGCCTGCCATGGCCTTGTATTCCAGTAATTAAAGCAACAATAGAAACGAAGAGAAAAACATCTCCAAAGCAAGCATTTGCCATTTAATGTGTTTACGATTCACCATTGCAGAGGCGTCTAGGATTGGACCAAGACCAAGGGTAATGCAATTAAAACGGGCGTACGATGCACTTCCGGGAGTGCTGTGACGCTGCGGTCGTTCCATTGAAAGCTTCAACATACTCGAGTTGACCGAAACCGGCTGAGCGAAACTTTCACCTGACACATCCTGTTTCGGTGTACGACGACTAATAAGCTGTCGGTTCAGCAGTTCTATTGGCTAGGCTCACTAAATTGTATTATTGTAACTTTCAACGAATTGAACTTTAGGTTGAACGGAATAGAGCAAATGGTTGCTGTGTTGGTTGGTGCATTGGTGGAAGCTTCTCCAACTCAGCACTCCATGTCCATGTCCCCTCCTCCCTATATTTCAACGACCGCCTACACACTAGCAGCTGGTGCGGTTATAACGATTCGCCATTGTTGCTCGTGCTCTTGTGTTCTGACGTAGGTAAGTCGGAAAGCGAAGGTTGGTGAAGGTAAGGCCAGGTGGTGAGTCGCAAACGAGCGAAAACTCGTCGCTTTTCCGTAAACTTAATATGAGGCCAGGGTAGAACTTTCAACCCATAACCATGGCCGTGCATATTCTTGGCATCGGCAGAGCGGTCTCAGCCGCCCTCCGTCTCCTTCTCCTTCTCGTGTTGCGCTGTTACCTGTCGGCGGTGGTGTTGCAGTTGCCGAGCTTCTCCGGGATTCAATTAATTAAACGAAACTTACAAAACTTATGAAACGCTCGTCAGTCTTGCGCTCGGGCTGCAAGAGGCTGGAAAGTGCTTGTGTGCGTGGAAAAAACAACGGAGAGGAAAAGCTCGTCGATCGGCAGCAACAAAAACAAAGGGGAAGGAGAAAAAAAAGTGGGAAAAAATCTAATCGTTGTTCAATATTCGATTTTCCGGGCGCAAACCTATCGCCATCAACGACCATCCTGCACAGAAACCACTAATTAATGGTTAATTGTTTTCCACCTCGAAGGATTCTTCGAAGGCCGGTGCGAAAGGGGCAGCAAAAAGGATCCCCCGCAAACTGGTCGCTCCCTGTCCCTGTGCACTTGCTCCATGAGACTAATCTAGGGTCCCAACAGAGAGATCACCGATCTAACTGGTCACCCTTGTCAAATGCTATTGTCCACACGAGGAGACGGTCATCCTTCGTCCTGGGGCACCGATAGTCTATCACCGGAATACCAGACAGGTTTGTTCCGCGGAAGGGATCCGATTAAAATGGCATTTTCACCAGCAACTTTTACCCAGCCCACAACCGGAAAATTCTTTCATGCAAACGCGCTCGAACGGAAACGACGCTTATACCCGTTGTTCGCGCAAAACGGAACTTCATATGAATACGGATCTCGTGGAATTGTGAAACCAGCGGAGGGGGGGGGGGGGATCAGCTGCAAGCTTCGTCCATCTTCGCCTCCTTACTTGCGTCCTTCCTGTTCTCTCGCCGTTTTTTTTCTAAAAAGGTTTTTGCGTATTGTTGTGCTGTGTGCAGTGAAATGTCAACCGCTTTCTGACACACGGAAATAGCATTCGACGTCACAGGCGACGTCTACTCCGTCGTCGCTGTCGTCGTTGCCCTTGGTTACAGCTGGGGCTTGTGCATTGCCCGCCTGTGTGCAGGTCTTAGCCTAGAATGCTCTCCTTTGAATGCGAATGGGGCTGCTGCTGCTGCTAGTTCCAAACGCGTTTTCTGTCACATTTTTACACTTCTCGGTTCCGAGGACTTCCGGACTTGTAGGTAGGGAAAGGGAAACCGGTGTGAACAGCGGGGGTTCCCCTTCACTCTATGGCAGTAATGCAGCGCACAACGAGATGGCTGTCGGTTTCTCGGTTGGCTGGATTCCATGCGACAAAACGAAACAACCGACCACCATAACACGACAGGACGACGGCAACTAGGTCATGGGAGCTCGCAGGTTGTGCCAAATATTTCGAATAAATAGATTTCCCCGAAAAGTATGTTCCAAAACGCAACGCATCCATTATGCGTCCTCCACTCGTCGTTCCGAAAATCCTTTCGCAAGGCATTTAATAGCACAAGCGCCAAAGTGCCCCTTTCGGTGCGCCTGGTACAGCCAAGTGACAGCCGCCATTTTCATGGGCCGGGCGGGTACACCTATATCTGCGTGCGTCACTCCATTATCCACGCGCGTGAACAGCGCGAGGATGCAACGACGAGTCCGGAGAACAATTTTAATTAATTGCATATTCAGCGTGATCAGACGCGCACTGCTTCAAACGCCTGTACGATATGCTTCGCATCCATTGTCGTCGACGTTTCACACACACACACACACACAGGCGAGCACACATTCCGCGAAACCAAAGGGGGGGGAGATCTACTATTCATTAACCCTATCCTACGCCTCCTCCTCCAATCCTCGGAACCACAAAAAGCCACTCTCGATGAGCGTCAGCAAGTGCCGCGGCGAGTAGGAAGGAAAATGGTGCATGAATCCGACATACATGCATGGGGAGCTAGTGTTGCTGCTGCTGCTGCTACTGCATCCTAGGATCCTCTCATGTTTTCCCACACAGCTAGATAGCCGAAAAGGCAGTAGTGAGTAGCCTGGCGACCGACATGGTGGTGATACCGTTGGCAACCTTTGCGCCATCCACCATTTCATGTGGCCTTTCGCTGTCAGACGAAATCACACAGGCCATTCCGAGCTTTAGCAGTGGTCTGGATTGAAACAACAGAAAAGGACGATGGATGCGAGTGGGGCTACTGCTTTAACCACACTATCCAACCAGGATCAAAAGTAATACCAGGAACATCGGTATCCGGTGATGCGAATGATTGAATGAATGAGGGTTTGTGTGTGTGTGCGTGTATGTTAGGGAGTACACGAGAGGCGTTTTGCCTGTTACCTAGTTTTCGTGCAAGCGTCCAATTGGTACCTAGCAGACGGACAGCGTCATTCGGTCGCCAAAGCTTGTGGATATCTGAAAGAAAACATCATCGGATCATCAGATGCTGGCACCGGGAGTCGGAAAATGGGGGGAAGTGAGCACTAACGTCGGCCCGCTAATGCACAGTCCGTGAGTCCGGTGCATCAGTGCATCATACTATGCAGTGTGCAGTGTGTATTTGTGTATGGGTAAGGGATGTGAATGGATGGACGATACATGAAGCTAGTGACATCACATCACGGGTGCAATAGGGTTCAAGCTTCTAGGAAAACGAATTAGTGGCCAAGCAATGATGCATATTAATATGAGCACGCTGAGGATGGATGATGGTCAGTGGCACGACACAAACACAACAACAACAACAACAACAACACACATGGTTTTAAGTGATTGGATTGTTTTTAAGTGAGTGATTGGCGCGAGAGTGCTCCGGAACTGCGGGAACCATCGGACATCGGATCAATGTTCAAAGGGCTTCCGTCCATCGTTCTGCTGGACGTATCGATCCGTCTGGTCAGGTGGATCACCGTATGTAACCTAATTGAATCGGAAAGCCATTCCTGAGCACTCTCCTGACTTGACCTGAGCACTCTCAGGTCGGTGAATTTTCAATCGCGATACATCGAAGCCCATCGACCGGCTGGCTAAAGATCAAAAGACGGATGCACCACAAGATAATGCAGTCATGTGCAATTGAGAGAGACCGGCACGCGCTTGCAACGCAGCCGGGACAAGAGGAACAGACCCGACCGGACCGAGATGGGTCGGAATTTCAATTTGATATCGATAAATCCTTTAGCCAATTGCATCGGAGCTCTGTTTCTGGCCGCGAGAGGTCGGTCGAGAAATGAGGACGAACATCGATCGATATGCATTCGCGCTGGCTGCTGCTCGTCGCCTCGGCTTGTGGCGTCTCGAACCTACTTCTCGGCCGGCTTCTGCGCCTAACGAGGTCACCGGTTTGTTTTCGTTCCTGTCCGTCGGTCCGGTCGGTTACCGAAAAACCGCAACCACGGGAGGAACAACCGCATAAATTAAATCGAAAGAAAATTTACGGCCACCCATACCAGGTTCATACCGTAGCACGAGACGCGAAGCGCCAGAACAACAAGCAGAACAAGGGTCCCAGGGTAAGCAGAGCAGAGCAGAGTAGTTGCGCTAACTTGCTTCTCGAGTCAACTGAGGGACAGCGTCTGTTTACACTTTAGTCTGGTGCTGGGTTGGTTTTGGTTAGGGTTAGAGTAGTGTGTTGCCTAATCGATTGAGCATCGCTTGATGAAGATGCTCTCTGCTGCTGCTCACTCTCTCTCTCTCATGCTGACCGTTGATGTTCACATGCAATAAATATTTATGGTTTGTTTTTTTAGGATCGAAATGGTTCACAATCTGAGAGTATGCGTGAGGTTGTACCATTGACCATTCATCAGTGCGATCTAATGAGTAGACAGCATACTTGTCTGGGGACTTCAAAGATGTCTTCAACATACTATGCTGGATAATCCATTCGAGACTCGTGGTATTTTATATACTTTATCGTGAGAGTTTAAAAAAAACATCAAAGGACGAAGGACTAGTGTCTGATTACTAACGTGCGGTTTGTTTAAACAGTCGATTGCTGTGGCTTACGTTTGAGCAGATTCTAGTCGAAACAGGTGTGTATCGTTTCTATAAAAGGAAAGGTGATATGCTTCCATATTTAATCATAAACTGTCGCAAGAAGGATTCCAAACTATAATTTTATGCTTTTTTCGTTGCAGCTGTAAGGACATTTTCGATAAAAAAACAAAATAAATAACTGAATTCCGATTGAATTAAATGTAAAACATTGTAAAAGACACTTACTAAACAAATGAAATGTAATTAATAATGGAATATAGCGATGTATAGATTTTGTTTAAATAGATCAGCCTAACTTCATTGCAACACCGCGATCGATCGCTTCACAATAATATTATTCTGCTTTATATGATCTTCGGTAAATGCCACACAGAATCGCTGGAGCTTCTGCAATGCTTGCGACTCGCTCGCTCTAGAACATGTTGTATCGCTATCAGCAAACGCCTAATAACCTACATTCCAACGATGCTCTACTATCTAATGCATATCAAAGCGCATACGGTTCCGCATCGCATGGCTTCGAACATTTTGTTTTGCGTAAAATTTACGTTGCGACTGACCATCGCATCCCCTCTTTTCCCCTGATTTCATGTTCTCTAAACATTACAACCATTTATCGGACGGCTTGGCAACAACCGTGCCGTGGTGCAGCTAAAACCGGCTTCCGGGGGAATAGATGCCGCGCATGCAATCTGCATGTTTACAATTCCCCTTCAGATGACACATCAGTGGCGCGAAAAAACCCTTCAAACAGCTGTATAAGACCAGTCGGAAGAGATACATTGTGCAGTGACTCGGGGTTTTCTATATTTGTTTATGAATTTATCTTTCTGGTCCAATGACGCAGTCGAGTTGCAGTGCAAATCGGTGAATGGGCATTTTCTTCTTAAAAAAAACACCATTAAATCGTACCCTCGTTAGCTTAAATAGGGAAGAACATTTCCTTCGTCGTCCTTTCTTTATGATCATCTTGATTTTGGCAGTAAACCTTATTTACGATTGCATGCGTACATTAGCCGCAGTTCTATGCTATGCACTACATTGCTTGTGCTGGTTGCAACGAGCATAGATACACTAGTTGTACCGCAATCGTTGAATTCCTTCCCAGCTCGATTCCCAGCGCTACCATCCTTCTCGAGCATCAAATGCATCGGATATCCATCGCATAGTCTCCTCCACTGCAACTCCAACATACTATCAGCAGTACACATGAGAGCATGAATCACGCTGGCGAGACACGAGACACGCCACACACTCCCGGGCTATGCCGTTCGTACGTGTGCACTCGTGGCATGCGTGGAACACCACTGTGCCTGTGAGTATGTGTGAAAGTGGCTTTAAGCCGGTCTTCTTTTCAAATTATTTATTATTTTAATCCCATCACCCACCGCCCGGGGACTTTCTTTTGGGGAGAGCGTCACATTCAGGGGGAAGAGGTGTGGTGGGGTGTGTGTGTGTGGTGTTGGTCCGTAATCCAATTATAAATTCGCAGTGATAACTCCCACCGCAACCACACACGGCGTAGTGATGCGAGGGGTTGGAGTACCACCTCCTATAGGTCGAGAGACACCAGCAGCAGCAGCATTGTTGCGCATATGCTGCGTGTAGTCCTCGTTGCGTCAATCGACCGACCGAGCCGACACATCATCAGCCGCTGCAACTCGCTTCAATTGATTGCACTTCAACATCAAGTGGCGGACCGAGTGAGTGGAGTGGAGTGGCGAAAGGGCAGCCCACGAAACACCACGATATAGATAGAGAGTGACCATTGACGAGCAACCGACGTCACAAACGCACCGCAAAAAGGTGAAGAGGAGCCTGACTGTGGGAGGTGTGGGAGGTGAAAATGATAATTTTCCAGCGCCGCCATCGAACCGTATCCTCGCCTCGCTTAATGAATATGGAGAGCGGATCCGCGACGCCGCCGATCATCGCCGACACGTTGAGACTGCTGCGTTGACGGATAGTTACGCGTGACACACACACACACATAAACACAAGCGTACTAAACACCGGAGGACATTCTTGACGAGCGGATTTGACATCTTCGCGATGCGATCAATATGATGACGACCGCGCGCTATCCTTCTTGGTGGAGTAACGAGCGAAAGCGACGTTCGATCTCGAACCATCTCCCTCACCCCCCCTCCTGGGACAACAGCAACCGGACACTCCGGACAGACCGTCGATCCGAGACCGATAGACCGCGATTAAATGGCGCCTCGGAGAGCACTAATCAATACCGTTCCCGTACACCACCTTTCCACCATGCGCTCTGTGTGTCCGCGCGAAGTAAGTGCCGGTACACGTGTGCACAAAGTGGCCACCGAGAGACTGGTGGGTGCGCACGAAGGGGTGGTTAGCTTAATTAGAGCTTATTTGTAACCGGTTCGTGTCGTACGGAGCGCATGTACGGAGGCAACACACCGAGCACTCCCAGCGTACCCGCGAACGTCGCGTAATGACGCGTTAGATGCATGGCTAGCCAGCCAGCCAGCACCGTACCGGTGGTCTGCCGGTGGGGCCACGAGGCACTCTGGCAGAATTTTAACTAACTCTTCACCGTCCGCCGCACGGTGGTTGGCATCTCATTTCGAGCGCCGCCAAAAAACAACGCCAAGAAAGCCACGTGTATTCGCATACCGGCCACGTCAAAAAGGGAACATACTGGTCCAAGTAGTCGAATCATAGTAGCCGTAGCCGCAACAACTGAGCTATTCGGAAAAACCGTCCCCGTGTGTATGGGACACGAGACGAGATCGGGAAAGCCGTACGTTTCACTCCCGGCCTTCATCACCTACTTCGCGCCATTGATTGTCAACTGGCGTCCCAACTCGACTATGAAATTAGCGGTCACTCGCTGGTGGTGGTGGTGCTGGTGGAGCAGCGGGACCGACCGGTGCCACGACACGATCGATCAATTAGTCAGCTTCAGCGATCTGCAGATGGCCAGCCAGCCAACCAGCCAGCGACGGAAGTGAACGCGCCGCATTGTGTTTTCCTCCCAGGCCACCACCCACTAATTTCCACATCATCATCATCATCATCATCACCATCATCATCATCATTATCGGCATCGTCTGTCTCAGGCAGCATGGTGTAGTAAACTCATCGATTGCACCACACCGCAATGCAACAAAAGCTGGTCAGAAGCTTGAAGAATGTAATCGATTTTGTTGTACTAAGATAAGTAAAAACCCGGTCGCCACCCATTGTTGTACGCTTTTCTCAAACAAACGTTTTGTCGTTTCGCTCAAACCCGTTGCCGGCCATTGAGAGGAGAAGACACAACACACATATCACACACAGCCTCACAAAGGCGCAAAATCGCATAAAGTTGAGACGAAAATTATAAATAAACATCCCTCGCGAAGCCAACTGCAGCAAAGTTGTGATGTGCTGGCGAAGCTATGTTGTCTGCGAATCCGCTCACGCTCACTCCCTGGTTAGCACACGCACACGCACACACACGCTGCGGCTCTTGAGGTGCCGGTTTGTGGTGGAGATGCCCACCGCCGCCTTTAAGCCGGCCTCGTGGAGATCACTAGAAGCAGCGCGATTGAACGATTGGATGGCAACTCACACAGTCGATTGTCGATGCATGCGCGCACTGTGTCCACCACGCAAGAGACACTTCAAGATACGGGCGTACACGAGCGGTGGGCACAGAGTAAACAAAACAAATGCCGGCTCCAACGGGCGATGAAGTGGATCGCGAAGTGTTCGATTCGCATGCACGCAGATGCACGCAGAACACCGGACGAACCGTTTTACCAGGGGCACCTATTCACTTGGCCATGTCATTGCCATGGCCCGGAATCGGCCACAAACATTGCCGCAACATTCTTTGACAACAAACGGTGCACAACAAATTACTGCACGTCTGCAGTCGCGTCACTACTCGCACCGAACTAACGCAACGCAGCTTCCGTACGCGTTCCGTTCGCTTTGACCAACCACTACGTACGCACACTACGCACGACGGAACACGGGCTCGATGGGCCACGATACCACGACACATGCGGCCACGACGCACCGGGCGCGACGACCATCCCACAAGGATGACTAAACGGAAATGAGCGAACGACGTCGGTTCGCGTTCGCATCGAAGTGCGAAGCGTGTGGTGGGTTGTAGAAGTAACTCAGCCCACCCCCCACCAGTGGTGGGGTGCTTTCGAGTGTTCATCCGTTAATGCGAACGCTGAGCGACCGGTGGGTAGCGGTGAGAGGCTGTAGTAGCCCTCAAACAATGTTGCTGCTGCTGCTGCTGTTGCTGAGTGTACTAAGAGTTTGAATAAACCCGGAGTATCCGTTGCAACCGTGAGTGTGTGCACTCGGGGCTAGTGCATTCTCGCTGATGCATGGATCGTTTTCTGGAGCGATATGTCGTGGTAAATAACATACGCAAACAGTGCATCAGCTTGAGGATAAACTTTCTGGAAGGAATAGATATTTGCGGATCGTTCTATTGGACATAGAGCGATGAGAGATGCTGGAAGCTGTTCGCTCTTGCACCAGTACCAGGCGACTCCATCGGATTCCCACGAAGATCAAGGTGGCGTAAAGTTTTCAACTTGATCCTTGTTCAAATTGTTTTTTTTTGCGTAAATAGTAACATGAAGGTCGCTGCTAGGTGTATTCCCTTTGTTGCAATGTTTAGTGTTGCAATGATATATCCTAACGATCACGATCTAGCATTTGTTAAGTTCTTCGTCCCTTAGTCTCTGGCAATGGTTACTAGCTGAATGCTAACAGTGTGAAAGTAACAACGAATATTCATGCAATAAATAGTTTACTCACATAGTTAAAACAGATATGGTACGGGGTTGCGACATGAACTTACCTGAAAAAATAATTAAACATCGATACAACATTGATAAGAAACACACGAGAGATATGCGTACAGCGCTGATCTAATTTAAATGGAAAATCCCGTAATTGGCCTACGAAAGCATGTTACACCATGAAAAGAGTAATTCCATTATTTGATTCTCCCTAGTATACCGCTTTTACTAGCACAGCAACGCGCCTCAAATGGTATTGGCGGGAGTTTAAAGAGGATTTCTTTTTAAATGTTCCCTTTCTTGTTGGAAGCGATTTTGCAGAAGGTTTTTAAATGGTATTATAGAGCTCAAATTGAATTTCTTCCGGTTTGATGGTTAAATTGGATTAACGTACGAAAAAGCTGCATGAAATTCATAACCGAAGCCTGTAGCTACTGTACAGGGCAATCATTTTATGTTCCAATTAGCCTATAGTATAAACAATAATAGAATTACTTTGGTGTGCACTATCATAAACGTTAAGGTGGAAACCAAAACCTGAATGGTTCGCAAAATAAAAAAAAAACAACAAGTCCAATGCTATAGTTCAACTGTTGGCGTTGGCACCGAATTGTGCAGCAATACTCAAAAATGGGCACTCCAATGTCCGCGAATTGAAAGGTTTTTACCCTCCGTTTGCAATACGAGCCCTGGAATGACGGTGGCCGCGGGTTCACTCGCTACAATTACAGTTATGTGTGGTGACGGAAAGTCGCTGATGTAGCATCACACAGGAAAAAGGTCAGTTATCGCGATGATTCGCCGTTTTGCAGCATGTGCGTCTGGTCTGTTCTGGCCACTCCGCACCGTTGGGAGTCGGCTTACAACTTTATACACAGCGTACCTCGGGAGGATCTCGTTGCCATTTGTTGATGAATGATTTGCGTGTGCGTTTGATCGCCGCATGCAGTGCTAATGTGAGTTGTATTGAGTCGATTTATGAGCCATGCGCTATATTATTTGGTTAAATTAAATACATACTCAATGATGATTTTTCATGTTTAAACACAAAAACATTAATTTCGCGAGGCAATTTGGGGTAAAAACATTGAAGCCGGAACATGATTGGGTCAACAGAACATGCTTTCAGGATGAATGTGAAATCATTTCAGTCAAGGGGGTTGAATTCTGTGAGTGATCTCATCGAACAGTTCGTTTTCTTAGTCGACTACTTCAACTACTTACCGGCTTTTCGACGGGAACGCCACAGAACGGGCGGTACCGTTTCACCCGGGGTGGCCAGTGTGACAACTTTTCGGGAGATTCCTGCGGGCAGAAAGAATTGGAAGAGACAAAGAGTCAGGGAAGAAAATCAATAAACACAGTAATAGCAACCAAAAGGATTGCGAATTGAAACCAAAAACAAGAACATCAATAGTTGTTGAACACTCCGATACTTGGAGAATGATGTATCACTAGAGCGATCCCTCGCGACGCTGATCATCTTGCAAATCATTTCACCAACACAACCAATCCGTTGTGTGTCCGGGGACCCCGTCGCTTATTGTCGCGTAAACCAGTTCCCGTCAACGTCGACAGCGACTGTTCGCGGCTTTTTCCAGACGGTCTACCCGTTCCCGTTGGCGATGATTGATCTTAACGCAGCGACATGTTGAAAGTCGATTAATCGAAGCGCCACCCTTCAGCTAATTGGACGCTACTGGTGGCTGTGGTGCGAACAGCAGATCGATTTACTCACTTGGGCGTGGGTCACATTCCGATTTTATTGTTGGCCAGATTGGAGCTCGTGCTGTTCAGCGGAATTGTAGCGAGACACTTCTAGGTGGTTCGAATCGTGTCAGAATAATATCGAACCCCTTCTTCGAACCCCACAGAACGCTGGCTTTCAGGGGAATATGCGTGATCGTTCGATTTCTTCCATTGAACGGCAGCGTAAACACAAACCACAATTGAATCAACACATGCACGCGAGTTCACCAGCGGCTGTGGTTTGACTATAAATGCGCCCCTCAATGCGATGTGTTCCAGTGATTGTTACCGTACTTAGTGGAATTTAATGTATGTAAATGGAACTAGCCTGCACCGGGGATTGGTGCTACTGCTTTATGCGGTAGTTCAAATTACATTCCGTGGCGATAGTGGCGTCGTTTGGTTTCTGGCCCGCGTCCTACGGTCGGAGCAGCAAACGAAGGTGAACTTGCTTTCATATTTCTACAAGACAACATAATCAATTTTTAACAACACAATGTAATTTCTCATTAAACCACTTCTTTTGTAATCTACAACGCTGCAACGAATTCCACTAAAATGCCAACCAGGCTGCTGATTATAAGCAGGTCAAGGGGCCAGCTAAGCCTATCCCAGGGTTATGCGTTCGATCATATCGCTGAAGATACCTGGGTATGGAATGTTGGACAGTTACATGCTACCCAGTTTGGTGTGATCGTGTATTTTTGAATTTTATAAATATGATTACGCGTTGAGCATATGGTTCATTTTGTCGTCGGGGCCCCACACTTTTTGGGGTTCGATTATGTAACGAAGTATTTTGCACGATCATTCTCGGTTGTGATCGGTTCGACGAGATAGGGAAATTTTATTCATCAATCTTACATTTGCAATTTAAATTTTATGATTAATAGACCCATTCTCAATGAATAATCAATTAAATAGCTGACAAAACGACGTGAATGTTGTTTAACCATTCACGGCACTATGCTCACTCAAACTACATCAATGATTAAAACGTCGGTTTTATGATATCAGAAACAGGAAAATTTAAATTTGCGATGACGATTCTTTGATTTGCATCATACTTTACGTTCGTGGGGTTCGGTTAGTGTGTAATTGGTATTATATTAATTATTTCTAGTTATAATTAAGTATTCTCAAATTTTAAATCCCTTTTTGTGTACTCATGAAAGCCTTGATCAAAACCTTCATTTCAGCTGCTATAGAATTATAACGACTTTAGACAGGTGATCATGTTCCTTCTCTTGTGTATGGCTTCATAAACATAAACAACTGTATTGAGGACAAAATGGGATTTGTCTTACGAAAAAAGAATGAAAAATCGAACTAGATTACTCGAAAGGTGCGAAATAAGAGGTCATTACGAAAACACAATCTTTCATTAATGCTGAAGAAAACCTTGTGTACCAGATCAGAGTTTGCAGACAGATGAATATTAAGATTGAAATTTATCGACTTAATAAACGGAATCTATCGATTAATTTGTTAGCAATTATTTACAGGATTTATGCGTTGGTCAAAGGGATACATATTTGTTGAAAATGTTACATAGTTTTTAGTAGACAAACAAATTAAATTTAAAAAATATCAACAGTCACTGACAATTGTTTTGTAACAATTTGTAAAGTATTATTCTAACAGCAAAATTCCTTAACTGGCTCCATCACCGATACCACTATCACGCCCGAAAGATCGACGGAAAACGCGGCTACGGCTCGCGCGCACCTGCCTCGGTTCAAAATATGATTTGTTGAAAATCTGATCATTATGCGGAAACCGGGTACCGTCCACAAAGCGCTAAATTAATATGCAGCAACACTAGTTTGAGCGATCATCGCCGGACGCCGAAACAGCGAGGAGAGAAAGGGGCCGAGCTCCCTCCCTCGAGACCGAATGAAGACGAATTTCGCATGGAACGGGCTCCCCCCGGGTGTGGAATGCTAACTCGTCTCCAAGGGAAGGATAATTAAAGACAAGAAACGCGAACAAATGTCGCGAACGAGCGGCGATAAAGCACCGAAACGGTTGAAGCGGTGACCTGAATAGCAAAACAACTCTGGCCGATCAAGCCACCCGAGGGCCGGCCACCCTTCCGGACGGGCGGGCACACCCAAAGGCGACCCCCACCGCCGGCCTTTGGATATCTCTCCGATCGTCCATCATCGCGTTCTGTATGGGTGTTCGAACATGTTTTCGGGGTTGCCACGGCTGAATGCTGAATCTGGCCGCATGAATTGATTCCAATCGAATCGAATCGATCGATCGGATCGTAAAGGTGGAGAGAGGCCCATTGTCTGCCGCGAAACGATCGTCGTCGTCGTCGTGAGGATGCGAGATTCGTCGCTTGCGATACTGCCGGGGGGAGAGATCACCTTAAATGATGTCTTGTGGAATGTAGATCTCTTCTCGCCCTTGTTACGAGCATTAGCGGCATTCAGACGCGGTCTTAAATTACGTAACATGAAACCGGGAAAACAATGGTACGGCGAAAGACAGTGGCGCCGTACATCCTAACTTACATGCTGCTGCTGCTGCTGGCAATGCACTGCACTGTTTTCGTCGAAATTGAACAGCTCCAAAAACACACACACACACACAAAACACTACAAAATATCAGAAACCACGCCAAGAGCTAGAATATTCCGCTGGGAAGTGAAATTTTCGTCAATGAACAGAAACAGAGGAAAAGGTCACACCGCTATCGCCGCACACACCGCGCCAGAAGTTTTCACTTTTCTCGGTCACCCCCGTGGGGCGGGGGACACCAACACTGCGAACTGTGGTATCAATTCCGATGGGATTCCCCACCCAGCCGTAGTCAGTCTAACCGCAGCGCAGCGGTACGCGCTGTTGTTAGAGAGATAAAACGAATTGGGGGTTGTTTTTAGATCCACCACGCAGGGTGGAAGATCGTGCTCGTGATCGTGCTGGCTGCACGAGAAGCGATCGGAGCGCTGGGGATGGTGTTTTTGTTTATTGCTTTTGGCCTCGGTACTCTCGGCTGGTCTTCCGCTCGATCGACAACGCTGTAGTATGCCTCACGACGGTCACCGAAGATCCAGACGCACGCACTTAAAGGACTTCCACCGCACTTGCTGTTGGACACAGACACGATCACGGATTCTGTCGGTGGCAGATGATCACATTAAAATCACAATCCACTAAGAGAATCGACAACTCCGCGGTGTGGACACATCAGAAAAACACCAAAACGCGACACGGGCGGCACGGGTGCGATCGCCGATGATCGAAACTCTCCTCCCTGTGCCCTGACCGCTGCGGTCCAAACATATGCAACCCGTTCCAGTCCAGCGGTCGGTTCCAGCCGCTCACGTACACCATCACCAGCGGGAAATCGACCACGCGCAACGGCCGCCAGCCAGTCAACCAGCCAACGAGCCAGAAGAAGAAGAATTCTAGTCGAATACGGCTGCTGTCTGCGCTAAGTGAGCCGCCGTTCTGGCACGCACACCAGCGCATACACCAGCGCAACGCAGCAGGCGCGCTGGGAGATGATGTTGTCAAAATACCCCAGAAAAGATCGGCTGCTGCTGTTGGTTGTTTTTTTTTTGCCTGTGATTCTTCATCAACTGCTCCGCGATCGGACTCTCGATCGGAGGGGCTCGATCGCGATGTGGATTCTTGAATCAAGTCACCTCACCATCACACTACACGACCGGCGCAGACCGGGAATAGGAGACCGTACTGACGACAAACCGTGCACGTTTAGTGACACTTTCGTCGCGGTGACTCGCGATGCTCGAACTAACGGGTTGTGGCGCAGGCGCCCGGTTGCGGCAAAGGCAACGGTGGTGGCGGTGGCGGTGGCGGCAGCTATCGTTGTTTCCTGCTGGGCAGCTGACCTACTCACACACGTGCAAGCCTTTCCCAACAGCTGCGGCGACCAGGCAGATCAGTCGACGCACACTTGCTTGCTGGTCTATAGCGAGATAGCGAGCCGAGTGCGTACGACGGCCGGGGTACAGTACGTTTCCTAATGATGGATTCACTGAATTTAATTTTCAAGAATCGCTTCTAAGACTAAGCCTACAGCATCAGCAAAAATGCAATTGATAGATCCTCTTCTTGAGTTTTGAACATATTTTTCCACATGCGAGAATTATGTCAAAATTCTGATGATCGTGATCTACCTCGCTGACAATGCGACACCATTCGTGGGAATATCCATGAAACTTTGTGGATATTCCACACGCAAACTTGGTATTTCCGGGGATCAGTTCTATCCCAGTTGCCATGGTGATCAGTTAAACGCTTCGCATGACATTGTTGTGTCAATGGTGACTGTGCTGACAAGCGCATGATTTTGAATTACAAATAATTCTCTACTAAAAAACGTCAGTATTGATGGTAATAAATGATCATTAATTACCGAAAAAGGTTGAATTGTTGAGCAGTTTAAAGGCTTCATACAATCTCTAAACAATTTAGAAGAAACAGAACAGAGTGTCTGATTTATATTCGCAAATGTGCTGACCTTTCTTTAGAAGTATAAGTACTTTGATTCCACTCTGTATGTGAGGAATGGAATTGGATCTACCAAGTAGCAACCAAATTCAATTTTGCAAGCAAGTGCAAAATTCAATTTAAGAAAAAAAGCAATCATAACAAGAAAATACGTTCGTACTAAAGCGAAATTTATGTTTCATTCTAGACTCAAGATAAATAAAAACTTATTGCGACCATCCTTATGAAACGCACTGTACCGGTGTAGGCGAGTGTGCGTTTCGGCACTTTGTATTGTTGTTGACGTTATTGTTTCGCTTTTCGTTTTGTTTGAAATGTTAAAATCACGTTCGGGAACGATTATTGGTGGATATGGTCACCAGAGGAGATCACTATTTTGGATTCTAATGAACATAGTAGAACCGGAACCGTGCCCCCACTAACGGCGACCGCCGCAGGCTGATTGACCGCACACTGATAATGTGCGAATGCATTCACGAGAATGCATCTGCTGCCACCAAATGCAAAACTGCGCCACAACCGGCAACATTACGTCAGCGGCCAGTCGGGGCGATGCTATGCAAAATGGTCACCTCCACTACCACTTCCCACGAGGGGCGAAACTGTCTCTGGAACCTTTCACTAATTTGCTACCGAAAATGTTGCCTAAAACCACGCAATAGATACAAAGCGATGCCGATGGCCGCGTGTTCACTACTGATGATGGAGTCGCCGGGAGGCATCAATATGAGGATATGCTTATCTGTTAGCTGCCGCATCGAATGACCACTTCTTGCAGACCCAGAAACACACATACACACCTGCTGTGATAATTGTCAAAGCGTGGCGGTGCGAACATGATAAGAAAATCGATTTCGATCACAAATGAGCTCGCTGCTGTCTAGCGGTGCGATATGCGGGCCGGCCGGCCAAACGCCGCTCATCGGTCGCTTATCGATCGATAACGCTTCTTAACCAGCCCAGTCTGATGGGCCATGCGGTGTTCGAATGTGTGTGTGTCTATGTGCAGCTCTTTTGATTTTGAATAATTTTAAAAAAAGAGATTATTTTTACAAATCCAGCATGGTGCCGAAAGAATGAGGGGATCAATCGATTTGAATTAATCCTTTGGAAAGCCTCAACGGTGCCGCAGAACGTTCCCGAGTTTGCATAAAGATGTCAGCACATGCTGACCGTCTTGTGCTTTCTGGAAAGCGTTTGCGCAGTTCGCACCCCGCGCCGGATCTCAAAAGCTTCCGTGAAACTTTTTATCCACGACGCGACGGTCGTTGAATGCTATCCTCGGTGCGGCATTTGAATTTTAATTTTTTACATCTTTTAAATGTAATTTAAGGTACGCTCTATGATACGCTGAATTAGCACATTGAGTAGACAAACATTGAGCCTTTCCTCGTGTTAACGAAATAACTAAAAGGCCATTTTACTCTGGTTAAAAATGGAAACGAAGCAATTTCCTGCAAATGTAGCAATCACAATCGCTCTGGCCACAATTTTCCTTCGTTCGCCTGGGCTCCTCCAACCGACGGACCTACCGACCATCGAGCGAGATTAAAGCACCGCCAGAACAATTACTGGATGAGAGAGCACCAATGGTGGCGCCTGGTAGGTGGTGTAAAAGACAATTAAAAGCACATCAGAAAGGTGGCCGGATGTGAGACATAGGAAATGGAACGAAACAATATTAGTACTACCATTGGGCCAGTACCGTCCATCGGGGCAAAGTGTCCTTGGTATTAAAGAGCATCGCTACGGGTACGCCATTTTGTACTACTGCTGTTGGTCAGCAAAGTGTAAGTGTGTTTGAAAGTATGCCCGGGTGCTGGGCAAAGCATTTCACCCGTTTAGCTCTTGCGGAATGCAACCATCCGTCCGGAGTTTGAGAGTGATGTCAGGTATAGGTTTTTCCGAAGGATACAGCTACCGCGAACGCGCAAGCCACCCGATGATGTTGCATAACTAATTTTGCTTTAATGCAGCAGTTTTTAGGTTTATCAGGATCCATTATATAATCCAATATACAGCAAACACCTAGAGCAGCATACACTTTGGTTCCTCTTGGATTCGTGCGAACACTGCCGTTGACGGAACGCATCAGGTGGTTGGATTAAACTCATTTGAATACGTTGAAACTTTACACTCGACACCTATTCATCGAACCATCCATGGACGAAGAGTTGCATTAACTGGTGTCCGGTCGCTACGAGTGGTCAGCCATGAGAGCGCCTCTCAGAAGGATGAAATCCCATCCTGCCCCATACCTTAGGTCTAGTTCGTTGTTGAAGTTATCGTTGAAAATGAAATTTGAAACCAAAAACCTTGATCTCGGGGCTCGGATGGCGGAGGAAGAAGTTTTTGTTTCCGACATCCTTTCTGCTTTCGCGCAATCCCGGCCCAACATGGTGCGAATGCATGCTGGAGAAGCGGGTATAACGGATACCGTGCATACCGTGGCTTAGCAGCCAATGTGTACCTTGCTCTGGCATCGTCCGCGCCGGTAGCGTAACGGAAGCGGATGTCACATATGGTCGGGGAAAGGTGGAATTGAGAAAGTTTAATCGCCAGCTTAGTCACACATGGTCCGACCTTCCGGTGAGCTTCAGGTTCAGGAGGTACAGGATGCTTGCAATGTTGCCAAGCCGCGTACTGCGCGTGTCCACATTAGTCTGGTTCCGCTTTATGCCGAACATATGCTGTTAGTAATTTGAGGGGAGTTGTGTAGCAGTAGATTAGCAATCAAGACTAATGATTGGGGTATTTGTTGGAAGAGCAAACAGTTTGGGGACTTATCGAATGTATCATAAACATGATCAGCAGCACGTAGAGCGACCAGTCAAAGGCAGAAATCAGATGAGACATTTGAGTATAAAGTAATAAAAATATATCCTTAATTTTTTTTAAAGATATCCAATCTTTTATCCATATACTTGTAAAGTAACTAGAACAGGGCTGGGATTCAAATAGCAAGGCGTTAAATGCTTGTTAACGCCAACCCAATGACAGTTATCCACAACTAAAAGTAGCTACCGTGTACTGGCACCTTTAGAAAGTAAAAATAAATTAATGAAACAATTCGAAAGCAGTTAAACACGGAAAAGCAGACATCGAAGAACTCATAAAACAAGGAAGACATGAGAAATAAAGGATAGAAAGGGACAATAGATTAGACAATTGTGTTTGCTATGAGAGAAACGAATTTCATGGAGTTCAAACAAGCGACTAGCAATTTGTTTAAATTCTAATAGGGCGAAAACAATAAAAAAGCTACAAGTGTTCCTACAGGTTTAATCGTATCGCATTTCTTCGGTGTTTGGTCACTACAATTTTAGGTATTCATCGCGAATCTTCCGTATTCATCGCGAATCCTTCGTATTCATCGCTCTTTTGTCTTGCGGCCAAATTAGGCAATTTAGATACCGGCGATGAGCACCACCGGTGAGTAGCGTTTCTATTGCTAGCACCCCCGTCTGCTCTGTGATGTGCTGTGATGCAATGCATCTCGTAAGGTCATGTGTCTTGAGCTGCACATCACTATCAATCCATTCCACGTACACCCATTGGCTGGGAGGACCACTCTGTCCGAGGGAGGGGGGGGGGGGGTGGTGGTCTGTTAAGAAACCGATTTGCGGTTAGACGAGAAGGACACCCACGCAGCGCCGTAGAAGGACAATAAAGGCGATAAGAACAATGGTCTTTTCAAATCATTTGCCAAACGGCGTCTTCCTTCGGTCGCGCTATCGCGCTGCGCGCCTGTACCGCCCGCGGCGAGGGCGGAGGTCCGTTCATGTTTAATTCAATCGAAATCGCCGAGCCGTCAAGGTTACGACCGAGCGCGCGGCTAAACGTGCGGCGATTCTAAAACAGTTTGAAAATACAAATCTGTGCCGCCGACCACCGTACGCCAGCCATTGGGTGTCGCGGCGGCTCACAAGATGAGCGCGAGAAAGCGCGACGTCCGCGGGAGGTAGCTTTGCCTTTTACCTGGCTGTCGTCGTACGTCGTGCATTAACACCGGGAGACATCGCAGGACTTACAATTGATTTGGGTCCCGGCTCCGATCCGAATTTTGAAAGGCCATCAACCGAGTGTGTCTCTTTAAAATGAATTGTGGAACTCACATAAAAATCATAAAGGTCAAGACACACCGCACGGGACATTTGGTTGGTTTTTTTTTTGGCAGAAAATGGTGCCCTTGACGAGGCGCCTGAAAACGCATTCCGTGGCCATCAAAAAGCTATTGCCAATCGATCCACGAACCGTGTTACGCAAAGTGCAATAAATGATAGAATCGCTATAAAACACAATGAAGTATATTGTTTCCACAGTATTTGGTTGAACGTTAAGGTTTGAAAATTCGCTTTGTTCTTGTTTAGGTGAACCCGAGTTTCAGTTATTGAATACTCATACCACAGAAAACATGAATAGCGAGCCAGCAACTTGTCTGTTGCACATGTTGGTGTCCTTGCACATGAATGATTGCAAAAAATGGAACCATGAATGCTGCTTCCTGATGCTCTTACAGCTAGTATGCCCTCCCCTTTGTATGGGGCATCCTTTAAGGAAAAATGCATTTTGCACTCCATTGTTTGCTTTTTCGCTTGTGTTCACGTCAGACTGCTGGGCTGCATGAGTGTTGCCTTCGCATCCACTCACACACACACACAGGATGTGCGACAAACATATCCTCTTCCAGCAGACGCGCAGCACCACCAGCACCAAGTATCAATCAATGTCCTTGTGATGATCCCGGGCCCTGCGGCGGCTAAAAATATCAACAAAACGCAGAAAAAAAACCTGAAGCTGAACCTCAAATGTCTCCGTTTTGTCCTTTTTCTGCTATTCCCCTGCCAAACTAACGGCTATGTTATGCTTGCGGCACCACACATAAAACTGATATCGATGTGTCGGTTGGTTCGCAGCTGCAGCACTTCACTCTGCTCGAGTGCGATAGCCCCTCCGATCGAGCGTCACTGGAACAATAGTGTCATCGTTATGGATGCCCTCGAAGGGCACCAGACACACACACACACACACCCACCAACGTCCACACGAATGTTGCCATCCCTTGATCGTTGGACGAAGAAAATGAAGTTATTCCAGCGGAGTTTTTTTCGTCGTCGTCGTCGTCAGAGAGGATTATTTCATCAGACACAGCGTGTCGCGTTGGTGCAGCTCCAAGCGGATTCCAAGGACACGCTGGCTGGGAAGGAAAAATGTGCTTTTCTTCGCCCCCATCTCGTGGATAATGCGACGCCGACGACGACGACGACGTCGACGGATGACGTGGGTGATATTGTGCTCGAAGGAAGTGAATGACGTGTTTCATGAATATTCGCTCCACCGCGTCCGTCGTCGTGCTGACCTACAAAAAGGATGATCAATGCTGAGGGTAAACAAACGAACCATCACCCCATCATCAATGGTCTCATCATCATCAACGGGGCAATGATTTGGCACAAAGGCAAAACGCGGAAATAAAACGGAATAGCTTCTTGCGAAAGGAATCGCAACACCGCATAAACTGGAACTGGTTAACTATCGGTGGATGGGTAAACCGGGGACACCGTAAAACAGCGAGCAAGCATCCTCGCAAAAAGCCACCCCCGACCTTCTCCATTCGATGGCAGCAATTGCGTGAACGCGAAAGGAAAATTATGATTATCATTTGGACCAAAAATAAAACGCACTCCATACGCGATACGCGCCGTTCCAAAAGCGGAACCGCAATCCGAAACCACAGCCATAGTCTATTCGCATCCCACTAATTGCTGCTCTTCCGCTTTTCCTCTGGCTAAGGGCTCACCCACCGGTGTGTGTGTGTTTTTCTGACGAGTATTTTCCACGAATTGTAACACAATACAGCCACAAATATAGACGGACACGAAAGGTTGCCATCTATAAATACTTAGGGCGACCAAGGGCACCGAAGAGCAACAGATCAGTGCCTGGAAGGGACATCGACACCCGACAGGAATAGGGAATGTCTAGATGTAATTGGGAGCGATCGGTTTACGATGTGGCTTGTGCGAATCATTAGAGATTGTTGGTAACGGCGGGGGTTTCCATTACACAATCGGCAATCAACATCAGCCGCCGGATCATCGACGTTCTCTCGATTCTTGCTCTCTCTCTCTCTCTCTCTCTCTCGTTGGCTGCTCGTCTCGATCATGCAACACTCGTCCCCTGTCTCTCTCTATCGTTAGATCTGTCATGTTGAGTGATCTTCTTGCTCCAGCTAACATCTCGAACAGCGAACGAAAGCCATTCCGGACGGCAATCACCACGATGCCTCCACCAAACTTTCTGGCTGGCGCAAAGGGGAAGGGGAAAGGTGCAGTTGGTGCAAACAGAACAATAAACGGAACTCGTGCTGTGACGCCATTTGTGGCGCAATAGACGTCCAATAACAGACACACCAAACAGACAAGTGGATGCAGATGGGGGGGGGGGGGGGGGGTTGGTTTCTGGCCATCTTCCAGCGTCTCTATCTCTCTCCCTTACTGGGTCTGTTGGTGTGCGTGCCGTGCTCTAGCTCGGATAATAAATTGGAACATTTCCCTCCAATCATTAGACGAAAAAAAGGGTCGTCGCGGAAAGTTGTACACTAAAAGTACAAACCACTTACTTCAGGGCCTGCTTCTCCTTCTCTCTCTCTCTCTCTCTCTCTCTCTCTCTCTCTCTCTCTCTCTCTCTCTCTTTGAGTCACCATCCATCTCCGGTTCCTTCCTGGATACCGTTACCGTTGGTTACACATCCATCAAGGGGATGGAAAATTATTCCGACACATAGAGAGTAAATGTGAGAGAGAAAGAGAGAGAAAGAGAGAGAAAGAGAGAGAAAGAGAGAGAAAGAGAGAGAGAGAGAGAGAGAGAGAGAGAGAGAGAGAGAGAGCGAGCAAGAGACAACGGGTAGGAGGTTTGGTAAACTTTCCTCTGGCTACCCAAACCCCTCTTCTTCCCGTCAGTTCGACTCTGGATTGCGCGCGCGCTCGCTCGCGGAAAATGCTCTGGCCAAACGACGGCATGACGTCAATTGGATCGGTTCGGGAAGGGCCGCGGAAAAACTGGACCAACTGCTGGCACTCCTAATAGACTCATCAATGGCCGCTGTTCCGGCCACCACATCGTATTTCCGTATGGCGAACGCGAGGTGTTCGATCCATTATCTGCGCCGCGGTTTAGGAACGGAGTGAGCTGAAGTAGAGCTGAAAGGGCATTTTTGTCTTCCAATGCGCCACGTGCGCCATGTTCTGGAACACAGCACCAAATGGCGAAGCCAGCGCCATTTTGAACGCCTGATGATCACATCACGGTGGTCACCGCTCGTGGCATGGCAAACGTCTTTTATTACACTCAGCATCAGCAGGGAAGGAAATAAAATGTGAACGACACCCAGGGCGCGGTGTCAACACAAAGGGCAAGCGTTGCTGCAGTTGCAACAGATGAATGACACTGCAGCCCGTTGACATCAAGTGCATCAAATGTCGCGGGCGCAATGAACGGCAGGAACCGGGCCACACCACGCCATACCACGGACCCAACGCGTCCTTCAGCCACTACTGGTGCATTGTGTTTGGTGTGTGCAGAAGCGAACAGAGCGAACTGCTGCGCCACGCGCGATTAGGTTTGCAGACGGGACAACGGCTCGAGTGCATCTTCCGTTAATCTTCCTTCTTGTCTTGTCCGACGTCCGGCATCACCCGATCCGTCCACCACTGGTCCTGGCCCATGCCATGACCTTCGTGCCCTTCGTCGAATGCAGATGGATGCAATGCACGGCACGAAACGAAACGAAACCATTCCTCGATAGCAATCATCTGTTTTATCTGCGTTCCCGCGGGTTCTCGCGTGTCTTTGCGCGCCGCGATGGCTGATGGTTGGCGGTCGCGTGTCACCTCCCGTTTTCCTTCTCCCAGCGCACCATAGGACGCAGCTGATGAGGATGGACATCGTCGTCGTCGTCGAGGAGGAGGCGGAGTGTTTGCGCAAATGCAATTAGATTAATGAACCGACGGAACAACCCACACACACACCCCGAGAGTAGGGCCACAGTACGCATCGGTGTATCGGTGCCAATGCTGGAATCGGAGTAGCTGGTGCGTCATCCTCCGCCTCGAGGAAAGCCGACCTCCCTACCCCCTGCCCCCTCCTTTCCCATCGATTGCGCGCCTTAGTAAACAATTATTATTACCTCGCAAATAAATCAATCACTCGACGCGGCGCGATCGGCGTGCGTCGAAGTCTGTAGTTCGCTCGATGGGAGATAAGAAGGTCCTCCCGTTGTCCGCGTCCGCGGGCGCTAGTTTGCGCTGTAGCCGCCCTGGAACACTCGTGCGAGCAGTGATTGCAGTAAGGGGTGCTGGTGATCCGCCGGTTCCCGCGCACACACACACCGTGTTTCCGTGTGCGAACGTTCTGTGAAGGTATGAGAAGAAGGAATGAATTTTTAGTAAGTTACAGACACCAATACACACATGGCAAGATGGCAAGGTATGTCCAAAAGATGGATGGAAAGTGCTGCTGGTTCAGTTCTGGGAAGAACACTTTTCCTTTGAACGGCGACGGCACCTGACCGGGAGCAAATGGAAGAAGTTTCGTAGGATCTCCGGGAAATGAAATAACCGGCCGATCCAGACTCGAGTGCTCTTCTCCAAAGCGAATATCCGCTTATATTGATATTGGTATAGTACGGAAAAAGGTGCCACTTGAGGTATGGCAATATCCGAGATCCGAATCCATTTTTTTAAGCAAAACTTGAAAACAAAAAAACAAGGACGTAACACGAGTAGAACTCTCGGAAATGCGCCGCCGTTACTACTTCTAGATCCATCCAAAGACGGATCCCAAAGCATTGTTAACAAGCTGTCAATTTACTGGGGGAGCAGTTTGCAAATTTGAAACAATTCCCATTCAGTTTCAAATTATACAACCAGACCGAGAATCGGGCACCGTGGCATCATGAGAACCGGGCAAACCGGGCCCCTCTCAGATCACACGATACGTATGATCCCGCTGGAGGAGATCTGTGTGTGGCTGGTAATTGGATTGGTCGGATGGTTGGTTGGTTGGTTGGTTGGATGCGGAGGAACAATCCAGAAACTCACAAAGCGCTTCATTATGCGGTTATGCAAAACTAGACACCCTAGCGTGGGTCCTCTCGACTGCAAATGGAATCGAATCGTGCATCGTGGTTCAGCGTAACAGTCAGCGTTGGCTGTTTAGAAAGAACGGGTCCGGCCCCGGGAACGCTCACCCGGTACTCAGCTGAACCAGGCGCAATTAGCGAACGATCGCTAACGCGCTGAGTGAAGTTATATAAAAGCCAACCAATGGCTAGAATGGCGCCCGGTCAACCTGACAGTTGGACATTTCAACGCAACTCTCGGAGGTATTATTGTTCTCTGGTTAGAATGTTCCTCTCCGTCGTAGAAGTGCTTTGTTTGAGAGAAGAGCTTTTGGGAGAAACAGAACAGATCAGATCGGTAGTAACATTGGTATTTATCAACAATAAATTGATGAGCAACCATCGAAAAACGCAGGTTGTTTCGGTCGGTATTGGATTGTAGAAGAATAAGAAACCGGCGACAACCGGCGCGCACAACAACCCAACAAGCATTAATGCCACGGACTGGCGCGATCTGCGAACGGTGGTAAGCCAACGGCGTAGGGATTTGCATAAAAGTATAATAGAATTCATAACCGATCAACGGGAAAGCAACTGAAAACTGACTTGACATAAGCTTCTCGGTCGCGCGCGGTCCGCCCTCGAAAACCTCGCCCCAATGTCGTCGTCGCCGAGTCGTCACGTCGCGAGACACCGAAGAAGAAGCCATCGATCGTGAAGGGGCTGCCTCTATCCTTGAAGCACCCAACTCGACGGCGGTAACAGCGTCGGGTTCGAGGTCCGAGCAGCAACCAAAAAAAAAAGGCCTACAAAAATGGGCAGAAACTCCAACAATCACCCCGAAACGCAGCGCACGGCGGTTGTCGTCGCGGGACAAAACCTGTTTACCGCGGATCGAGGTTCCGTGATGTGATTTCGGAACTTGAAACTTGAATTTCACTCGGCGGCCGGCCTGCTCGCAAGTGCTAGCCGGCGCTGATGCGTTGCGTTTGGGGTTCAACGCGGTTGCAGTGCGCTCCGGAAGCTCCGATTTCGGAAGGGCTTAGACTGAAGGGCCCCCCCCCCCCACCACTAAGGTCATTGTCGAAGATCATTGCGAGTCGAGCCGAGGAGAGCCGGGAGACTGTGATGTCGTGTCGCGCGGCACGAACAGACGAGTCGAGTGTTACGTGCACGCTCACAAACACACACACACACTTACTCACACCCGGGTTGATGTTGGCGAAGGTCAAGATTCGTGTTTCGTTGAGCGCAGAACCGGGCCAAGCCTTTAGTCACCGCACATGGCGAGGCACGCGTAGCCAACGCAATCAACAATCATTTTGTCATCTTTACCACCAAGTCCACCGCCGGCTGCCGGTGAGTCGGTGAGCCGCTGTGAATCGTTTCTCCTTAAGCCATTTCGTTTGGTCAGAGCTAAAGCAAACAGCAAATGGACCTGCCCGCCCCTGGGTGTTGACGATTCGCGGCCCGAAAGGACGTCCTTCACGAAAGGAAGTGTCGCATCAAGCAGACGGTGGCGGCCAAACCAGCCAACTGGCGCGAATCACAACAATATTGACCGAAATCATCGTTCGCCACTTTCACACTGACATTTAAAAGAAAAAAACGGTCCACAGGAATGGGAATGGTAATTGGTTACGGAGAGCGCAGGGTCCCGGTCAACACGCTTGGTAGAACCGGGAACGGTCCGAGAGACTGGAATTTACATAATCGGAATTCAACTGAATCCACTGACCCGTTTTTCGGTAGTCCTGTGGTTCGTCCTTGGTCACTATTTTTAGAGTGTTTTGCGTTAAAGTGCACTGCGTAGCACGCAGTACTAAACAACGGCATTTGGCAAACGAAAGCGTTTCGAGATTCAGTGTCGCAATGATTGAAGCGGCTCGTAGCTTAGGTAATAACGTGGCAACCTGTCAAGCGGAACATTCAAGGTTTGATTCCCGATTCCAGCAAACAAGGCAGGCGATGGTGGTAGGCCCTTATACGAGATGTGATGACGAGTACAGGGATGGCAATGTGGTTGCAGCAGCAGCAGGCACGCGCGCGCGCTTGTAAACATCTCTCAACATGCGCTTCTCTTGCACAAGCGGCAATGACTTTCAGGAATGATTATCAAAGCCTCAAATTTATATAGCCTCTCCTTTCCTCCTCATTATCAGAGCAATAAAAATACAAAGCTCAGAAGGCGATTGCAGCGCAGCGTGGGGAAAGATAAAAGACGACCGCGAAAGATGATATTCCACTGAAGGGGGCGTGTGCCCCTTTGCGTTGCCTTATAACAACAACCTTTACACACAAACTGCAACAGATATTAAAGCAGTCATCGCCGTCGTCATCGTCTGGCGCGGTTGGTTGTTTGTGGACGACTTGTGTCAAGTCAAGTCACATGTGGTTTTTCCTAAGCGAGAGGATTCTCACTTATATTACAACGCACACGGGGGGAGAGCCGCACGGCGTTCGTTCCGATCGGTGTTTCACACTTTCAACAATTCCTCCGGCTACCGCGTTCCCCTTTCCGGTCCCTGTTCCGGCTCTGGCGCGGCATCCGCAAACGCGCAAAAAACACAGTTTGCGTGGACAAATTTGCACTATCTTGTGGCTCGGCGTGTGCGCTCTCTGCACACACACAATGTGTCAGTGACGCATGGTTAATACCGTCACGGACCAACAGAAGGCACTACTGTGTTACTCACTACTCATCGGCGGCCATCCAAATTGTCAACGTCAACAGCAGTGTCCGCCGAGCGCGATCTAGGGAGAGCGCAGAGGAGGTGCTAGGTGTGTGTGTGTGTGTGTGTGTGCTTCAGCACGCCTTTATCCCCTACTTGACACTCTGCGAATATCGTCATTCGATCGCTATGCTGGGCCCGGTGCCTGGTGATGGCCGTTCCGGTTGATAACATCCCAAAAATTTCGTCACGTTCGAAACACACACACACTTCCATCGGCCAAAGATGGTCGACGGACGGAGGAGACCCAAAGCGACCAGCTGATTTCTAACGGATACCACGCGCGATAACGGGAAAGGGGTGTCGGGTGGATGGCCTTATTCGCGGTTGTTGTGGTCGTCACAAACAATGGTGCCACCATTAGCTCCCTTACCTTTGCACTCTTTGGTTTCTGAGGATGGTGGTGGTGCGATCGCAAAATGGCAACCGCGCCTTTCTCTGCTGCCGGCTACCGGGACCCCGGCCCGGTCGCCTCACAATCGGTCACAATATAAATGTTGTTCGCCAAAAAACCTTGTGCCACGCACCGGTGGCTCCTAGCGTTCGCATATCAGCTCGCACATTCGAAAGCTTCCGCTCGGTGTGTGCTGTGGTGTGGTTTGGAGCAGCAGCAGCTGTAAGCAAACAGTGTGCTTCAAAGGTTTTCTTGTGGATTGTTGTACGATCAGTAGTGCCTCTAGCGAAAGGTTTGGTTTGTGTTTTGCGACCAGTAGCCCCCCCAACCACACACACACACACACACACTCCAAGATGCCGCGATAGTACAAACAAGTGATGCAGCACTGTTTACATTCGCGTGCCACCTTGCCCCGAGACCAGCAACTCCTCTGCCCCCTTCCCCACCCCCTTCTTCCCGGATAGTCATGTGCTGCCCGGTCGTGATCGTCGCCTCAATGGATCATTGTCATTTGCGCAGCATCCAAGCGACTGAAGATGCGAAAGAACTTGAGAAAAATCATAAGAAATGTGAAAACAATCTCACCAAACTTCTCAGCCGAGCTGCTGGTCACTTGCAGAGATGATGGTGATGATGGTGATCGGTTAGTTGTGACTACGCGATCCGCATTTCTTTCTCTCCTACACTGACGACAACGTAGAGCGACACCACCAGGCCCGAAAGGCCAACTCACAAGATCACGATGCACAACACAATAGTATGCGCTCATGCAGGGTGCACCTCAAAACCGCGAGTAAGAAGAGGACTCGTGTCGGAGCGGATTGCCACTTTCTGCTTTCTGCTCACTGCATTCGTAGGGGGGGTGGCATTCGCTTGCGCCACTTCCGCCACCACGGGGATCACTCGCACATTACCTTTGACACAGTTTGCCGGACTGGGACGTATTCTCTGGTCCGTACGACGCGGACACGAAACCACCCAGCTCCCGACGTCCGGAAGCGAGTGCAAGCGTAAGAAACACGGTTCGGTATGCCGCAGACCTTTCCTTCGGTGCGATGTGCAATTGCACGTGCGCCGGATTTGGCTTTGATGCAAAGTAATCAAAATAATAACAAATTCCCTTCGTCGTCACGTCTTGCTGGCCGAGAGACCACGGTGCGCACGTTGCGCCCAACAAACACACACACACACGCGACGGACAGAGAAAGAGATCCGAGAACGACTGAAAGGGAGAGAGCACAAAACCGAGCGAAGACTGAGGAGATAACAATTACTTGTCGAGTGTATTCCGCCGCAATTCCCTCCGGTGCCGGTTGATTTCGAGATACTACTGTTGCTGCTGCTGCTGCTGATCGTACGGACACGTCCGTTCGAGCTGACTTCCGAACGGTTTGTGTGGTGTGGTGTTTCACTGTCGCGGCCGCCGGTGGACCGCGCGCACGGTCGAAGGAAGCTTTCGCGTTCGGTGTCGACGTTCGGCCGCCCGTGCGGCCGCGCCAGCATTCGGGTTCGCTAATGGATTTTCTCTGGTGACGAGCGGTGTACTCGTCGAATTGCGAGGCGCGCGTAATGTTGTGTTAAGCCCGGGTTGAATCCGAGAGGGGCTTGCCGGTCAATCGCGGATCAATCGGAGCGTATCGCTGGCAGTCGAGCGGCGCGCAAATCTTCAAAACATTTGAACGATGCTCCAGGGGAGTGGGCCAGATCAGTGGATGCACTGCAGGGGGGCAATAAGTGGCTCTACGTATTATGGAGAAGTGTACCTTGAAGTACACTTCACTGCATCCACGTATGCAGTGGATGGTGGCAAACATGCTACTTTTCTCGAGAAGATTATTCAAACTGTATTTCGGGAACAGCAACTACCACAACAACTACGTGACAACTTATTGCTTGTCCACCTGTTGGCTGCGGGATTTAGTATTATTCCTTTGTCCGCCTGAAATTGTGGTGCTGATGATATTATAAGTAGTAGTATTACTTGTTACAGTTATTGAAATTAAAAAATAATAATAAGTTTAAAAAGATAAAACGTGATGCTGCGACGATTCGCGATTTAATGATGACCTATTTTGTTTTAAATTCCCCCTGCAATGATTCACCATGCGCTCCCGTTTTGTTGAAAGCCATGAAAGCTTGCTGAACGATAAAAATGAGCTTTTTTGTATAGCAGTTTTTAAGCAACTTGAAACAAACTCTGTTCACTGCATCTATACTGTAGCGTATCGTTCAATCGGTTTTATTAATTCAATTTACTTTAGAACATTTTAAATAGACAAAATTTCAATTTTATTTCAAAATGTTCGAAACCAACAACTTAAATTAAAATGGGTGCGGCTACAGAAAGTAGACGGAGTGTACTGTTATACCAGAACGAGCTTTCCAAAGACTTGGCGGCTCCATTTCTGTACATGTGGGTATAGAATGCAAAGGAGTTTGTCCGTTAAAGTATGAAAGTTCCTAACATCATCTTAAAGCAGATGATAAACAGAATTATTCAATTATAGTTGTTGTGGCACCATTAGCTAGTAGCCAGTGAGCAAATTTACGGTGTCAAATTATTGCACAACGATGTGTATTATCATCCATCATTCGGATCCATCATACAGCGACATGTCGCACATTAGCACGGTGTTGTTAAATTAAATCAACACCCCGAACTCTCTCGCAGAGCTGCGTGTAAGTGTTGAAGTTTAGCCCGCGAAACTCTATTCTCCACGAAAATACAGATTCTAGACATTTATTTTACAACATATTCTAGACATTTATTAAAATGAAATGAGAATATTGATTAACGTTGATTCTACAGCTTTAGGAAGGAGAAGGGTTCGTTAATATGTGATTAATGAATAGAAATGACTGATTTATTTGGCCTTAAATACAGTGAATGCGATGCGTAACATTTTTCCTTATCTTATGTGACTATCAAATAGGATCAAAGGGGAGTTCTTGGTTGGTATGTTCTCTTCTGACGTTTCCCGTAAAGCCGGTGACCTAAGGGGTGGTGGGTTCTTTGATTTAATGGAAAAATGATAGTTTTCGACCTGAAGACTTAATCAAGGCTTTATCATCTATCAGTATTCTCTGGCATTTTGAAACCGAAGAGTGATTCATGAATATCGCAAACAATTTGAACTGTTTTGTTTTGAAAAAATAGGAGGGAAATAATTTGATGAAAAATGGTCCAACATTAAATTGATGTTGATCATGAATATTCAACGAACGACCATGTTTGATCAAGTCAATGTTTTTTACGGTAACGGTGCATGCGTTTTTATTGCTATAATACTTCGGAAGAGCATCTCCGTCATCCCGTGATCACCCAGTCGCTCAATGCCGGTTGCCATTCTAATTCTTCTCCGTAGGTTGCATTCCACGCGGAGAGCACCAAACATCACCAATGCAGCAGCAACCAAACAGCAAAACCGTGTATTGTATCCCCTGAGGCTCATAAAGAGCAGCAGCATCAAATATGTAATATGTGCCACAACGTTTACACTACAAACGGTGAACCCATTTTTGAAGCAACGTTTCGTTTTCTTCTTCCCGAAACCGAGCACGTGAATGTGATGTTGTGCTTGTGTGTGCTGGCTTGGCATGCCGGAACGATTATGAGTTCCCGTCCATCCGCGTGGAGCAACAAAGAGTGCTTCGGGGAGCGCGTGGAGCACCCATCGACACGAACGCAACGCAAAGAAAAGCATTTTCCGCAAACCGTCGTCCACCGACCGATAATCTTTCGCTATCAGTAGCGTCCCGATCTTGGGACTGTGTGATGGCCATAGCCAAATCATTGGCACCGTCAACCGTGCATCCTTACCGCGTGTGCGTGAAAAGGTGTGAGTGCGTGAAAAATATCGATTTTCGCCTGACCTACCACCGTTCGCCGTTCCGTGGCCTTTGTGGTTGGCTGGCTGGCTGGCTGACTGGCTAACCCGTGCAACGGTGGCCACCGCATTGGATTGGCGGTAAGCGTTCGTGTTGGGCATGCTTATAAATGGCCCCGAAAATGTGGGCATCATTTCGGAATTCGGTAATAAATGAACTTGGCACCAAAGTGGCATCGTTGGAGACGGTGGAGGTGGTAGTGGTGGTGGTGGTGGTGGTGCGTGTGTGACGTCGTTTCGTCTGCAGAGCAGAGCAGCGGCATAAAAGAGTTGCCTTCATGTTCATGGGAAAATGCTTTGCAAGATGCTGGTGCTGGTCACATTATTATGCTCGCCAATGGTGTGCGAATGGGCTTCAGGGAAGTAACGGTGATATCATACGTAACGTGTGTGTGTGTGTGTCTGGGTGACAGGTGGGCCAAGCACCATCGTAAGGCAAAAAGGATGACTTCCGTTGTTCTTACACGCAACCAACCGACGTAGTAGTTGCTTCCGGGATGGCCACTTGTTGAAAGAAATACAAAGGACCATAGAGAGCCTGTTAGTCATTCATTGACACGCACCCGATGGCCCCGGGAGCAGTGTGCGGATGCCATAAGTCCAATTAGAGTAATGGAGGCAAAGCTAATGAAGTATTTATACCGTTTCGTAACGCGTAACGTCAAGAAGGACTTACGTGTGCAGTTTGAGATAACGAGACGAGATGATTAAAATACTCGATTGGATCGGGATTGGTTTCCGGAAATGAATGCTTTTTTGGTGCCATCCATCCCCCATCATCATACAACATCATCATGTTTGATTCAAAACCATCTGGAATGCAATTAAAAAAAGGAACTTCAACAATTAGCTTCACTGCTCGCAGTACAGCTCCACATGTGCGCTCCGATAACACTCTATTTGCATTTCATTTGCATTTGTTTGTGTTAAAAGCCTGGAGGTGGGAATCCTCTAGCCTATTTCTGGTTGCGCACAGTGTGCACAAACGAGATAAAAAGTTTTAGAAAAAAGTGGAAGCGAAATGGTCCGACACCGCAGACCTCGCCCAAACTCATTCAAAAGCCGATTCAACGTGATTCGTATTTTTGTCACGATGATGAACGACGGAACGGAATGGTTTTGGCCCCGTTTTGTGGTTTCCAGTGAATTACTCAACCCAGCAAAGTTCGATGATAAGATCGTGGAAAGTTGATAACGACATCATTGGACTATAATGTGGCCATCATTAATCAGACCACCTACAGTGTTCGCATTCACGACCGATGATTCCCGATAACGGCCTAAGAGCTAGAGAGGCTAAGATCTGCTCACTCACTCACTGGGTTTTCACTGAACAGGACGCGCAAAATATGGTTTTTGGAGAAGAAACGTTTCGCAAAATGTTTCGAGATCCGCAAGATGACTCGGGGATATCGAGTGTACCATGGTTCCCCTCCATGGTCTTTTTCTCCGACAATTTTCGACACCCGCTGGTGGATATTTTCCTGCGAACGGGCATTAAGATTCGCCGCGTGGCATCTCAGCAGTAAGCCGCTTGATCAGATTTCGGTCTCCATTCACAATATCCGGCATATCCTACATGTCGGAACGGTCGTGTGTCCGAGCATGGAGAGAACGTACATTTTCCCCTGGGGTATTTTTGTCACGGCCATATCGTCCTGGTACGCCGAGAGAAGGAAAACTTTTGTTGCAGTACATCGGACCGGATTACCGTCACATAGCGTGCGGAGTAGAGCGAGAAAATTTGGGAAACTTCCGTCCAAAGTAAGTTGGGAAGGTGTTTGTTTAGTTGTCCGTTAAGCGTGGACTTAATCGAGTAAGAACAGTGGATTGCTGGTACGGGGAGTACCGGTTGAGCCAATAACAGCCCAACTACACGTCAATGCTTCCGAAGCCATTCTTAATGGGACAACTTTGGTCGAAAGGTCATCGTTTTTAGATTGGCGGAAGCTTCTACACATAATTAGGTAGAGAACGGGACACTCATACATACCTGGCCAAGCAGGAACCATGATCAGGACCAGGTTCACGGTCAAATTAAATTATAAGATCGTTAGGACGAAACTGGCCACAGGTTAGGGTTTGGAGGCTGCGAGAGAGAGAGAGATATACCAGACCCCCCTAGACAAGGGAAAAATGGTTGACTTTGCGACGCGGACCACTGATATTGATATTGATTGTTGTCCCACGCGAACCCGTAACCGGATGCCATCCGCCAGCCAGAATTTAATTTATTTCCCGGTTCCATTCCCCCTCTTGCCCCATCGTCCTTCCATCGTCACGGCGCCTTGCTTTACGGTGGCTGCCGCGAAAGTGTTTGCCGATGATTTATAGGCGGCCCCGAACGAAAGTCACCTTTCGCTTCTTCGCGGGTTCTGCGAATTTACCTTCACCGGGAGCAAGGGGAGGGAAAAAGGGCCGTCCTTGAGGGGGTGTCGGCGGTGGTGGCGCGGCGTTTGCTGAAAGTTTCCATACTTGGCTGAAGAATCCCAAACACCGTACCGCGATGTGCCTGCCTACCAACGAGTCAGCGACGTTGAGGTACGCCGTCTTTTATTCGCTAAGATACTTAAATTGAGATGACTCGGTACGGTTCAATTGGGTGAAGCGTCTGGCTGGCAAGAGGGCGGTGGTGGTGGCAGTGGTGGTTGAGGGACTTTGCATTTAAATCAGAATCACCGACGAGCTGCGATAGCTTCTGTCATGTCCGGAAGATTAGGTCGTGTTCGCTGGTGATGATGCTGAGACAAACGCAAGCTCAGGAATTTGAAATGAAGGGCTTTTCGGTTCGTCGAATTCGATTGCGAAAAAGGATAAACAATCATCCCGAAGGATTACCGATTGTGGCCTCGTGCGGAACAGAATGTGTCGAGTTTTCGTATGCGATGCTGTAGTCGATCGTTCTTGAGTATGCGTGAGTAATGGTTGGAGCTTCCAAGTGGTGTATTTGAAATGCCATTAGCAGTATGTCAGTATATTATGTTCTGTTAGTATTATCTAACGTTTACGACATAAGAGCATCAAGCAAGATACTAGTACTACTAGAATATTCGAATAGGTAAAGGATTTTTATTTATAGATCATCTAACGAAAATATTTTACTAATTCGGAAAATGTCCTTCTGCAGCATATAAGACAAGATGTTTTCTATCTAAAAATTTGTGTGAAAATGAGTTACCATTCTCCTGAACCACAACGGATTGAGGAAATTACATTTCTGGAGTTACATATGCTGTTGTCAATCATAAGAATCTTTAAGGGGTCTTAAACATCAAACCTTTTGTGAATCTTTTTTGCATTCAGATTGCTTGGAGCTACTGACTACTGGTAAATCACGACTGGTTTTGATCACACGATTTCCCTGTTCACATGGAGAAAGTTTAGTAAAAAATATGATCCATTCAATGATGGTCGGAAAGTGTGTTATTAATCGCGCCATGGTTTCAAGTATAGTTTTCAACAACACTTTCCTAAAACATATCACCTTCAATTACAGTTGGACTTCCTCGCTTTAGCAGCATGAATCTTACAGTAAACCTGCCACAAACATAATCGAAACACATCCGTTTGCCCTACTTCCGTAAACATTGCTTTATATGGCACAACATGTTACTTCGGGGATTAGGTTTCTTATCATAGCCAAAGGCGAAATCCTCGAGGGTCTCAGCAAAAAAAAAAAAAAAGAAAAGGCTACAAATACTGCATCGCGCACAATCCGGGGGCAGGGCATGATCACAGCAAACAACACACAATCCCACGTTTTCGCACCTCCATTGCGTTGAAAACAAGAAAACTGGTTCCCCCATCACACTATGGACGCATGGGGTTTACGATTGTATTCTCCGTCTTCTGGATTGAAAATATTTCCATTTCGGAGCTTCCCTGTCTTTGTTTCAAACTTGAGATACATTGTGCGATACTAGTTGTCGAGATAAACCGACGCATCGTCAGTATCGTCTGCGAAATTCTTTTAGATTTCTGTCCCTTCTCGAGCGTGCAATGCGCTCACATTCCCGTGGATGGTACTGTGCAGCATGGAAGGTTAACTACTAATATATCTGCTGGAAGAAAGTGCATTCTGCGCCAGTTCGAGCTGCAACGGTGTACGTGCAGCATACTGAAAGACGACGTGAAAGAAGAAAGGAAGAAAGGTACGACATGCTGCTGCTGCTCGTCCGATCCGGCGGCCATCGAGTTGTTATAGTGGCGTTGCTGTGTTTGCTGAACGTTGGATGCACACAAACCGGAAAGACCCGACAGCCGAAGCAGCAGCAGACTACCGGGAACCAGGACACTGAATGTCCTGCTTGTGGTTAGTGGCAAATGGGCGACGGTAATGTAGACTCACACACACACACACACACTGGGACACCTCAGCCCCTTCTTGGCGTGGCCAATTGCCTTGGTTTGCGTTGCGTACCCGGTATAAAGTGTTCGATTCTCTCTCCGCTTCAGCTTGCGGTCTCGGTGGTACTGTGGTGGCCGATGCGCTGGATGCAACCGATTCGTACTCGAACACGTTGCGCGTGATCGGTGGCAATGCAACCGACACTCAGCCCTACCCGTGGATGGCGGCCCTCTACGATAATGGTAGCTTCTTCTGCGGTGGCACCTTGATTAACGATCGCTACATCCTGACGGCAGCACACTGTGTGGCACGGTTGAAACCGTCTACCTTGCAGGTATACCTGAACCGACCGAACATCGCCGAACTGAACAGCGACGCCATACAGCGGCGAGTGGCCCGGATCATCATGAACCGCTACCAGGCGCTGCGCAACAACAACGACGTGGCACTCCTATTGCTCCAGCGTCCCGTTCGACCATCGGCCGGCGGCATCGGTGTGCCCATCTGTTTACCGACCTCCGGTACGGACGATTATGCGGGGCGCATGGCGACGGTGACGGGCTGGGGTAAGACCGCCGACGGTGTACTCTCCGAGCGGCTCCAGCAGCTGCCCGTACCCATCCTCACGAACCAACAGTGCCGGAGAACGGGCTACTATCGATTTCAGATCACCAACAAAATGCTCTGTGCCGGTTACCTGGAGGGGGGCCGCGATTCTTGTACGGGGGATAGCGGTGGGCCACTCCAGCTTGCGGCCGAACCATCCTCACCGGACAGCAGGCAACAGATTGTTGGCGTCGTTTCGTGGGGTAACGAGTGTGCGCAGCGCAACTATCCCGGTGTGTATGCCCGTGTGACCCGCTTTGCCAGCTGGATCAAGAGCAACAGCCGTGGTGCCTGCTGGTGCAGCTGAGACCGGCCAAAGGGGAGGGGCAAAGCGGAAAACGGAAACGGAAGAACGGGGGTTGAAGGGTGAGGTGGTTTGAATAAAAACTTTCTGCACCAGGCAGTGGCAGCGGAGAGCCATCGTGTTCCCCTGTCCTGTTACGGATCATCATCATTCTTTTATTGTTTGCTCATCTGCTTCCGTTCAGATCAGAGGGAGTAAAGGTTGTGAACTGCTCGCGGGCCTAAAGGCCTTTCCACCGCGGGAAAGGGCTTTCGGAATTAGCGTCGGAATCGAACGCCGTAGGAATCGAACCCAAGACCACCGCAAGACCACCGCAGACCCTGTTACAATGGCGTGCTTTGTTGGCAGAAGAAAGTTCAACAAGCACTTCGGTTTATCGGTTAAATGGCCGCCGGTTGTGTTGTGCGAAGCGTCGCGGCATCACCGCGATGCGAATGGGTTATGGGTGTGTGTTGGTTCCGTGGTTCCGTGGACGTAGCCGGCAGGGAAATTTGATCGAAATGTGACAGTTGGCCGCGGGGGTAGAGGATAGCTTCGAGCAAAAGGGCGTTCGAGTAGTCAGTCGGTAGCAGCAGCCCCATTTGTCAATCATCCTGACGCTTAAACGGATCATCTTGCCGGCGCAAGCGGTGAAGGGATGTCGGTTAACACCCATGGGGGTCGTGGCATGGGGATTGTGAGATTGACAGTTTTGTTCGTTTCAACGTTCAAATGACGTGTCAGAGTGTCCTGAAGCAATTCGTCCCACCCTTGAGCTTCTTCGAACGCGGCCAGCGGCAGTGATCAGACCCTCTCTCAAGCGAACAAGTGTTTTTTTTTGCGTTGGATAGATTGCGCAAGACGAGCTATTGCTTCAGGGATGTCGTGCTAATAGGTGATAAACAGTCGACGAATTCGAAGAGACCCTCACTAAATCTAGTGACCCTAGATTTGGAAAAATACAAATGGCACAAGAGATACACCTTCTCGGGTACTAGCGGCCAGCCGGTCTGAGGAATCTGATCCACTCAAGAAATCCACCGAAAAGGACGAATCTGGGACGATATATAGGGATGGGGATCTTTATAGTATCAGTTACTCAGTAGTAATGACGAAATCCTCTTATCCGCGGTCACAGAGGAGGATTTGCAAAAGGTTATTTGTCCCAGTGTAGGATGGGCTATAGTGGAGATGACAACATAACGAGGAGCTATAGGCGATGTATAACGAACTCAATGTTGAACAACGCACAACGGCGGTTTAGGTCTTCCGAAAGGACAGAAGTGTATGTTAAGTCCGGATCGAGACCGACATTGATTCCGAATCAATTTAACTAACGAAGGCGAAAGGCGTACATCGACGCTGGAAAGGAGAGTCCAGATGGAAACCATTCTCCTCGAAGGAAAAAGCCCGTCCATCCCGTCCCCAGTAAGGCCGTAAAATCAGGAGGAAATAATTACAAATTGTTTCCACACAAAACGGCTGCCGTGCTTCGTTGGACTCACGATCGGTGTACCCGTGGCTGCCCAAGGGCTCAAACTCAGACTAAAGCCATCGCTACTTTGTGTCGCTTCGTGCGAACACTGTGTGTGTGTGTGTAAACAATGGTAGGCTTAATTTCCCAACTGGGTTGTCCGCAATGGGAAAATGTGACGTTACCTAGCACCGAAGGTAGGGGACTCTTTAATCTTCAGTTTTTCGGAATTTTGCGTCGAACGTCCCGTCGCAGCGAAAGTCATGCCCGTACCGGTCTGAGTGGTCCTGCTGGTAGACCTCTGGCACAGGATGTCGAAAGGCCTCGTCGTTGGAGCCCTCTGCGCCATCCAATGGCAGCAATGGGCGCAGAAAAGGGTCCTGTGAGCTTTGTTTTTGTTTGGCTTGCCACTTGTGGTGATGGCATTAATGCCATGGGTGCCATGGGTTGCCCCGAGCACGCGCGCGCATGCCCACGCAATTCCATTGTTGAGTGACGGTATCGTGACTGCAAGGATGGGATTGGATGTTCCCGAATCCGAACGCTCAGTCCGGTTTCAACCGTGGCAACAAGTGCCAGCGCCGATCGTCAACCTTCTGGTACAGTGCATGGAGAGAACCGTTTAACGTTACAGGTGGCTTGTGTTTGAGTTGTTGCTGTATCGAGTACGGTTTTTTGTGCTTATAATTTTCAAAAACATTTCCTCAAAACCACAGTATTTGAAGTGTTCGAAGCGACGTGTTAACGTGTGTTAAAGTGCTGCGAAAGTAATTTTCATCCCGGGATAATTATGCCACCGTACAACATACGCATCGACGTCCTTCGGTGATGGTCATAAGCCATCAGTTACTCTTGCAGTAGTGCCTGCAAACGGTGCATCGATCCAGCATACTAAAGGCAAGTCAAGCCATCCTGGCCACCACACCACAGCGCAAAGTGAGGCAGTAAAACGGTCTTCATATGGGCTTCACGCGTTCAAAGTGTTGGAACACTTGCGACTTGCGGAGTGGCCGGCAGCAATAGAAACCCATATTTATTACCCCAGACTAGCACTCAAGCGCTCGCTCAGCCGTAGTATCGCAAATTGTGGTAATTGGTTTCGGCGAAACATGCAGCATGCCTTACCACGATACAATATGGTCCCTGTGCCGGGGTTTGATACGCATCTCGCGAGATCTATAGTGCTCTAACGATCGATTGGTCACGCTCACGGTCGGGCTGGTGGAAGGTGCACTATGTATTTGATCGAGTGAAAACCGACGAAATTGAAAAGAAAAGTCAGGTAAGTGGCGGTGAACAGCAAATAACTTTATTTTTCTTTTTAAGAACTGTAAACAGGATCAGTCAAGCTAAAGCGGCTGATTTGATTTTGTCGAGGGTTTACAAGTTTTCCGAAATTTTCTTTGATTTCCAAGACTTGTAGTGTTCACATAAAACAGAGCACGAGGTTTATAAAAGTACTTTAACCATTCAACGACCCCTTCCCCCGTGCATGTTCGAGTAAGGCTACCACGAACGAAAGGCGGAGTTTGGTCGTGGGTTATGGGAAAAGTAACCGAGCAATTGGTACCCGATATCCAGCAGGAAATGGGAGATACCGACCGTAGGATGCAATCTGCAACAACTCTGCAATGCTGGCGCTAACTGCTACAATGTCCCTTTTCGCAGCAATGTCTCGCTAATGGTCTCGCTGGATGGTTTGCCTTGCAGGAGAAAGAAGAATACAAATGATAAGATATGCAGGCACTTGAAGGCATCTTTGTCGTCTTTGGTTTCTCATATCCTCACACACAGTGTAACCGGCTGGCCGCTTGCCATACTGCGATGAGCAGCTAGCAATGTTGTGCGGTTGTAAGAGGAACTCTGTTGTCACAAGCCGCCAGATTCAAGTTGATTCAAGTGACCTTCGCCGTGTGCTGCTGTAGCACGTAGACAGGGACTGCTGCTTCCTCCACGGCAACATCACGGCTACCGCGGGGGCTGGTGTCTGGTGAGAAGGGTTCTTCTCTTAGCCTCAGACCATGCTGCTGCTGCTACGCTGCTTCCACAAATCCGAAGGAAAATCCAATTGGTTGGATAGTGCCAAGAAAATGGCAGAGTTCGTAGCACACTCCCCCTGACAGATCCTTAGTGGGATGTGTGATGCGGTCGGTCGCACGGCACCGACAGCGGACAGATTCATAATATAAAAGTATAATGGAACAATTTCTTATTTGGCTCCCAAATGCGAAGAGGAAAAATAATAAGGGACCAGTCACCAGGGATGTAGCTGACCACCTTTTCGGAAGAGAAAGAGTCGGATAAGCCGAAAGGGTCTGAACGCCATTATTCAATGCCCAAAATACGGTATCCCATAACTTACGGTCTTACCAAAGGATACAACCAGAACCTGTGTTTCTCTGTTGTTCTTCATCGAGAAAGTAAGGAGCCACTCATCAATAGTTCTATTATCCAAAAGCAGTTACGATACTTTGGAAGCATCGATTATGAGCAAGATAGTGTTTAATGCCAACACTTTCTTGCAGCAGAACATTCCATTACATATTCATTTTCTGTCAATTCCACTATAATGTTCAGGGGAATAAATTACGCTCGTATGCATTATACGTATGCGTCTATGCACATGATATGGTGTAGCCAGGGACGGGCGAGCGCAAATGATAGTCAGACACGAATAGTCATTTGTAGGAGGATGTTCTTCAAAGTGAATCAGCATTTCTAAAATTGAATTTTGCCATTCTGCTGATGGTTGTGGCACGGTGGGAACCACATCTTATACTCCTCCTGATTGGCTTAATGGTTATTGCGAAATTGCACCGTTGTCTAGAATGGTGATGTTGAAGTTTGGAGGATGATGATAATTTTTTTTGTAAAGACGATATCGTTTCTATCTGTATTTGCTGAAAATTTCACTATGGAGCTTAATGTGGAGTCTTTTCCGGCAGGCAGTGCAAGTAAACTTCAATGAACATTATTATTTACATAATTCCATGAAATTTATGTAAAACATCAAACATAGCTTCACTACACTTCAGTTTATCTTTAATTTAAGGAATTTATTTTATAAAAATATGCGAGTTAAGTAAAATAGCTAGACGTAATTTTAATG
>NC_064874.1:71346056-71356056 GCF_943734745.1 Anopheles darlingi
AAAGCATGCAACAGCGTGTCGCGCCAGATGATGGATCCACCCTTCCTGTCGCAGTTGTCGCATGATAGCATCGATGAACGGATAGCCTGTCCTTCCTTCTGTCCATGCATCCAGATATTCCTTGTTAGTATCCCAATCTACCTGGATACAGACATCATTTCCTGACATTTTATCAAAATTGGGCGTCACAGCGGCAACACAATAGTAGAACTCGCGCCACATCATCTGCCCTATCAGCGATACCGGAGGTTGCGAGTGTTTCTGTCCCTTGATAGTCTCCTGAATCCTACTGTAGAACAACCGTGCGCTTAGGCAACCAAATTTCAGGTACGGACTCAGCACCGTCGTCGACGGCTCCAAGGAATTGGGTGATGTGTTCGGTTTCTCGAAACTACATATCCACGCTTTGCGACTTAGGCACTGTTCCATCCTACTCAATGCTTCGGTTTCGCCACCGGGGAATTTGCATTCCAGGAGCGATCCTTCATCAACGTCTAGCTCGTTCATGGTGGGCGGATCGTAGCATGATTGATCTTTACGTTCTTGAGAATCCTTCTCCGGTTCAACCCCTTTCCCTGGTAACTTCTGTGGTGCTGGTAATGGTAGCGGTATTGTGCAGGTCGAGGCCAGAGATGCATACTTTTGGTAGGTGAGTGGAGGTTTCCCACCGTTACGTTTAACAATCGTTTCTGGGTGGAAAATGGTATGCGATACTTCGACGTGAGTGGTCACGTTGTGTTCCCGAGCATGTTCTTCGACGGTTTTATCACGCTGGACCGCATATGGTTCGATATCGTGTTCGTAGGTAAGCAGCGACACGTTCCAACGGTCAAACAGTTCCGGGAAGATCTGTATCGGGTTTCCACGGACAACGTACAGTCTAGAATGTGCAGTAAGAATTCCTTCGAATGGTTAAGTGTCTGTTGCAGTGGCCGTTAAAAATCATTTACCTGGAATTGATTGTTCTCAAGTTTTCGTCCAGATTCACGAGGGTCTGCTGAAGAAAGCGCCACCGGTTCGGGCCCACGCGTAACCACTTGCGGATTGCCGGATCAAGCACGAATATCGGTCGCAGGCAGTACTTGGTGGGATTTTGCCGGACCTTATCAACCGCCAGGGAAAGAGCCGGGTTATCATGGATTCGCAGTCCCTTACGAAACCAGTGGATAATCGTTTCCTTTTTAGCCATTTATCGAGAGTTGCACAGAGATTTCGCGGCTCGTTTTGAACAAAACACGTTGTGAAATAAAAAAGTGTGCCCTGTCAAGTTGACAGTTGCGCAAATGTCAACTCAGCCAAAACACGCAATAAATAAGATTTTCCGAAGCGAGTGAAAACCCTTTTATCACAGAAAATCTCGGTTATCTTGAACTATGGCTGATGCAAGTATGCGGGAAATCAGTCTTGAGCCTGTGAACCGTGAGATTCATCTGGAGTTTTTATTTACAGACGCGGAAAACCCGCCCAACCGGGTGTACGTTGTGCCGGAGAAGAAGATCAAATCGGCGATGGATATGGCAAAGTGGGAAAAATCGGAAGCATACTACGACCTGCTAGGATTCATAAGCAGCATGTCTGTGGCGCTGCAGGGAACACGGGCCAGTCAGAATCTGGAAGTGTCTCCGGTTGTTGAAAAGCTAATGAATGCCATCGACCGGCTAGAGCAACTCGCCGTGGAAACACCACCGATCGATCAACCTGCTCGGTTCGGAAATGCCGCTTTCAAGACCTGGTTCCAAAAGATGCGATCCGAAAGCACACAATTGATCGCCGACGCACTGCCAGAAACGGCAAAAGAAGCGGTGAAGGAACTGCAGGTATACTGTGAAGAGTCGTTCGGCAATTCTACCCGCATCGATTACGGTACCGGACACGAGCTGGCTTTCGTGATGTTTTTGATGTGCCTGTTCAAAATAGGAGCTATTGAACGAAAAGACGAAGTAGCCGTTGGCTTGAAGGTGAGCATAGATAACAGTTGCATGAAGCATTGGTTGATAGTTTTCGTTCGTTTATTGCAGTTGTTCGACAAGTATATCATTCTCGTGAGGAAGCTGCAGGTAACCTACCGCATGGAACCGGCGGGCAGTCACGGGGTCTGGAGTTTGGATGATTTTCAGTTCGTTCCCTTCATCTGGGGTAGCGCGCAACTGGCAGTCAACAGTCCGATCGAACCGGCCCAGTTTGTGGAGGACAAAACGATCGACAAATACAGGAAGGAGCTGATGTTTGTCGGTTGCATCGATTATATCCGGCAGGTTAAAACCGGCCACTTTGCTGAACACTCGAATCAGCTGTGGAGCATAAGCGCCGTACCGCAGTGGTCCAAAATTAGCACCGGTCTGCTGAAGATGTACCAGAAGGAAGTGCTGTCCAAATTTCCCGTCATCCAGCATGTCTTTTTCGGATCGATTCTCACGCTAACGCCGGTAAAACCTGGCACACCGTTGCCCTGCCCCAGGTTGGGTATGGTCCCCAGGCAAAGCACTTCCGCTGTTCCACCGGTCCCAGCACCACCCAAATTTGGTGATGGTGATAGCACAATGTGATAATTCAGGCTTCGTTTAGTTTCGTCCGGATACGAAAGGATATTCTGTAACCAAACACGCGTTAATTTTGAATGCAGTACATGATAAGAATTCATTTTTGTCAACTACGTGAAATATCCGAAACGCATGTAGGTAAAAGGAAAGGTAAAACGTATTCCCTGCTCAAGTAAGTATTGTTAAGTATTGTGCAATCCATTTATTTCGTGAGATGCGATAATTGGAACAGTTTATGGGCTTTTTGCGACATACATTCGTCAACGGAAAATTCAAATTTCTTAATTTTGGGCTTGTTTTGACAATTGTCAGACCCCCCGGCGTTTGACAGCTGATCATCAAAATAAATCGTCGCTGAAATTTTTTGTGGAACGCGGATTACGAACTTTGGGCCCTGATTTTGCCTGTAAAATGGCTCGCTACGTTGGCCTCGATAAGCTGGGTAAACTGTTCACCTATATACGTGATAACGGAGGTATTCGAGCCAGTTTGTACAAACTGTACCGGTAGGTAAACTCCCAATAATAAACTTATGTAACAGATCCTCGGACCGCCCCAGCCGATGAAGTTCCAAAGGACGATAACAAAACCTTTCCGCTAATCCTTTCCAGAATGGACGAAATGAAGTCGGGACGTCTGGTCGGCCAGGACAAATACGGTAACAAATACTACGAAGATCCGTCGCAGTTCTACGGTAGAAACCGCTGGGTCGAGTATGCGCCTCATTTCAATCTCGAGTACGATGGTTCCCAAATCCCGGCCGACTGGTTCGGATGGATGCACTACAAGGTAGATTCGTTTGAAATAGTTCTGGGTCGCGATACTGATTTATACTACGTTTCAGACCGATCTTCCACCGAACCGAGACGGAAACCGTCCCCATTATTCCTGGATGCTGGATCATAGCGAAAACGTTTCCGGCAGAAAAGGTAAACATTTGCTCTCGATCTCTGGTACGCGGGACAAGATAGTTTCTTTCGTTTAACCGGTATGTACTCTCGAATGTTCCTTGCAGAGGCATACATGCCGTACTCAACTACGCGCCCGAAAGTTGAAGCGTGGGATCCGAAGAAACAGCAGTCAAACTGAACTTAGACGATGCTTGTAAATAAGTGGCTCTAGAAGCGTTGTAACATTGGTGAATACAAATGAGTGCACCTGAAAATGATGTGTAATGGTAGTATATTCCATATCCACTGCTTCAAAGTCTCCGTCGTGATTGAGAAACCGGGTGACTCGTGATGGCGACATAAGAAATCCAATCCGAAAATGAAGCCGACAAGCGATTACACAGTACAAAGCTGTAAGGTAATTGGTCTGTGGAATTTATGCGTAGTCGACTTTTTACGACTATAGTTTACTTTAAATGAAATGGTACTCGAATCAGCGGTTCTGTGAACGTTTATTGTAATATTCTATTCCATCGTGTTGTAATGTTAGAACCATTCCTTTTTCACTGAACAGTATCGAAGCTTTGGAATCCGAGTTTATCTACAAAGATTGAAAACAAATTTCAGTAAGCCTTAGCTAATTCTGATTAATCTTAACTAATTTACCGGGATCAGTGAGGTCATAAACTTTGATCGTGCCTGGAAGCTGCCGTGTAGTTTTGGTTTGGCGGAATCCTGTAACATTGAAACACTCTTGTTGTATTGAAATTGTTTCGAAGACAATCACCAAAACTGTGTCATCATTCTTCATCGCATTCGTCTGGGGGAGAAAGGCTTTATTAGTAGCACCGATTCGGTGATATGATCATTAAAAAACTTACGACGTATTGATAATGCTTCCGCAGCAGGTCAACAGATTCTTCATCTGCAATGTATCCGGTTGGGAAGGATATTTCACATTTTACCATGTTAGTCCTCTCACTGGCTCCTGATGGGTTGAAAGCCAAGCAAACCTGCCAATCCTCATAGTTTTCTGTATCGCTGGCAAATTTGGTAACTTTAATGCTAAACTTTTGTTCGCGGTGAACACTTGGGATGATGTAGCTGTAGTTAATATTAAATTTCCCTGTTAAAGTTCCTTTAACGGCGATATTCACATATCTTGTCTTTGGCGATAATTGAATGGTTTGCTTAGTATCGTCCTTATGATCAAAAGACATTTGGCTGAGAGTTGTGCTACCCGAATCTAACGCTTCCAATCTCCACTTGAACGTATGCTGTTGAAAAATCGTTTTGTCGGCATAAGCAATCAGCGCTCGCAAAGCGATGCGTGAGTTGGGCGACGGACTGGAAGTAGCACCGGAACGATAAGGCTGCTGACTGAGCCAGTTACAGATCATTTCACTATCCACGAGATTTCCTTTTTCAATCCACAGCAACAAGGCGTATGCTGATGCTTCCAAATCCGTACTGATTTTCGAATTCCACCAGTGCTCTGTGTTTGAAGGGTTTTGGTATTTTGTTTCCGTTAATTTCTGCCCCAAGTCTGACAAAACTGAATCTCTTTTGTGTTCATTTGGCGTATCAATTTTTCTGTTTTTAGCCAACTGTAAAGCATATCCAACCAATGCTAAATGGTACGAATCGGAGAGTTTGTGCGACGTAGATATTAAGAAGTTCGTGGCACTTTTCATAACTGATTCGTACTTCCATGAAATAGTGTCCAATTTAAGGAACAAGAGGAGAGCGTGAGCTGTTATTTCGATCGAAAGGACTTCATCGTTATCAGTAGTTTCGCAGAACGATCCTTTTTCTGATTGCTTCAGTTTGAGCCAACCCAATGCTTTCTCTAGTACTGGCCCCTGTGCAGGGGTATATTTCGCTTTCTTCGCAAAGATCAATGCTTGCACGGCTGTTAGTGTATCACGGCACGTGGAGATAGTAGTGCGATCAGTGGCAATGTTAAACGATCCATCTGCATTGGCTTGAGTCTCAATATTTTTTATCGAAGCCTCGACAATCTCTCTTGCAATCGCCATTTTCTCTGGCCAGTTCATTCTACTTTTGATAATCACTTCATGCACTAAGGAAGCTCTCATGGCCTTGGTATAAGGATCAAGTGATTCCGTCAGTGTATCCAGTAGCATATTTTTGCCCAAATTGGGAGTTTTGCGTAGATTTTGGCTTAACTTTACCGACACTTTTACAGAGCCAGGTTCTGCTGAAGGAAGAATATCTATCGGAATTTTTGTAAACTTAATTTGGCCGTTATGGATGCTGACCGGGCGTGGTATTATACCAGAAACCAGTTTACTCTCTGGCTCTACTCGCAGTAGGGTTGTAGCATAGGAGTATGCGGGGGACGGGTATATGAGTTCGGCGCATGCAGTAACCTTAATAGTACCCAGTTTTTTGGGTCTTATTACAAATTCGGCACGTTGTACTTCATAGGGTTTGAGTGTACCATACACAGTTTTAGATTCAGCTGGAAAAGGAACAGAATATGTTTAGATTCATGCTGAAATCGCAGAACGAAACAAAACAAGAAAGCATATCCTACCATCCATGTGTCCGGAGTTGTTGACGAAAATGAATTCATTAGCAGAGTTCTGCAGCTGGAGCAGCATCACACCCGAATGGTTACGCTTGTTCACGATGTAAACATCGACGTGCACCGTTTGTAATCCGGTCACTGAGTAGGGCACATGAATATGAATTTCAACTGGACTTTCACGCCGCCTAGTCTCCGGTATGGCGATGCGTAGCCCCCTCTGTTCGCTATAGGCAAATGCAGTTACTGTCCAGGATTTGATATGCAATGGGATGTTGAATGTAAAACTTGAACTATTTCTGGAAATGCAGTAATAAGAAATGCAATTTAATTCCGACTCATTGACATGCCATTTCGCACATGCCATTCCAACCTTGTTGCATTCCAGAATAGCAATGGCGCCAATTTACTAGTAGAGGGTGCATGATAGTCGATCGATTGAGTTGCCACCTTGTACACATCATATGACACAACCGATATGTAATCGTCCTAAAGGGTGATCAAAATGCAAATATTTGTTTTAATCTGTTCCCTACCATTGATATAGAAACTCATTTAAAACTTGCCTGAGGATCTGCTGGACAGCTAAACATAAGCTCGATATCTTTCTTTATCAGGTTCTCATCTAATGAACCCTCATAAACTGCTATCCCTACTCGTTCATTGGGATTGGCAGCAACAGTTAAATTATAATTGTTTTCATGCAGCGACTGCAGCTCAAATTGTAACTGAAACGTTATATCACCATAGGGTATGCTTAAGTAGTTCAACATGTACTTAATCGCGCTGCTCGATGTTTCATTACCTCTTGTACTTGTGGCAGAGCATTGGCCAACGAGACGGAAGTATACACAACGGTGCCGCTGTTCATGGCAAAAACATGAATCCGATCGACAGCAGAATTTATGGAAAGCCTGTCGTCCGAGATATGGTGATGAGTCGTTGGAATTTCGTTTCTGTGCAACGTTATTCTATTTCGACTCCTAAAACTTTGCATTACTACAATATCGTTCACAGCAGCCGATGAAGTGACGGATAGTTCCTTACGATCCCCATTCAGAATCAATCTGGCATGAAGATCAGGGTTGGATGAGTTCTCTTCTACGGTGAGTGTGGCTGTTGCATCTCCGTATGTTGCAGTGAATGTAAGCGTCTGAGCTTCGTCTGGCAGCTTAACAGAGACAACTGCAGTTCCCAGTTGATCTATTGGTGCTTTAAATGAACTAATCGGGCCAGTTTCTTCAGAGGCAGCGGTCAGGGACACTTCTGGTGCGGTTACCGACAGCGGCTTCCCGTTGGGTTTGGTTAACTTCACAAGGAACGTTACATTATTGCCATTCTCAAAACTAACTAACTTGTGCAGCGACAAATTGTATGGAGTATTGTAGATTGTTATCACGGAGTCGTACTGATGGAAGCGTTCGGTTAACTGATTTGTCGTGATAATAATTGCCTTCACGATTACGTCTCGCGCATTCTTACTCCTATCCGAGACATCAACGAGTTGGTCAACGGGAATCGCGACTTGCGTGCTACCGTCAATAGACACTTCTTGCTTGTACGGTGCACGATCACCGGACAGTTCTAGCTGAAGCCTTCCCTTTAGGGGCTCGCCAAACGTGTACCGGGCTGAAACGTTGAGCAACACTTCACTATCGCTAACCATGATAATGTCTTTGGTGGAGATGCTTATTTCATGGATAGGTTCGTTGTCCTGTACCACCTGGAAATAAGTTTCCGTTGTTTGTTCTCCGATCTTTACACCAAATGTCCATTGTCCCAACTCCAGTTGATGGCCCAGAAGATATTCACCGAAATGTATTTCTTCTGCGTCTAGCTTAACGCTCCGAGAAAGAATTTTAAAGAGTCCGTCGTCTAAAGAAATGGTCGCATCAAAAAAGCGAGCACCGGCCGGCATCGGCTTGTATTGCGGATCGGTCAGAAGGATCCGGTATTTTACGAAATCACCCGGCCTGTACACTCGTTGGCTCATCTGTATCAGCACCTTCGGTTGATAACGCAGTTGAATTACCGCAGGGACTCCGTAGAACTCATTCGAGAATAGGAACTCCAACTCCATGCTGTGGTTGGCGTTCTCATACCAGACCAAAGGAATATTGGAGCGCTTGTAATTTCCTTTTGCGACGGTGCTCGTTATCTGCTCTTCATTTATGTTTCCACTTTTCCTGATGATTATATTACACTCTTGCTGGAAATCAGCATTCACCAGCAACACCTCAATTGTCTGATTCGAATATGCCGTCGATGGTATAATAGCAAAGTGATCACTGTTGAATAGAAAGCATTGCCGCTTGGTAAGGAGAGGGATGAAACAGAAATCGATCAAGCGAACTGCACCAGATGTACTACCTTTCGTCAGCATAGATCGAAGTGATGTACAGTAGAACGACTACCAAACGCACTACACTATAAAACCGACCGTATGAGCACATTTTCACCCGATCGCCGGCACAGTTTGCGGTAGACTGCGACTCTCCGTGCTGTACTGTTTACCATGATCGCAGAATATCTGGGGATTCCCGATGCCGAGGAACAGGTTATCATATTTATGGCTGACCCTCGATTAATCAACCAACAATCGTGGCCAGTTTTGTTGATGCTGAGCGCGTAGCGATGATTTGTGATGCTGTTGGCTCTGTGGTTAATAAGTGAGAGTTCGCATGCATGCTCGGCTCTATCTATTAGTATGTGTGCGTTGCAAGAGCAAAATGAGCCTTTCCGGTAAAGGTAATCGAAAGTAAAACCCAATAACTACTCGTCAGTAGCGTATTAGTGCGTTCATTATGTTGTCTAGAACGGACAATCGATACAATTTGAAGAAGCAAAGCCGCAAGCAACAAAGACTCATCCCGTACGTAAGAACCTAAAACTACCGACTCAGTAGCTCAGTGGCTTGAGTAAAAGAATGGAACGACCATATCTAATCTATTGACAGCTCCCATTAGCCCTTCAAACAATAAATCACGCACGCACCCTCGTCAAATTGAGCGGTTCGCTAATGGATGGGGTGGCGAAAGGCATTGGTAAATCGCAGCACATGGGGAGTACTCTCCCAAAGTTGGCACGAGAGCAAACGGTTCCCTTTAGCGACGACCGCGATCTGGCCGACAGCATCCACCAAACGTCGGTAGACGTCTTCATCGTACGCCCTAGCGGTGATGATGTTTCGTCGCAGGATATTGGTCGTGTCCGGTGGCTCAACAAATTCGGTAAATTGTAAAATAAACAATCAATATTTGTTCGTCTTAAGATGTGTACCCAGCGTCACGTTGGAGTCATGTGTTATCAAGGCTTTGGCAGTGTTCCCTTTTCCCAATTAGTAAGTTAGCCAGTGGAGTAGGATTTGACTAATTTTGCGCAACAAGAGCTACTGCACAGTCGAGTGTTTTTTGATTCGAAAACTATTTGCTAATAATCTTTTCCAACCAACAATAGCGGTGTAGTTGCCCTGCATGCTTTGCTGTTCCTTAGCTCTTCATGCTTATGTTTTAATGATGCCAACACGACGGCGCGTAAATATGCTTACGTTCATTCATTGACGGACGCTGCACCGGTTCTCGGTTCTCGCTTGGGAGGGAACATCGTACGCCCTCCTTAACACAAAACCGTCCGGGTTGGTACCCGATAGAATCGCAGAAGGATGTGGTTGATGCAAACACGGAAGGCAATTCCGCAGCCGCATCAGTACGTACGACCGTCCTAGATTTATCCCGATTTGCCATTGTGGTTTGGTTTTTGGCACATCGTTTCGAAGGGAGGTGGGCCTTGATAGTACGCAAGGCGGTTGCACTTAGATCGGAGCGCATAGGAATTGGTGAATTTGCTCGAAGCATCGAACGTCAGAGCAGATGGTGGTGGCCGTAAGCGTGAAACAACAACAGAGCACCATGCAATCGGTTCGGTTGATGAGGCTTTCTATTGATTGTGGTGGCTGGCCCGTGGTGTTTGTTGTGGTCTAGCACAGCACAAGCACCGAGGCACCATTCGGGGCCTGCACA
>NC_064874.1:71361056-71376056 GCF_943734745.1 Anopheles darlingi
TGCGGTCCGCCAGGCAGGGGAGAGGGGGGGGGGGGGGGAATGCTGATTATGTAAAGGGGGTGGGGGATTTTGATTTTGTCATAACCTTGGAATCCACGTTGTGGATGCATGTTGCGCAGCGCTCTATACATCCTCCTGTCCCAGCGGTCAACAGTGCTACACATCTCTCTTTCCTCCTCTGGTTAGTTTTTGCTAATTTTTGGAGGTGCCGTTGATCCGGAAGTTCGATGCACACACACACGCACACATACGCACACATACACACACTGCTCTCTGCGGTGATCCAATTTGCGGATCATATTTATCGTAATGTACACACTAACAGCAATGGTAACACCCATCCTCGTCATCGTCATCGCCAGCGTCATCGCTAGCGTCATCATCATACGCGCATAACTTCATGTAAATGTCAGCAACATCAACAAACTGTAAATCATCATCAGCAAACAACAACTAACGAGTGGTAGCGTGTGGTAACGCTGGCTGTACGGGCTCGGCGGTGCAAGTGACTTGTTGTTGAGGATCCAGAGCGGTTGCCGGGACGGTATCGGGGCCGGCATTTGCGTGTTCCGTGGCTTCTCCAGCCCGTTGTTACCGGCGGTACCGCCGGATGCCAGTCCGGGGCCACCGTTGATACCGTTCGCTCCATTGACACCGACCAGCCCATGTCCGGCGTTACCTAAAGGAGGGTTAGAGACAGGGGGTTAGAATTTATGCTGTGGTGTTTGGAAGGGACCTGACTACTGTAATGTGCCACCACCAGCCGGCAGCCCCAAAATGCGAATTTCATTCCAAAAGCCGCTCCCCTCCCCTGCCAATCGACATCCATGTCGCCTGTTCGACGTTTAGCAAATATGCAACAAGGCCCCCGGATTCCCCATCGAGCATGTCAAACATTGGCCGGGCTGGGGCTACTGATTTGTGTGGAATGTTAATTTTTACCATAAGCTGAGCTGAGGTGAGCTGCCCACAACTCCTCATGCCGCTGCCCTATGGCACAGATTGCAGAACATAGAGCCCTCCCCACCTCCTACCACGGGAAATGCTATGCAAATTTCGTTCCGTTGCAAGCGTACCGAGTACCGAGGATACAACGGCTGCTACTACTAATAATTAATAAACGAGCGCATCGTGGAGAACAGCAGCGCGTGAAGCGCTCGCGAGCTGGCTTTTTATGTTGTTCATTTTTGTCATCTTTTTCACCCGCTCTTTGCTTCCCGCGGCTGTCCGTCCGTCCGTTCGTCCGTCTGTCTCTGTCGCCCTTGTGTCATTAAAAATAAATATATTTATGCGACGATCCTGTCTTTTTTTTATGATCGCTCGCACGCACCATTCGTGGCAGCGATCGATGGGGGCACCCAGTTGTCCCAGTGACCAAGGTAGATAACAAAAAGGGGGACGCGCGCACACGTCACTGGCCTGGCCACGCCGTGCGCCGATAAGCAGTGTGATGTATGCAGCGACAGTGACAGAGAGAGAAAGAGAGAGAGAGAGAGAGAGAGAGAGCCTGAGGAAAGGCTCGTGGTGCGTGCGAAAATCATAATAGTAATATTGATAAAAAGAGGAATCGTGGATGGCAAAAGATTGCACCGCAGGACATGGCAAACAAAAACGGCTAGCACCGCGATAACATACCGATAAAGAGAGCGAAAGAGAGAGGAAGAGGGAGAGGGAGAGGAAGAGAGCCACCTACAAGCCGCCCGGCCCGGCGGGGAAAGGGATCTGATAATCACATCAATTAATTTATTGTTATGGGGTGTTTCATTGTGACGCAATAAAAATTAATTGAGCCAATGGCTCCGAGGCGGACGAGGCTCCCACTGGCTCGCTCGTTGGGTGGTCAACGCCGTTTGGCCGTTTGGCATTCCGCCATTTTCCGTTTTTTCTTTTTTCAATTATGAACAATTGATGGCCACAGTGAAGGAAGGAAAACCTCGTGGCATAAAGGATGCTGACAGAAATATGTTTTGCGATGGTGATGGTGATGGTGTGTGGATTCGCGAACGAGGGTGGGTGGTTGGGTGGTGGCAGGGGGCCTCTGACAGGTGAGAGATTATGTGCTACGCAAAGCGGCACTAAAAGTTGGCCGATTATCACACTATCGCGGAATCCGGCGCGATACGCACCGGACATCATAAGGTCAGCATCACATCATCCGCTGACGGTCTGGTGCGGATATGCTCTGTGGTCTAGCTGGACCACTCCGGCTACGGTCTAATCACGGCTAATGGCAAAGGTTATTAGCGGGAGTCTTTTTTTATGTTGTTTGCGTTTTCCACGATCTCTTTTTTCTTTACCCAAACGCACTGCAAAAACCGCCCAACGGAACGGAAGCCAAATCGAGGCTTTGTAGTCCGGTAAACAATGGGTGAACGATTCACCGTTTTGTGTCCGGCAGCGGGACTGCCTGCCTGAGAGGTGAAAATGCGAGCCGCGCCAGATGAGACTCGTCGTTTTATGCGCGAACATATGATTTAATTAATTCGAAGCATTTATTTATTTCGAGATCGGTTTAATGTTAACTCGTTGGTGGCTTGTCGGTGGAGCGGACCACAGAACATGCGATCATGGGTTGATTAATTATGAAGGAATGGGATCGTTTTTGTGTGACTATTTCAATGCCATTCTGTGATGTGTTAGCTATCCATCTGTGGAACGTTCTGTTTGAACACATCTTCGATACCAATGGTATCTGTTCAATGCTTTCTGAAGGGATTGATTTGCAAATGGTTCGAACCATAGAGTACGTACGATTGATCAATTAGGAGCTGTCATGGTAGTAGCAGATTTTCAGGGAACATTGCTTTTCATTCCTGGGCTCCGTTGCGATTCATTTGGTGGATGCCACAGAGATGCATCCTCTGCATAACCATACAGATTGGCAGAGGCAGGAAATTTCTGATCTCGATTTCTGCTAGCAAGCAAGCAGTAGTTCATTGAAAACATTTGCTTAATTTGAGGAATTTATCCGCAAAGGATGCTTCAAAGGGACTTTGGTTTTCTAGCGAAGATGGGGATTTTGTCCGTTCGCTGCAAGCTCAATGGTCTCGTTGGTCGTTTAGAATTTTCTAGGGACCTTATCTGGATAATTATTGTACATTTTAGTTCGTTCAAATCCGCAGATCATTAGAATGTAGTACTTAAATGACGAAGGCTGAAATTTTTCCTGTAGTATCACAAAACAAGTATTTCAAACATTATTTTTTACTCTTCAAGAGCATACAGCATGCATGTAGTACTAAAAGCTAGTAGACTTCATTACTGAACATATTAAATCAATATTGAAAACAGGGTTTTCCCAAAGATGTACATCAGTTCGATTGCAGCAACTGTTTGCCAGGACTTGATTTGCACAGCTGCAGCTTTAAATGGTCAGTGTACCAGCGAGGAGTAACAATATTCCTCTGGTATGTTTTAATGTGCCACTCCCTGTCCCGCCATCAAACCAACGAACTTGGTAAAGATGTGAAAACAATGGAAATCATCGGCCCTACCTTCGGGCACCACGAGACTACCGAGGTAATCGTTTTCCTGGATGTGGTTAGTGATGTACGTGTCGCGGGTGAGGGTATTTCCGCCCTTCCCTCCACTATCGTGCCCCTTGCCGTGCGATGGCGTGTGTTGCTTCCTTCGCGGTTGCTTCACTGTCGACGGAACGTACGGTGTCGGTGTGGTCGTCGGTTTGGGCGGTAGATGCAGCTCTGCAGCGAGAATAAAGACGAGAAAAGCAGTAAGAAACACAGGAGGAGGCCATTGGTAAATTGTTGTGATTGGTAAAATGGTGCCCGTCGGCCCGTACCTTGCAGTCGTATTCGGGCATCCGATTTGCCGAGCGCATTGATGCTGGAACAAATGTACGGTCCGAAGTCACCTTTGTGGAGGTTTTTCACCGTCAGGTTGAGCTGCCAGGTGTACGCGTTCAGCTTTTCCTCGTTGATGGTGTACTTCTCGCCCTCGTACAGCTTCATGCCTGGCGATGGCGACAAAAAATTCACGAGTTTGTTGTGTAACGAGTCGACGTTTTAATTCTAATGCCTACCATCATGCCGATGCCATCCATTGAGCGGCGTTGGGAATGCCTCTACAATGCACTGCAACAGTACATGGCTCTCGACCGGGGCGGCCACTAGCTGATTGCCGGCCTTAACATTTGGTGGAACTAAAGGCAGAGAGAGAGGTGTGCAATTTGGATAAAGAAATGAGAACTTAGTTGGGAGTCGAAACAAAGGAGTTTGGTGACTTCATAACTGACTGAGAAATTCGATCGCTTTTAATACCATCACGTTACTAGCACCATGCACTTACAGTTTACTTGCACATCGAACCGTTTGCTAACCGATGGTGGCACACCGTTCGAGGCAATGCACAGATATCCGCCCATATCGGTTCGCTGCACTTGGTTGAGGACGAGCCGCTCTCCCTCGACGAACTTAACGACTGCAAGGACGAAACACGACGACGATGCCGACAAAATGTTAGTTGTTATAGGCAGTGCTGGGTTGCTGGGATGATGAGGGTAAAAACTTTAAAATTAAAAAGAAAACGGAACTTCGGTCCTTGGGGCACAAAACGAAGTCGAGTCGAATCACTGCATTGTTGGATAATTAACTGGCGTCTCGGGCTGGTCCCGGGGTCCAGTTAAATTTGTTAGTAAATCAAGCGCCACGTCACAACACAGAGAGAGAGAGAGAGAGAGACGAAGAGGAAGAGAAAGGTGGAAACTATGCGAGGAAAAGGGAAACCGAAGGAAGCGGCAGTAGATTAAACTTCGCAAATCCAGCCCATTGCCCACCGACCGTTCTCCGTCGTCATCCCATGCGGCCACAAATTACCTTGTTTTTCTCTGCCTTCCGTTCGCACGACGATATCCTTGCCATTTTCACGCCTCCACTGCACCGTCGGTTCGGGGACACCGGTTGCCTGACAGACCAGCTGCACGTTGCCCGCCTCGTTGGCCACGCCACCCTCCAGGCTGTTCGGTTCGTGCTCGTTCAAGATATCAGGTGGCACGACGACGTCCAGGTTGCCCGACTGTAATTATGGTTCTCGGTTACTCCGTTGGTCGGTCGGTTCGAGTTCCCTCACTCTATTCCTCTTCCTTCTTTCCCCTGGAGGGGATGAAGGGAATCCCGCATGTACCACGTGCAATTTATGTATTCATGAGCCAATTACCACCCTTAAAGGCCCAAGCGCTCCAGGTCGCCAGATGAAACGCTGGGCGCATTCCAGAGCATTCTTTCGCCCTAGGACGAGCCTCGGCGCGGCGGACTTGACAAACCATTTCGCCCACGGGTGAAGGAGTGCTGTGGAAGCTAGCTGTCCGGTTTAGAATAAGAACTTGGAACTAAACCAACCACCCACTCTGCCTGCAGCGCTAACGGCAGTGTTTGCATTAGAGGCAACGAGCAAGAGGTTATAATCAGCACATTCCTAGCCCCACAATGTTCTCTGCTCGATAAATAGTTTTGTTGAAAGTTTTGGAGTTTGGGTTTTTTTTTCGCTCTCGCTGCCTCGCAAAGTTCGTTTCTAAATCATGCCCGGTCAAAAACATTCCCAAAGTAAACCTCGGAATGGGAGTTCCTGGAACAAAGTTGCCACCGGTTCTTTGGCGCTTTGGAAGGGTTCCGGGGGCTCGATGGTGTTGGTGACCTCGTACCCACCTGGTGTCGCATAGGATCCGTGTTCACTTGGCACATGTAGCTGCCGGAATCGTTCAGCTGTACGTGCGAGATATGCAGCTTCCAGGTGTTGTGGCCATTGTGTGTAACGGATAAGCGTGGATTCACCGCGACCATGTGCGTGTGTATGGCCAGGATCGCCTTCGAGTCCGACTTGATCCATGCGACCTACGGATACGGAAGAGCAGAGGATTTGCTAGTATGAGATGGTACGGTGGGGTCCGGGGATCGGGAGTCGTCTTTAGACGGATTTACTTTCGATTCCTTACGATTCAATGGCGGAAGTAATGCATGCAAACCATTTGACAATCCCCGTATCGCTGTCGAATTGGATAGCCTAAGTACTAGGTGCTGGAGCATGTCATTTTAAACAGGGAATTGGAAAGAAGCGCATGCGAGGAGCAGCAACATGGAGTTGCAAATCGGTCACAAGGTTCAATGAACAATTGTCAATTTGTTCACTGTGTTTATCAGAACAACACGAAATTTATCGAAATGTTTTAAGATACGTTGAACTAAATTTAATATTTTTGAAACAATTTGCTAAACATTTTCCTGCAAATGTGATTAAGAATTTTGTTTTCCTTTGTATTATTAATAGATGCCTAAATTGATTAAGATGCTGTAGTTTGAGAAACCACGCAACATGTATGACTCAGGGTATTTCGCAAATTTGAAGCAGTGTTCGCTGAACCAACGTTTATAAAATCGTTTTTTGATGTGGCATTTTCCAAATTTTATGATAATTTTTTTAATAATAATTGTATGAAACTTGTATTTCTAATCTAGAAATGTCCATCTTTAAAATGCTGTCAAGTATTTAAAATATGGAAATTTAAATAAAAGTCGGCAGGTGTACCTCGAGAAACTAGTTATTAAATAAAACGGACATCGGTTTGTTTATCCGAGATGATCGAGCGTGAATCAAAGATAGACACCAAAACCACGTATTTTTTTCAACGTATGCTTAAATTAATCATGTCTGTAAATGGAACATAATATTTCTTTATGATCCTAGTTCTGACTAACGAATGCTCAACTAGTAATTGATCGCAAATTTGATTGTAAAATGGGGTACAATGACACACGAGTTGAATGGCGTGTTAACACCGTTGTTGCATTGGTATTCCCTTCAGACGTGTCGTGTGAAAGCATCTATCCGCCCGACAATTTCCAGCGTGGGTTGGCCAATTCTCAACGGAAATTATCTGACGGGGAGCATTAGTTTTAGTTTCTTTTTCACATGAAGCCAACAAAACAAAGAGAAAACCACCGAAAGCACAATGGCACTAGGTGGAATGGTGTCCTCAAACACGCAGTAGTGTCTCGCATTGATTGAAGTGAGCTATTTAGCCACCGAAAAACGCAACCGAAAGATTGGCAAATTGGAGTTTTCCTACTTCAACCGTTCATGCATACCTTCGTGTAGTCACCTTCAAAAGCTTGGCCCTTTGTTTTCGATAAATTTTGTAAATGAGACAATCAATAACCCGTACTTTGAAGTAGTAGTGGGCGACATGCAACTTCTGGTGAGCGTGTTGAGCGAGGAGGAAACCATACAGGATGACAGTGAGGGAGGGAGCGAGAACGAAAGGAAGCGACCTGATTATGAATTCCGCTTCATTTGTATTCGTTTCTTTTTCGGGGGGTTAGAAACACGCACTCGCGAGTCATATCATATCTAAGACCGACATGCAACAAAAAATGGCTAGGCAATGCTTTGTTTTCACTAAGTGAACAAATTAAGAACAAATGGAAGCGATCTCTCCAATAAACCCGACTGTCTGTGCGTTACTAAAAGTTAGCTAAATATGAAATGAAATGAAAAGCAATAGATTCAACCTTGAAAACACTGGCACTAAACTTGCTGCTCGATCAAGAGCGCTAATCTCATGGTTTTATATTAGAGCGGTCGTGCTTAGTACGCTGATCCACGATGTTTAATTAGCAAATACGCACCCGGTACTGGCCCAAGTTGTTGACGACGCAAGTGAACGATACATCACGCCCCTGTGTCACCGTGAGATTATCCAGCGGGGCCAGAAACTCTGGCTGTGTTTCGATCTGGGAGCCATGTCCTGTTCGCAAAATCACACGAATAAGGATAAAACAGGAAAAGAGAAAGAGAGAGAAAGGGAGAGAGAGAGAGAAGCTGACGATTTAGAAAACCTTTTAATGGAGGTGGAGAGGTGCTCTGAAAAACGGGAGGAAAATAAACATAAAATGCTGCGAAACAAATTAAAAAAAACAAAGGGAAACACCCGGGACCGCGATGCGATTTCCATTTCCACTTTGCGAACCAAAAACAATGGCGAACAACAGCACGGCATCGGAAAGCAATCGTAAGCAAGCAACCGACGACGACGTCGACGAGGACGACGAGGGACGGTGACGACTGCAAATGGTACACTACTATGTGGTCCCCGGGTGGCCGGTACCATCCATTCTGTCATCCATTATGATTATTTACCGTCGCGCATAAATCATACTAATTCGAGAAATTAAATTTCGAAATACAAAACTTACCGCTCACCAGCAGCACGACTAATGATATATTTAACAAAAGCTTTAGCTCCAGCAGATTTATGTATCCCATCGCGTTGGTGCGGCTTTCTTTCGGTGCATCCGCTACCGCAGCTCCTGACCGGTTCCTGCTGGTGGTTCGGTTCGGTGTTCGGTTCGTTTCGCGTCTCCGATGTGCGCGATGCACACTTCCGCTTGCCGTAATCCTTCGCTTTGCGCGCGGTACTCGGTAATCGGCCAACCAGCAGCGCTTTCCCGCTGCTGCTGCTGCTGCTGCTGCTTCGAGATGAGTCACTTCACTTAAGGCTTAAGGCCCACGACACTTCACTACCGTTACCATTAATGCTACCGAAACTGCTGTTCACTTATTGCACTGGGGCCCTCTCTCTCGCTCTCTCTCTCTTGCCCCTGGTCCGGTCGTTGCCAGGCGCACACTTCCGGTACACTGCTACGGTGCTGGTGATGAGGTGGTAGATGAGTGGTCCAAACACTTCACGCGGTTCCCGGCGATCCACTGTAGTGCTCCTGATACGCGGCCCCTGATGGTGGTGGCTTTCAGCAATCGCGGCTTTATTGTTTCGCGCTCCACACCATCGCCAAGGTAGCGAAGGCTGCTGGATGCTTGCTCTCAGCGATAGCCAGAATCGTTGATGGGGTTTCTGTTTCTGCTTCTGCTGCTGCTGCTACTACTGTTGGTGCATGGGCGTGCAGCATCATTGGCACGCTCTGGCGCATATAGCGCGCCTGATGATGTTTCGGCGTATAATTCTTTGCTACACGGCACAGCTTTTGCTTGTTGAGAGAGGGAGGTCGCCGCGACTGCTGCTGCTACTACTCCTACTACCACTTTTGAGGTCTTCGGCCAGCTGCCCGATGGTGGAGGCTGATGCGTGAAATGTGGCGCGTTTTATTCATCCGCGTAATGCACAGAAACAAACGACTTCTTCTCCACCACTAGCACCCTTCACCAACAATCCTTTTCCGTTTTCACTTGCACACACACATACACACAACGATACGACGCGATGCAATGCGATGGCGTATGGTATTGGTTTGGAGTGGACATTAAAATGTTGATTGCACAGGAACTATAGCTTTTCTCTCTAAGTTCTTTTTTTGTTTTCTGTTTTCTGGTCGATTCTGTTGTGTTGTGCTGTGCACCAGCGTCCGTGGTCACAGCTGTGCTTCGCTCGTAAGTAATTATTCAGAAACGTGAAACAACCTTCCTATTGTGCAGGGAAAATGGAGGTGCGGGAGAACATTCATTATCAACTGGTACGGAAAAGTATGTAATATGATAAATTTGGTTGAAGTATGGAAACCTCCTTCATAGAAGAGGATCAATGCAATTCATCAATTAAAAGCCATTCCGTTTAGCGAATTGTATCATACAAAGGGTGCCTCTCGAGAATGAAGAAATATTTATTAATTCATCCGAACAGCCCTGTTGGGACCGATATTCGTTCAATTAGTTGAAGTACATCAGCTTTTCTATCGAATCGATCGAATATCTGTTCAAGTGTTGAAAATCGAGTGCAATTTGTCGAACATGTTCGTTCCGGGGCAGTCGTTTGGGAACGAAACAGTTGAAATTAATCAAAAAACATTAAATACCGAACATTTCCATAATTCCAATTGGATGAAATTGCAAATTACGACGACGATAACGACGAAACAGCTCGGTAGCATATGGTGACTCGGTATGATTTCCGTGTGTTGTTAGCGCACGTTGTGCGTGTACACTCCTCTGCCTGATCATTGTGGTACGGTTCAAGTTGCCTCGGATTAATTTATGTACCGCGCTGTGACTCCATTAAGCGAAGCGAATACCGGAGCTCAACGTGCACGTGATCCTCGGGGTTTCCCTTACCATTTGACAACTGTCTTGAATTATTCAACCAAGACTTAGGAAGGGCCAGCGTGGACTGGCGGTAGGTTTGTACGAATGTTCCTTCCAAACTGTTGTGCGCTTCTCAGCGCAGCATCACACGTGGTTCTGTGCTGGACACGAATATGAATTCGAAATCTGTTTGAGACGCAACTGGCAGTTGCAGTGGGGGTGGGCACAAGCCACGGTCCATACACATGAATGTTTCGCACAAGTGTTTCGCATGCCGAATGTCTCATTATTCCACGAAACCAGCTGGTATCGGTATGCAATTTAATTAGATCGTTCAATTGATTGCCGTTTTATGGGCCAACCGCGAAGGGCCAGCTGGAATATTGATGCCGCCATCGCTAGACTTTAAGTTCGATTGAAAACTATTAGCGAGGATAGGGTGTAACTGGGTGAGTTCTCTAAGGATTTCAGCATATTAGTAAATGTAAGGCGGAAACCTATTTTTAGAATTATGACCATCTTAACATATCTTGAGAGGTTCAGCCATTTGTGTATAGAAAATGTCTTGATCAGTTCATTATCCGGAGACATACTTTTATTATTTATACAATCTTGTATAACATAAACCATAAACAAGATCTAGTAAATATGCTAAGTTGATTGAATACCGCAATTCGACTAAAATGGTTTGAATTCAATCGATATCTGATTTACCTGTTATGCAATAAAACAAACAACAAATTGATCATCTCCTGCCATCAACAGGACTCCAAAAAAAAGGGGTGATTGTGATCCCGCCTGTGCTTCTTATTAAATAAAACTAGCATGACCCGCGTGCGTCGCTACGCGTAGAAGATTAGGTTTTACTGAAATGTTCTATTTCTTTGAGTTTCTACTTTGTGTGTTATGATTGTTGTTAATAATTACCGATGATTCAAACTGGGTTACATGATCGCCAACCATGGTTTTGAGCCTATTTTTTCATGGATTGATCAGCTACTATTACTAAACTATCATTGGCAGTTGATACTCGGCTGGCACGCTTCCCTTTTGCCTGCGAAGGAATCGGAAGCATTGCTGGGCACCGACTAACGGAGACTGTTTGTTTCGTATGTAATCCCGTCGCCTTTAATTCCTTTTCGCTTTTGGGGGACTATCGAGCTCAGGTTTTTTGTCGTAGGTGCTAGGCCCTCGGAAAGGGGTTCTCGCTTTTGGGATACCATCAGCGTTGCAAAGAATCTGACCAAAAAGGAGTTTTCTAGTCAGATTCCCCTTTATTCGCAAATCTCCTGCCCTTTTATACCCCGGGTTTGCCGGTGTCCTTCTAGGGAACACACATGATGCCTCATTTTTCCAATAACTGAGTTGAGCTCCTAACGTTACCGCCTGGAGTTTGGAGCCCGCGCAACATCATTTATGATAATGTTAATAGTTGATATATACTGCCTTTCAATATAGATTCGATATGAATGCCAGTTTTTTAGCTAATGATGTAGTTAATGGTTGCAAAAAAAATATAGAATTCAACATGCATATGAGTGGTCCGTGTCATCGATACGGCCGGATATCGGCATCTGACTCGACGATTGAAAATCTCTAGATTTTTCATATTGCACTTCAATTATCATCATAGTTGTTTGGGGAAAGTGCAGATTTTTTTACCTCCTACTAAAAGTGCAATCGAGCACATTCTAAACTGTTAGTAATGTGTCTGCACATCTTAAATTTTTATACATAATTTTTGGACCTTTGACTTGATTGATTTTTGGGGAAATTTCGAAAATTCGAATATTGCCTGAGTATGCTTAAACCGGTCTGAGCTAAGCCTTCTAGGATAAATTCTCATCAATTAAATTAATTCGCACTGACAACGCTCCCTGGCGCTCAGTATTGCAACTACTGTTGGGTGAAGTAGTTGATTTTCAAAAAATCATTAAAAAATAACTGTTTGAGCTAAGGCTATGAAAATTTGGGATTTGGAGTTTTTTTATATGAAAAATCTAAGAAAAATATCAAATCAAAGGTTAACAGAAAGTTACGGAAAATAATTTTTCTATTTTTTGAATAACTTAAGTAATGGGAATGAAATATAGTTTACATCCGATTCTGATACCTACAGAAGATACACACAAAGTTTGGTTCGAATCGGTTCAGCCGTTTCGGAGGAGTTTGGACACAAAAAAATGTGACACGAGATTTTTATATATATAGATAAGTCAATTGATATTGTTTGCCGGTGACACACTCTGAAATTTTATCACCAAGCATTAGCGAAACTCGATGGCAACGAACGGCAGTTTATTGGCTCCATATACTAGGCCCTTGTTATGCCCACCGGGGGAGCACCGAAGTCTCGGAGAGATTCGATTATAGTAATGTACCTATGGCGAAGTAGCGAACATAAAAAAAACTCCGTTGATTCGCTTGACAACCCATCGGAATGGTACAGTTTGACGGTGAAAGGAGAGGATGGAACAGTGCCCTGTCCCTGTCGCATGCCACCGGAACGAACACATTTCTTCTAATACCTTCATTTTTCTTCCGTCCGAAAAATGGTCCAAACCTGGGGCAAGGAAGTGGCTTTTCGCACGCTGTCGCTCCTCTGCTCCGTGCTCTGCGATCAAGTGTGAAGGCACTTTTGAGCGAAGGCCCCGTTTTCTGGTGGCGTTTCGTGCGTTTGCCCATCGTGTGGTCACTCTTTCTAGTACGCCTTCATCCTTTCGCCAACCATCTACCATCTAGTGATCCGGGCCCGTTCCGTATCGGCACACTTGGATCGATGGCAGAATGATAATGGGGGTTGTTATGGTGAGGGCAATATTCAACACGTTATACTTGGAAAATTGGAATTGTTATGAGGAATTGATAGCACGGTTGCGGACCGTGGGAAACGAAACGATAAAGGTCCGTCCACTTGCCGGCAGCAGGGTGCATTATGAAGATTAACATCCGACTGTTTAACAGTAATGCTGCGTGCGTTAGAAACGGAGCGGCGACGGCTGCTGGCTAAGCTTGGAAAGCAGTTGGTCATAAATGTAAAATATGTAACTGTGAGTGTGTGCCCGCGAAGTATCATTTATTGTAGTCGTTGCTGTGGACGCAGCACATTCTATGATCGATCCTTCTAGGAGCGAAAGGGATTGGCGTTGCTTGACTGCTTGAGCGGTTTTGCCGATAATGTAGCGTCAGGATGAGTTGCTGTGAAGGACGCACTTGCCACTGAATCATAATCAGCGCAGAAAGGACGGATAATCGAATTTGCCTTACTTGAACTTCGTATTCAGATACCCTGTATTTGGGTATAAGAATGTCGCTAATACTATACAAGAGCTGCACTGATAACGAAAAATATTTGCTATTTTTTACTTAATTTTTTATGTTCGGCAAATTCAATAAATACTTGAAAATAGCGATTTGCTAATAGACTTAAATGCAGCATCAAGAGTGTAATGAAAACTATGTGCATTTTTTTCTTTAATTTTTTCACTTGTTACAGGTTTAGGCACAATATCTGCATCTTCGTGGAAATTGAAAAAAATAAGTAGAGGGAAAAATTGTCACTAATAAAAAAATGCAACCGCCGTATTCTATCGTGTAACAAAGAATAAAAAAACAGTTTAATGTTTTTTGTTGTGTCTCCATTTGCACTAACGAACTGCAGTCTTGAGGAAATGTATCGCACACTGGCCGTAATTGCTTTGCGATATTACGTTTAGCGTCTGCGATTTAACTTTTTGCATTCTTCAGGGATAAAATGCAATTTTTAAAACATATTCACGTTATGAATGTGATTTATCTGCATCGTTATTTATCGTTATAATTGCGGTAAATGCAATATAACCATTTATGGTTTGTTAGAAACAATGATTTAAAGTTGGTTGCATTTTTATACCTAATCTGTATTCAAACCATCGCATGTTGCTGTCTTTGCGATGTAGAGGTGAATTCTCTGTGATTGATTGCCATAAACGATTTGTGACGATTGTTTAAGCTTTTACAATACGAAAACTCAACATATCGCTTATCAATAGGACGCTAATGCCTCCAATATTTTCTCCAACAGTAAGTCATAGTTTTGACAGTGGTGGAACTTCTAAAATCAATAGCCGCAACCCCACCCCCCTGCTCTTTGCCTCCTCACCTGCCGGTCGCACGGTAATGATCTGACCGATTATGAGCGATTATGATCTTTAAACTCACACGCATTCCACCATTTCATCCGCATCGCGCACGGACATGTTGTTTGTTCAGCGGTGCGTATTCGAAGGTAATAAAATGGAGGCAATGATAACAACAACGACAGCGAGCGGGCGTGGAAATGACCGTGTCACCACCAGTGCCACGTGTCGTCACACAAACGCACAGGACGGACAGTTTATCCGTCATTAGTCCGATTAATTACCGTTGTGTGTCGCATCCCCGTTCTGTGAACCAAACCCGACGGACGGATAATGGACGGTTGGTGTTACAAAAATAAAATGACGATTACTGCGTCCCACCAGACGCTTCCTCCTCGGCCACCTGCCACTGACAAGGCATTGTTTGCTGACACTGAAATATTCAATGTGGCATTATTATTCGGTCGCTTTGTGTGCGATCCGCAACCGTTTCCCTTTCACGCGCACCTCGCGCACTGTTTGTTCGCATAATGAACAGTTCCGATCGAGTACAATAAAGTGGTAAAGAAGGTGTTTTAGTGGGAGGGATGGGGTGCGTAGGTGATTTCCATTCAAATGCCCTCTACTCGCGTTCGACCTGGCAGGCAGGACAGAACAAGGATCGGATCGAGTTGTAGCAAGTTTTTAATTATCGGTCCAGATAAGACACGTCCAGTACGGAAGGACTCCTACACGGTACACTAGCGGGGGGTTTGCTCGATCCCAAACACTCGTTTGCTCGCAAACACACAAATTAGCACACAATTGCACTTTAATACACTGTTTCGTAATGTGATCCCGA
>NC_064874.1:71383556-71386056 GCF_943734745.1 Anopheles darlingi
CGCACACACGCACGGCAGGCTGGGATAGTGGAATTCCAATGGGCGCCAAGATTAATGGTTTCTCTGACAACTGACGATACAAAATAGATAAATTATCCGGTTCGTTTCCTTCGATAATCAAACGCATCGGTAGCCGTACCCGTAGCGAGCGCCCACACGTGTGTGTGTGTGTGTGTGCGTGGTGGGAGGTGAAAGGACTCTGGGTCAGATGGTGGCGGACGGTTGTTGTTGATTGCATCTTCCGTCCTGGCCAGGAAAACCGAGATCCCCGACCGAGGATGGAGGGGAAGGTGGTGTGTATCTTATGGTTCGACACCCTGAAACATACGACTTGCACAAACCAGTTGACAGCCGACAAGAGCAACATGTGTGCGCTCCCTGCGGCCGTCCCGGTGGATCCGAGGAAAGCGACGGAAGCGAACGTGATAAAGAAGGTGGTTCCGGGGGCCACGGGCATCGGTTTGCCCCAAAATTCAAAACCAGTTTCATGTTCGACCGTCCGGACCGACGTACCGCAGAACACTCCTGCTGCTAGCTCCTTTTTGGTGTACCCCCGCTTTCCGGTGGCCAATGTTTGCTGTCATTTGCACGCTGCACGGTGCTCGATAGGTGCCGTTCGGTGATGGTCTCTTGGTTTAGGTGCCTTGACGGTACCGGAGCACTGCATCGTTATCGATTTAACCGAATAATCTCCAATGGCACCAGACACGGCAGGCTTGTTGCTTGACAGAAGATGCGTCCGATGCTCTGCCCGAGCTGCTGTACATCATCATTGGCAAACACACTATTTGCCGATAGCTGGAGCAGCGATGTTTATTATCTTTTTATTTTTTGTATTTGAGAAAAATGGATCACGACTTATCCAATCGGATTAGATTGAAAATGTTTTCTATTGTGGGGCATCGACTTAGAATTCACATCTCAGGTCTCAATGACTGACGCAAAAAGTGAGCAAACATGTTTTCGAACATCATTGAGCGAAAGTATTTCAATCTCATTTCGGTAATTGATTGCTATTGATGCGTCGTCGTCGAAATGCCGGCCCGTAGCATTTATCTCGAAAGGCACAGCCTCTAGGCGCCTCCACTCCTGGCATGTACAGGCATAATTACACAATGCCATTGTATGGTAAATTATTTCGCACGATTTGACGTTTGTTGCCCGCGCTGAATCCATCCAATAGGGGATTTGGAGATAAAAGGGAAGCGAAGGAAGAGAATATCGAAAAAAAAGTCCTTTCCGGATTTCCGAGTAAACAATTCAATAGAATTCGATTGGATTTCGGCAAAAGCCTAACATCGCAACTTGCTTTCCACGTCGTTGATTCCGGAGGGCGACGAATCCTGGTCAGCGCGCCAATGAAGCGCGCCGTCCGCGCCCTATGAACTCGAGGATCGATCGAGCGTGGCTTTGAAGCAAGCGAATGGCCCCATCCAAGATGGCTGGCTGATTGCGCTAAAGTTATGCGTTTGTGCGAATCGTTTGACAGGTCGCGGGAAGAATGCAGAAGGAATGTTCGCTCTTCGGTAGCTGTGGTAGTATCCAACAGAGGAACAGAGGTTGGCATGGCTTGCTATGTGTTTGCAATTAAAGCACTGATTTGTAGCAATCGAAATTGTGCGCTCTGAGGCATTTAACATTTCAATGTTTTATAAAGCAAGGCTTGGCCCCCTGTTTTTGCCAACCCCGATGGTAGATCATGTCCAACACGCTGTGAAGCATAAGTTCACATCGGGACAATGGTATATTTTAAAGCGGTGGCACAGATTACTCCATGGTGGATTATGCTCTTTCGGGTTTCCCATTTTTAATACGCTCGACTGTGTCGCTACGACCGCACCGAACCCACCAATGGTTCGCCTCTGTCGCGAGCGCGTAAGCCGCCTCCATTAGTGTTTTTTCTTGTTTTTTTTTTTCGTTTCATTTCGTTTCGTGTCCTTCCACAGTCGGTCCGCAGTGTCCCCCGTATCCACCGGATGTTTAAACATTACGGAACATAATCTTTCCGGGACGCGACAGTGGAGAGCGTGGGGAGGGGGTGGGGCGGGGAGGAAGGATTTTTATTCGTGTCACATACTTCGCACACGACTGCTTCCCGAAAATCCGGATAATAACCTGGCATTGGATTAAGCAGCGGAACGGAAAGGATGGCGCTGAAAGAAAGCTCGACAGCAGCAGATCTCGCGTCCACCCTTCCCCCCCCTCCCCGCCATTTCTCTTCGCTCTTCATCAATTTCGTACAATTTATGAACTCCACGGGCGTGAACGTGGGGTCAGGGAGGTCGTCAGTGATTTGTACGTAACGGTGCACACATGTACTTAACGCGTTTGACGTATACGTTGGAAATGGCATTTTAAGGTAAGTGTTATATTTTTCGAAAAACCCAAACCCACGATTTATGAACGTTCAGCAGGAAAATGGAAAAGTGTTTCGTTGTGCCACCGAACCCGGGGCGGTCGAAGGGTGAAGGGACACGATGATAGTGCGACATTTTCTGCA
>NC_064874.1:71391056-71393556 GCF_943734745.1 Anopheles darlingi
AAAGGGCATAACGAATAGAGGAAGGCTCCTGTCCAAGCAGAACCGCACATCTCCGTGCGGTCTGGTCTGGTCTCCGGTACGGTGGTGGTCCTGATCCGTTGCGTGCTGCTCTGTCGTGTCCTGGAAGGTTCCATCCGGTGCTCCGGTTCCGTGCAGCTTGATGCCAATGCCAATTGTCCAATGCTCGTTCACTCGCTCGTAGGTCCGCTTCGTTCGAAACGTTCTGTCGTCTTGCAACTGTTCGGAGCAGAACACACACCGTGAGCCGTGAGCCAACCAGCAAAAACCAGCCAGCCAGCCAGCCAACAGTGTCGCTTCCTTCACTGCCGGTCGCTCAACGGTGGCTTACGGTGCTGTTAGATGCGTTTCTGGTTGTGTTTGTCGGAGATAGAAAGAGAAAGAAAGAGAGAGAGAGAGAGAGAGAGAGAGAGAGAGAGAGAGAGAGAGAGGGCGCTGAAAAAAAAAATGAAAGAAAAGCGAGAAATTGACGGATGTGAAATTGGATCAGGAAAATTAAGCAAACATTCTCTAGATGCCACGGCGCCGTATGAAAAACCCAGTGAGTGACGCCATTTCTCTCGAGTGATTTTGGCGGCGTTAGGCGGGAGAGCAGCAGGCCGGTTCGGGCTTTCGGTTCGGGCTTTCTCGGCATGGCCGGAACCGGAAGTGAGCCACCCATGAAATAGTCTTTTGTTTCTTTTGCCTTCGGCTGACGGCCGGCTGGTTGGTTGGTGACGGCACAGTTTTAATTCAATTTCGACGTACTTTTGAAACGATTTCACCATAAAAAAAGGAAGCGAACAAGGGAGCGAGTGAGGGTGCGAGCGCCTAACTTTCAACCAGCGCGGCGCATGATGACGCTGTCCTTTTATGCTTCCCGTTCGCATTGTCGGTTGGCGGGCCTTTCGGAGACGGACGAGGCTCAGCCTTTGGTTGTTTGTGGCTTCCTGTGAAGATGGTGGTGGCTCGGAGGCAGTGGTGGTTTAGAGGGAGCGTGACGGTACGAGAAAAACGGTTCCCGCTACACACGGTGTGTGTGTTTAGTCGATGTTGTGGTGTGGTGCTGCTGCTGCTGCTGCTGCGTACACCGTACACCAGGGCGGTCTCCCTTCCTTAGGAACGGCACAGTCCCGCCGGAAGTCAAATGGGGCGTTAATGATACGAATTGATAGAGCGCACAAATACACACGGACAGCCGGGTAGGGGGGTTGTGCCTTTTTGTGGAAATGAATTTTTCATTATTTGCACAACAGACAAAACACAGGGGTGTGGAAGGGGAGGAAGAGGGGTCCTGGAAGGGGGAGAGGTTAATTTGTGGCGTGATGGAAAGGATCTTGCAGCAGCAGCAGCAACTGGGCGTGCAGACGAGACGCTGAGCCGAGAACGCCGAGGATCTCTTTGCAGGATAATTAAAATGTATGCAGCCGTGAGCCATGTTTGGTTAAGGCATTTGTTGGCATAATCTCCCCCTCGTCACAACCCCCATTACCCTTCTTCTCTTCAAGACCTGCTCATCTCCTGTCAGATGAACAAACGGGCTCAACGGTGATCGTTACATACTCCGGGTACTTGTACGTCGCTTGCAAGATTAGTGTAACGATTAGTGCAAACGAACCAAACAAATGAACGCATACCCCGGACCAGACCAAGGCAGGCAATTTGTAAAAGTGCAAAAACTGGACCTTCGACAACTGGTGGCATGCTAACTTTGGCATGCGCCCAAGTTTGGCCGACGTTCGTAAAACATAATAAACCATTTCATACAGTCCGGTACGATCCAGGGTTTTGAAGGGTTGCTAGAGAGTGAGAAAGAGAAAGAAAGAGAGAGAGAGAGAGAGAGAGAGAGAGAGAGAGGAAGAGAGGGAGGGTGTCCTTTTTAATTGGAACCATCTGGCCATTTAGCACTGGATGGGTCACACCAACATTAGCAGAATGAAAAAGCCTCTCGCGGTGAGGGCCATGTTTTGTGTGCTCGGTCGGTGTGGTTGGATGGGCCAGACAGCCAGCCAGCCAGCCTGCCCGCCAGCCAACCGGCTTGCTCTACAAACCATACATGTAATCCGACAGTACGGCGGTCCCCTGACAAGTGGCAGCTCCTGCGCCAGAATCCCCAAAAAACATAACAAAAAAAAAACGACAAAAACCCCTCCAGCATGACTCCATTGAATTTAAACAGCATCCGGTATGAGGGGGCTTGTGGATGTGGCGTATGGTGGTGATGTTGGTGTGGTTCAGGTCCAGCCAAACAACCGAGAACCGGTACCGATTGCATTGCGTTCTTGTTTTGTTTCTGACGACAAAATAGCGCTTAAACCGTTTCGATTGTTTACGCGTTTGACAGTTCGATGGCGGCAGTGCCTACTCCGTGCATGGCCGTTGACCGTTGACTGCAGCACAGCTACGGCACCAGGATGCACCAGGAAGAATCGCCGAATCGGAATCGACCAGCCAGATCACATCGGGTGCACGTCTCCCCATACACCCGGGGAGTCAATTTCGA
>NC_064874.1:71398556-71403556 GCF_943734745.1 Anopheles darlingi
AATATTTGCTCAGCACGATGTTTGCTTTTGCAAGCAGCATAGATCGCATCGCAAGCTGCCGAACCGTGGATAAGGGTTGAGTTGTTTGCTCGATGACACCTTGTAGTCCCTGGGGGGGAGTGATGAGGAGGAGGAGTGAACTCTGTCTTGCCCGCTGCTTTCGTTACCTAATTTTGATTAAAAGAAAGGAGATCCGTTGCGCACGGTGCGTGGGACGAGAGGGTATCGCATGCTTGATCCTTACATGATTTATGGTGTCCGTTTCGGTTTCCGGTAGGTTCCGGTTCTATTAAAGTTGTGTTGATTTTTGGGTGGGCCAGTGCTGGTGTAGCAAAAGTGCCAGCATAGACAGTTTGGAAATGTTTTAACTGGAGCGTGAAGACGGTTGCTGCTTCCGGTCGTGTGATTGTGACCATCAATTGAATTTACAAGCAATCTCCCTGGGATTCTAGCTCTAACAAGAAAGAAGTTGTGTGAACACACATCAGTGTGTTGGTGGCCGTATTTTATCCTGCTGTTAACAGCAAATTTGGAGCGATATAATGCGATGGAAGCCTCTCTTCTTCTCGGTAAATCGCTTTCATTTTTCGCTTCTCGGACGCTGGCCACAGCAGCGTTGGAGCTTGGTGTTCGTGCCACTGGCGGAGAAAACTTGATTCTAGTGACAGACATACCAAAGCTGGGCCCTTAATTCTTAACTTTACAACTCAATTCTAACCCGAACGGAGTGGTCGAGGCAGGTTGAGAAACAATTTCGTCGGGGTCTTTATCAGGTCCTGTAAATCCCCGAGACATAATTGGAAAATTTAGCTTCGCATCTCTGTCTAGCCTTTTTCCTTGGACGTCTGCGTCCTTGTAGAAAACGGTGGAAAGAATACAATTTTGCTTTTGAGTTCTTTCAACCGAGGAAGGCACATCTTACCGGTTAGATTCCAACTTAGATTCGGATCATCTTTTGACACTCTGTACACAAACAATTCCTTATTCGTAGAAAGTAGTATGTGAATTAAATAGAATGTATAAGAACACGACGACAAAACGATTGTAGCACTTGATATTTCAATCATATCCAACTCCAAAAAAATCACGAGAAATAATTGCCAACGAAAACTGTACAAAATGTATCAATCCAACTCTGTTTTGTGTCGCTTCGTACTCACACATAAATTTGCAACCCATTAGGCACCGATATCCGGGATCGCCGACCGAGCCAATGATGCTGCCGAACGTCTGCCTAACAATGTTGTATGTAAAATTTATCACCCCAGAGAATGTGTTTCTGACACTCGCACCCAAACCGTTTCACACGCAGACATCGCAGGGTAAATAATTGATGCAGCTCGGACTCGTACTTATTTGTTGCCAATTCTGTCGTCTATACCGGCGGGTCCTGCGTTCTGTGTACCGGCCCGGGGACCGGCAGTGGGAGGCAAGCAGGAGGCGGCCGGTGGACTGGCCGGCTAATTCTACATTGCCCTTGCCAGAGCAATCGGCACTGCAAGCAGTGTCATGCTTGTTTCAAGAGGCGTATCATGTGGCCATTTATTTTTCAAACTGACCTTCATCAGAATCCTGCTCTTCGGTGTTAGTGTGTTAGTAGAAGGGTAATGCGGCAATTGTAGTACTGTCTGCTTGCTATCAATTACCTACATTCCAGCAGAATGCCACTCGGTTTCTCTCGACAAAGGGTGAGGTATTCTGTATATTTGGAATGCTTAAAGCATGCTCTCATGTGTGTGGAAGCATCAAAGGAAATGCAAAATGAAGACATTGATTTGAGTTACTATGGTGCAGGATCTAATTGGATTTAGAACGAAGAAAGGATCAACAATACAATTGAAAAAAAATATTTGCTCTCGATTTTCGATTTTTATACTTCCATGATTTGCTAAACAATTCGGAATATTCTGTTGAAAGTAAGGCATTTAAAGGAATTCTTTTCGAAAACATCATTATGCATGAGGCACTTAGTGTATGATTTGTTAGTCAGAGAAACGATTAAATGAAAGTAAGAATTTCCTTAACACAACTACAAGTGCAACATGCCTCTTGGATAGCAAATCAACAGCGATTTGATGCATCGAACTATTTCTATTCGTATCATACGCTTCGCAAACGTCCCAATAAACGCGAAAGTCGTTACATTATAACTCTCTGTAAGTTCTCTACACTTTGAGCTACCCTTCAAAGCAATGAAAAAGGCAGACTTTCGCGGATTGCCAGATTGATTGCATATGTTGCCGGACACCGCCCGTACGCTCAGGTGCGCCAGACTGTAATCTGCACGTCGTTAGCGTGATGGATTTATGAAGTTACGCCGCAGATGACACAGCCCGTTATTCGTCGACATTTGCAAAAGCAATCCTCGACCGACCTGCCCCAATGACAGTCGAAATAGTTGTTGGCAAACGGCGCTACAAAGTGAAACTCCCGTGACCTACCTGGACGGACCTGGAGGGGCCTGAGGGGTCAGCCCGGTTTCTGTGGCACATTGTAACACTTGTTGGGCGCGCTGCTACGCTGTTAGTTCCCCAACTCACTCACGTGACCACTTAAAAAGGGGAAAAAGGGCATCAAAGCTCACCACCACCAACCAAACGGTGTGACGCAATCCGCCAACAGTGTTTGCCCGGTGGCATCGATGCAACGATGCCGGGTAAGCAGTAAGCACAGCACGTCGCATATGCTCACGGTGGTGAGCATTTGCCTCGCAGATTTGCCCCCCCCCCCTTTCCTTCTCTTCCTTTCCGCCTTTTTTTTCCTTTCCATCATTTATTCGTATTTGCACCTTCGCCCCTCGCCTCGTATCAGCACCGCAGCGATCGGCCACCACTAATCTGGGTGAAAACGAAATGGCCATTTATGTGGTGACAGTTGCCGTATGCGTAGGTACGGTTGGTGTGCCCACCACCGACCATATGTGACTGTACTCCGTCCGGACAAGCTGCTCCTCCCGGGGCAGAGCACTACCATAACTCGAGTGCTTCCGGCGCTTTGCTGCTTGTTACGGTTCTTTGCCCGGCGGTGGTGTTTGGTGCACTGTTGCGCCCCGTTACCATCGCGCTGTGCGGCCGCAGCATATCGCACCGACCCCGGGCCGGGAGTGGAGAGGGGGCTGAGGACCGTGGCAACTAACGCCAACACGTGGTTTTATCAGTGATGTGAAAAATCCACTAGCACCACGGTGCGAGTACTACACTTTGCCAGTACAAATAGTGCCAGGAACCGGTGTCGGTGTGAATAGCTGGCAGATCGGTCGGCCTTATGTGCCTTGTTGCCGTAACGCAAACGGTGCTAAGGGTTTGCTTCCCCTTGTGCTATGCAGAAGGTGCTTCCGCACCATGAGGTTTGTCTAACCGGAGGACGAGCGGAAATCGTAGCGCGTTTGGTAGCGAGCCGTCGTTGTTGTTGTCAAAAAATCATTCCCGGTGGTTTAGTTGTGAAAACATCGTGCCACAACGTGCGGGAAAATGACAATATTCTGCGGAACTATAGGCTGGCGCGTGCGTTGGACAAATTACCCTGGAAAGCGTTTAAGGATGTTCGGATTCCTCATAAATAATCATCTTTTTTCTTTTGAAACAAGCAATTTATGTTTACGTTCGAAGAAAGCAATTCTTTTTATATTGTTGGTTGAGAAAATGACTCCTTGGATTTAATGGGCGCATTATTCAGTAAACGATTTAAAAGCCTTTTTTGACAATCAGGATTCATTGGACGATAAATCATTTATTAATCATCATTCGCTTATTCGTCGGAAGGGATATTTAAATGTTTAAATAATCAATAGAAAAGCATTTTCTTAACACATCTAGCAAAACTACATAACATGAGTAGAAACAAGACTCGAGGTTGTAAAATCCTTGAATAAACTAGTCAAGAAAATGGTACTGCCAATCGACTAATTTTGTTATTAAGAGAAGGTAAGAATCTCTTAAACGATTCGAGAACATTTTCTAGGAAACAAACTTGAATACATTTTAATCAATTTCAGGCACTTGAACTCTTGATTAAGCGTTTGTTTTATCAGTAAACCTATATGACTATCTATTTTTTTCAAAACTCGTTCGTTCAAGCAATATTCAAAGCTTCTTTAGATATAAATTTGAAATGACTAAACTAGGTTTTATTAGCCTTTTGTCGATGCACAATATAACATTCTTTGTTGGAATTATACGAAGAAAGAACTCATAATGTACGAACTTTTGTTAAATCTGATCTCAAAAATCTACTAAGCTATGTTCCGTGACTATCACATTGTGGCCACTACACATCACGCATCGCGCTCACGGTGTCCACTCTGTCGAGAGGATAGGATTTCCACATCCTATCACCACGCTTGCGGATCGCAACAAAAAAATCAGGAAAAAAAAGCAGAGAAGAAGCAAACATTCAGCCCTCAAGTACACCATTGCATAGGTATTTCCGAAAGCACTAGCACCCAACCCAACACAGCAGCAGCAGCAGCAGTCCTGTTCGCCGCTTATCAGTTTGGGTTTTGCAAATACCATTCCGACCCGATACGCACACACCTCGATACCGCCGGGCCGGGCTGGCTGGCCAGATGGAGTTGGGAGTGCAAATAGCGAGCAGCACCCCGGGAGCGATTAAAAGAGCGAGCGCAGAACATTCGAGATTGAAGATATGGCAAATTCTTCCGATGATGGAAGGTAAACAATAGAACTTCCCCCTCCGCGTTTGGGCTCGGGCACAATGTCCGGCAATTGGAGTCACAGTGGCAACGGATGCGGATGCTGCGGTGCACCCAACCCAACCGGAGGGGTAAGTAAGGCAATATGTTTGTCCACCGTATCACCGCACGAACCCACTGGCTGACTGGCACTCGATTGTTGCGGTACCATACTATGAAAGGACACTCTTTTTTGCATCCTTCGCAAAGGATTACGGGATGGCGGAATGGCGGCTCTGGAGCACTTCTCCCGTCTCCCGTCTCCCGTCAGTTTATCTTGGAACCATCCTCTTGGTCCGGGAATGGCAAA
>NC_064874.1:71413556-71416056 GCF_943734745.1 Anopheles darlingi
TTTGTGTATTGCTCTTTGGTGATCGCATAATTTTCGCTCTGTACCACTTGGAGGACCTCTCGAGTCCCACGAGGCAGTCCTAGTGCAAGGCGGAGCAGTTCAGCAGGGTCGCGGGTCGATAACGTTGAAGCTGGAGTGATTTGGAGGAGTTGCGAGCTACGAGCGGCTTCCAGTGCTATTTGTGCTGGGAGACAAAGAGTGTCTTTATGACGACTTATAGTTCGATGCTGCTACCATGTGCAGCGTTGCGTTACCCGTTCCCGTCCCGTACCACCAGTACGCTCTCCGTCGTTGTCTCTTCCTCTACTTAATTCCTGTCTTCCCAAACGGAAACCAACGGAAAGTCATTTAAAGTGGAATCGACAATAAAACGTTCATCCGCCTTTACAAGCGGTAGCGAGTGTGCTCGGATGTGTACATTTGCTGCTGAGGTGCATCGTCGTCGTCGTCGTCGTCGTCGTCGTGCGGTTGTCGAAGCATCGAGCGAGGAAGAAGATTTATGGCAAACCGCACTGAACTTCTTCTTGAGCCCTCTAATCCTGGCCATTCTGGGTGTCTGGAGAGGATCGTCATTGTTTGCCCCTTAAGTAATTAATTGAGGAAATGATTTCTGAACTCATCAAATCGAGAGTCAGCAAGGAACTCGGCAAACAGAAACGAACATGAACAATAGCATCCCTAGCTTTGTCTAGAAATCATGTACAAATTGAAGTCTATGCTGACTTTTTGTTTTGAAAATGAAGATCACAGACGAACGACATTCGAGGAATTGACCAAAAGGAAAACGAAAGTTAACAAGAGAGCATTACAAACATCGGTTCAAAGGTCCTTAACAACGAAAGATGATGGTAAACAAGGAAAACGGAAATGGAACAGACGGGTAGCAAAGAAAGGACCGTCAGCATTAAGGAAAGAAATGGATCGCATTCGCACATCCGCACCACTTGAGGGAATACAGATGTCACTGTCGCGGTCCGCGTCAGGACAGCTGAGCTCGGTTGAAAAGTTTGGACATTAATTCTGATCTTACACTAATTCAATTGCACGCGAGCCTCACCACCGCCCCGGAATCGGCATCGTCGTGCTGTCAGGAGCAGATAAGCACAATTCTTTATATCCTTCCTTTCGGTTCATCCTCTGCTCGACACACCGACGCAAACACACACAAACACACATTCGTAACGATGATGACGCTGACAAAATGACAAAAGTTGTTGCGGAAGTTTCATGCGACGCGGAAGACTAACTACTCCCCGGGTGTTCGGTGCGATCGAGCATCGTCCATCGAGCTTTCAGCAACAGACCAGAGAGCTCCCGGAGTAGTGCTTCTCGACTTGGGTCCACGGATGACGATGATGATGTGTCGGTTCCCGTCGTGCTGCAAATGCTGAAGTGCAGTGTCCTCCCCCAAAAACTCTCTCAAGTGAGTGTGTCTGGTTGTGCCAGGAGTTGGCAGGGACTGTGAGAGGTGTGAGAGACTAGCAGCACGCCTGCGGTACAAGATAAACAATATTCAATTTTGATAAGTCGCTCAAATGTCGCAGCCTTGTCCAAGGGGCTTGTGCCAGGTCGCGGTTAAAGTAAAGCGTTTCCCGTGCCCGCAACCCACTCATCAACTCATCGCGACGCTGGTGTGACGCTATGCTCCATGTCGGAAGCAACACTCCGGCGGATCCGACGGGAAAGCTAGCAACGGTGAGCCGGAGCGCAATAACTTATTAAAATGATAATCTGTTCCCTACGTTCCCGGTCCTACACACCAGTACACCCACACAGCACACCGACACACATGCCCAGGGGTTCACACCGAGTGCCAACGATGAGACCTGACGATGAATATCCGGCCCAGAAATGCCGGGATCGTCCGGTACTCCAGGACTGGGCTGTCGAAACAATTCGGCAGAGCTGTAGTAGTAGTGGTAGTAGTAGTAGGCCATACCAGGTCAAACCATTCCTCCGCTCTGGTGACGATGACACGGTGGAAGGGTCCGGGGAGTGCGGTGCGGTACGATCTAACAAATGGTTGCGGTTGTCAACTCGAGTTTGCTTTAACCAGGCTCACTTCGATGCGCTTGGACTCGATATTTGTTGCAATTTGTTGTCCTTCGCAGTGTGGCGGAAGCTCGGTTGCTGGGTGATGCCGTGAAGCAGGCATACAAACAACGCCAGCGCCAGCTATAGCGTCAGGTACGGCTGAACGGAGTTCATATGCAACAACGCAACGCGGGAGGTATGCTTGTGCAGCTCACACGAATGTAGGTTAACCGTAACGAGAGTACCGGAGCACTGGAGTCCTGGCACTGTTTTAGCGACAATTTGGCCATGTTGGGTGTGTGTGTGTGTGTGTGTGGGCTTTCACCCTGTCACCTTCGCATACGGACCGACGTCGTTCACTTTAACCGTACTCCATTATCCCGGGGAATCCTTGGCCAGATTTACGTTTTACATCGCTTCCAGCAGCCCACACAGGTGCACACCATCCTCGCCCCGGCACGGCACG
>NC_064874.1:71421056-71423556 GCF_943734745.1 Anopheles darlingi
AGAGGAATAGAAATATTTAAATAAATATAAGCGGTATTAAAGAATTGAATTTATTGTATTTATTTAAATTTATATATTCGACTACGAGGCACAGCAACGAATGTATTAAATGGTTTAATATATTTTTATATTAACACGTTTTGTGCAATCAGAGTAGGCACATATTGTAATTCCCAGAGCTCTACTACAGAAAGTGATCACTGAATTTTATGCTTAAAAGCGGAACGAATCGAAGAAGGCTAGACAGTCATCGCCATTGATCGTTGAGTTTTTTGACAAACTTCTGTATTAGTGCTACTGCCAGTAAACTAAAATCGGCTTTTCAAGCAACAGTTGGAACAGTTGGATTAAACATATACTTCTGGTAAGTGTTGCATTGGATTGAGGTAGATTTGCTTGAGCATAACAGTTACTCATAATTTAACGTCAGGCTGAAATATCTACAAGAAATGACAATAAAAAAGCGAAAATTAAGTTCAAACGTCTCTAAACATGGTCACGAAGCAAAGCGCCATGGCCATGACGCCAATGGCCACAGAAAGAAGTGTGATTCGATGGAGTGTCCTTCTGGTACATCGCTTCCCTTAGAACAAACGACGTTCACGTCGATGGCGGAGATGTGCGCCTATTGCTTTGATGTGCTCGAGTGCAAGCTATACAACCGAGGTGAACCAACCGGCCGTTCCTTCACCAATGATCCACAGTATGTTGATTAGTGCAAAGAGTCCGGCTGTTCTGGCTACATTTGGGGAAAACGTTCAATATGATGCACTTTCCGTTTCCCTTTTTGTTCAATAGCCCTTTGTTTGTGTCCTGGACGCTTACATCGAATAAACGACTTCGCGGATGCATCGGGAACTTTACGCCGATGCCACTACACGCTGGTGCGTCCGGTGCATAAAGATACACTGTACTATCGTGCAGTTTATTGGATTTTCCCTCTCTCTACCTTCGTTGAACAGGTCTTCGTGATTGCGCGGAAAAAAGTGCGTTTGAGGACTCACGATTTTTACCTATTACTACCGATGAGCTTCACGACCTTACCGTGTCGGTTTCGATATTGCAGAACTTTCAACAGGCGCGTGGATATCTCGACTGGACCATCGGAGCTCATGGAATCTGTATCACGTTTCATAATGAACTAGGAGTTAGGTGCTCCGCAACGTTTTTGCCTGAAGTGGCGACAGAACAGGGTACAGTAAAAAGCAGCACCATTTTTTCCTGTAAACTCGATATGACCAATTGTTGATTTTCAGGTTGGGACCAAACAAACACGATCGACTCCCTGTTAAGGAAGGGTGGATACCGAGCTAGAATCACGCCGAAAGTTCGTAAGTCAATAAAATTAACTCGTTATACTTCTCAAAAATGGCACATGTCCTATGAAGAATATCGCCAACGGTCTGAAAGAGAACAAGAATCTTCTTAAGATGGAAAGCAAACAGATATTAACACGTAACGATTTCGAGGTAAGTGTTCGTAGCTTGGTTTAGATGTTCAGTACAAAACTAAATTTGCTAGAAATAGAAACATTTGATGCACGAGTTTTAAATATTATTATTAAAAAGTTTTGTTAAAAGCAATATTGATCTGTTAAATACAACAAGAAAGCTCCCAAAGCAAAAATGCTTTGTGCCAAATGCACATGCGGTCTCTGCAGAACCTATTTTGGTTTTCATTTCAGCCTCGTTTTCCTTCATGAAAGATTGAAGAGGTTGAACTAGGTAGAACAGATGTAGAAGTAAATTTTCTTCCCTTAAATCAACAAGTGGTTGATATGAATTATTGATTCTCTCTACACCTTTCGACTTTTCCCATACATTTGAATGTTACATGCACTCGGTGCGTTTTACATTTCCAAATTCTTATCATATCCATTTGCCGGTCCCTTTCCAGCAGCTACGGATCGGAAAAGGATGAAATTGCAAGTAAGCGCTGCATAGCAAAGGGAAGAAATCGAGAACAACTTATTCCACAGCAAAGGTAGACCACCCTGTTTGGCGAAAAGTTTTGAAAAGTTAAACAGGATCGGAACAACATACCGAATCTTTGCCAACATGCCGGTTCACTATTTCTCACGAAAAAGACGAACAGAAACATTCAAATTCGCATGATGGAATACCAAAGATCCGAACAGATACGTTCGATTTAGTTCGGGTATTGCATTAAACATTCAGGCCTTTAAAGCAACCACGAAACTACTATTTTCATTTAAAATGCATCACTTTCAAACAATCGGGAATCTTGTTATTGTTATTTAAATGGAGTAAAAAGGAACGAATTTTAATTTATTTTACTTTATTACGAATTTAGCAGCATCTTACCTAAAATACTTTCTGCATTAACATTGACGCTGGTTTACCCTTTAATATCACATAATAATCATTCTATTGATTTCCATAATCTTAAAAAAAAGATGCATTTGCAGTGCTTGATTGAAATGTTTTAAAGTAGAGTAGATAGTGGAACCTTTGAGCCGAAAACACTGGCACGGGTCGGT
>NC_064874.1:71426056-71431056 GCF_943734745.1 Anopheles darlingi
GTGCAATAAACACCTAATCCGGTCGAGCAGGCCCTGGTCTCTAAGCGGGAACCACCGGCAACCGTCTGCGTAATGATGTGTGCGTGAAACGGATTTTCCACGAAACTTGACGATAGTTCGCTCCGATTCCCGAAGTGAATGGCAAGCATGAACTCCTGGCGCAACCGGATTGAGTCATCGGTGGTCTCTGGAGTGTCCCTTTAGTGTCGTACCCATTGGACCGGAACTCGACTGTGCTAGTTGGTTAGTAGTGGGTGTGCCGAGATGAATGACAGGAATTTATTATGCTTTATCTTGGAGATATTATTCGTCCGTCTGATGAGAGACGTCAGACGGTGGTGGTTCCGCAAGGTTGCCGGAATGTGGCCCACAACGACACAGTGTTCCACGACACGGTTCACTTCACCGATGTTTCTCTGCTCATGCTAACCGATCCCTGGCATTCGGTCGACGTTGGCTAAAGCATGGCCATGGTTCTAGCGTTGTCTCGATAAGGAGAACGCTTCCTACTGTCTCTACTTCATATTTATATGTCCCGAAGAAGCAAACATACACCAACACACACACACACACACACGCGAGCGCCCTGAAACAAACCAGGCCGTGTCGCTCATGTCGTCGGCCAACTTTTACTCGCTTGACGCGCCCCACCGTAAAAGCAACACGTTACCGGAAGTGGCATAAAACATCTCAACACTTGAGTCTGGAGAGCAATGGCGAGTGTATTGTTGTGTGTAAGAGAGGGCGAGAGAGTGAGAGAGCTGGCCAAAAGTGTGTCGCTTTCTTCGAGAGGCGGAAAACCCCTCTCGGTATCCGCATGTAACAATGGAAGGCGAGGGGGTTGCGAGTGTCACCCTCTCGGGTGGCCAAAAATCAACCCAACCGCAACAGCAACAGCAACAGCAGCGGCGCACCAGGACCAGGAACGATGATACCATTTCAACACCACATTATCGTATATTACATTCCGACCACCGGGCTATCGATTTTCCATTCACTTTACGAGACTTTGGTCTCGTGGGTTGCGTGGAGCATGATGCATGCAGCGGTGAGGACGGCGTGAGTGCCGGCAATTCGCGCCGGCCTGCCAGAGAGGGGGGGAAGAGGAATGTGTAGACGTAGCGACAGTAGCGCATCCGCGGTTCCGGGGGGCTGACTGTGTCGTCGCAGACTGGTTCGCGGTCAAGTTTATTTAGTTTATTAGATCTCGCGCACTGGTGGGCCACTGGAACCGAGGGGTGGTCGTGGTGTGTGGATATGACACTTGGCAACATGTGCTGGGGTCATAAATTTTGCCCGATACACTGTGACTGCACATGTGGCAGGCCGTGGCGTATTCTCGTAGCTGGTGTGTGTGTGTGTGTGTGTGTGTGTGTGTGTATGGACTGCCGCATGTTTTTGTTTTCGTTGTCCTTCCGTTCTTTCTTTCATACGATCTCGCTCGATTCCGTTCGACAGTCAGCATATTTTGCTAGCTTTTGGGAGCATAAACGCCGCATAAATGGTACTTTGCCTGCTGGTCTGTGGGGTGAGCTCATTTGCGTCCTTTTACGTCTTTTTTTCTGTTTGATTTTAAATGTCCTGTAACGCATGAGCTGGCGGTGTTTTGAATGATAGACTACAGCGAGCGGAACTAATACGGTAGGAAGACGATAAGGTGATAGTGAACTGTATAATCGATTTAACAATTTATTAATTTACTTATATAAATAAAGAAATTTCTAAAGCATACCATTATAAAATACCTACCTCTAACACATCGAAGATTTGAGTCCTTAGTAAGGTTTTCTTTCAATCCCTTTCAATAAACAGATCTGCACCGAAGTTTGCTTCAAAAACTGCGTTTTTATTCCATCTCGTTACGATTCATTATTGTTGAAGGATCAATTCACTATTCCGTTCGAGTGATTTAACGCGAAATGCCTTTGCCACCTACCGGATCATCATTCGCGAGTAGCTCAATCCTTGTCGCTTTTTGAAATCTTCCCAATACATTGATTTTTTATCGTCTGCGTTAATATAGCGTCCGTTTAAATTCACATCGGTGCAACCAAAGTGCCACCATGCACCTTCACGATCATGAACACATTGTAATTCTTCGTTCTGATCATTGTCGCGGTCTTTCGTTGAGAACCTTTCGTCCTTGTTGTACGACATTGAATCACCAGCTGTACCACTATACTCTCCCAGTCGCTTCAGGACATACTCTTCACCTTCACCCCCTAATTCAAATCCATCATATCGTGCGTATGCGTAGGTTCCGTTAAAGTCTTTCAACTCAATGATCAGCTCATGCTTTTTATTCCTTGTTATCTGATGCACTTTTTCCAAACCCAACCAAAACTCTTTATCGAAATCACCGAATCCATCACGAAACTCATTCCAATTACGGTAGAAGTCCAATGAACCGTCGAATCGATGCTGGATGACGATCCACCCACCTCCAAACTTCCGCTGTTCACAATATACTTCGAATGGAACACTAACACCATCATTCCTTACGCGTATCTGATATGTTCCCGACACGTTCGATGGTATTTCCTTGCATGAGGAATAGAGATGTTGAATATCCTGTTTTTGTAGCACCCGTTCGACGTCTTTCTCTATTCTTTGCAGCTTGTCATCCGTCTTCTGCAATTTGTGTTCTATCATCTGTAACTTGGAGAGAATCAACTCAAACTTTAATCCGAGCTTCCCATCCGTTGAATTTTTAACATTGTCACTGCTCTCAGCACCAATAGCGCCAGCGCCAATGCTTAAGATGACGCAAAACACGATCAATCCAACACGTAGCGTCATTTCTGGAATCCACTGCACTACACACCGAATAAACTGACCGATTAAACAAACAGAATGAAGCCTCTGAGCGGTTCGGAGGAACGATGTACAATGGGTTCAATGTTGATACTCCGAGATTCTGATTCGCGTTGGAAAGAAACGATCGAGGACACACATGTTCTGAATTCAAATCACGGTTTTGCGTTGGTTGCTTGTCTGATAAGCCACTTGCGATGATGCGCAAGCAAAGCGAGAGGTTACTTCAACCGCGATGTCTCTATTTGGGAGATAAGGGCCCCTCCCTTTTTTGCGAACCCATAATTACCGTATTCAATATTACTATTGACATTCAAAAACACCGATAGTCATTGGGCAACACCACAAGACCATTCAAATGCATATGATGGTTCTTCGGTTACTGCGATCTTATTTCTTATTGAGTTGTAAAGATGTCCGCATTTTGAACATCCGACCGATTTTTTTATATTTGTTTAATTGCCTTCTGCAAATATGTAGATATAGTCTACGGCAGTCTACGCATCATTGCTTTCGGGGTTTATTATGTTTGAATTAAAGATGGTATGAATTAACTCGTATAATTGAAGAAAAAAAATGAAATGGTAAACAGCTCATCCTCAAATCCAACCTCAGACTCATGAAGCCGCGGCTTGTGAACGGTTCTAATTGCCATTCAGCTACAGACTCACCATGATAACCTTGATGCCAATGCTATTTTTTGTTGATAAGCATTGTTCGGTTGCGATGCTCAAGTGAACGAACTGGTTGAAGTTATTGTCACTTCAATTCCTGGTTATCACCTTATGGTCCGCGTCAAAATTTTGAACGCTTTTAATTTGGTTCCACCCAAACGACTGATTCGCGGGACGAGGATCAGAGTAATCTCATTGCGCAGCTGGGGCTAATACTCGCGAATTTCCTTAGCAGTGGAACCCGTTTTCACCACGTCGCCAGCAACTAGTAGATATTCGCTACTAGGAAGGCCGGAAAGGAGACTATCTTTTTTTTAAACAACTATTTATTCAATAAACAGGGACAGTTACACTAGTATCATATTTACAGTTCGTTTACCGTCACAGAGAACAAAAAAAAATACCTAAAGTGATTATTTATTGCTTGATAGACGGTAAGATTACCGTGGCTGGTGATTTCTTAACAGATGTCCATTAGTCACTATTCGTATCACAGTTTATTAGTAAAAATCCGGAGAAAATTTGTTTGCATTTAATTCATCACGCTGCCATTAACCAGTGCAAGGGCCTATCGGAATGTCTTCCAAATTGTCCTTTAATTTCGACCGAAACCGCCTTTGCTAACCGCAGCAAATCGCGTCGTCCAGTCAGTCGCCCACACCCAAAAAACAGTCGCTCTTCAAATAAAGCTATTAAATTTAATTCACCAACCACCAACGGCCAACAATGGCACTAAATTTAAAATAATCGATACTCACCTCCCCCACACCCGGATGGGGTGGGTGGGGTGGGGTGACATGTACCGCCCCAGTACCGGTGAAGTGAATTTAATCTTTTAAATGAGTCGGCCCGCGTTGCTTTACGATGTCCCTTTTTTACGGATCACCTTTTTTTCCAGCTGTTTGCCCCCGATGAAAACGGTGCTTAACATTTAGATAACGGTGGCTTTTGGCTCTTTGGGTTTTGCGTGCTAGTGCCTAGAGCGTCGTCGTGCTGTCGACCTTTAAGCTTTCGGGGCATCCCCCGAGAGCATATTGGCCGGCGGCCGCTGTTCCTGTTGCGAGCGTCAGCACCCTTGTAGGGCCCGTCTAGGAGCATGGGCCGTCGACTGTCCCCTTCGGTTGCCGACTCGGGGCTCTAGGACGAACGTGAGATCACGCGCTTATCGACCGTCTGGTTTTGAGGTTACATCAAAGCAAAAACAACTGCCAGACGGCCCCGAATGGGCAATGTGATGGCCTGCCTCAGATAGCGGACGCTGTGCTGTGTTAGTAAAACGATTTTCAACACGTTCAGGACCATAAAAACTTCCTGGTCGGTCGGTGTGCAACTAAGAGGGGATAAAAAAAACCCTCAGCCAAAGACTCGACGCGTCACGACGCTTGAAACGCACTTTTATAGCTCTTTAGGTGTTTGGCGTGTTTTTTTTTTTTTGAGGGTAGCGCATATACGTATGCAGACCATGGACAATCGCTTTGATTGTTGCATCACAATCACTTTAAGCATCATTTT
>NC_064874.1:71433556-71451056 GCF_943734745.1 Anopheles darlingi
CGAGTGAAAAGTGAAACCAATTCCTGCCAATCGTATACCAGTGAGATGAACTCAATCGTATTTTGTAGATTACTTTTTGCTGTATAAATGAATGTTTCTGCATCATAGCTGCATCATATTGATTGTTGCTGTGTTCTAGAACTAATCGAAATCCAAACCTTCACTGCTGGCTATTAGAAACGAACCATTAAATAAGCCTTCAGTCACAGACTTCGTGAAAAATTGGCTGTTACGAGCTAGGGTCAGATTTTGGATGGAGTCGTCGTCAAGATTTCGTCGTTGTGGAACCTGGAACAGAAAATAAATAAGACGTACTGTGGGTATGCGTGTGTGTGTGTGTGTGTGTGTATGTGTGAAGGCTGGGATGCTGTGTAGTAGCATGCCGGTTTGCTCTCAGCCACTCACTTACAGCACTCCAGTAGAAATGTCCAGTCATGAAGCATGTTATTCTCGGTGGTCGTGTCCGCTCGTTCTGTGTTTCGCTGCTTAATCGAGGTGTAATGAGTTGTGTAATTGAGTAGAAACACACCACTGGTTTCGAAACGCGGTCATGCAGGTTGGGTTCGGGCTATCAACTCCCTTATCCGCCCTTATCAACGGTCGACATAAACCGTTGGGGGATCGCTGGATTTTATTTACTGTTTTCGTACTACTGAAAGTGAAATAAAATGAAATGAGGTATGTTGTTGTTTTAGTTACACTATCAACAAATTTTCATTTCTAATGTAAATGTGTTTATTTGAGTATAAGAGTGTTAGAGAGATGGTAGTTAAGAAATAAGAAAAAAAATGGTCAAAGACAGAACAATATTTTTGTGGTTTCTTGTTCGTGGTATTTGTGGTGTATTAATCAAATATAGTGCATTTCATTAAAAACATTGTGCTTCTTCACCATCATCTGTAATATTGTATATGAATATTGTAAGATTGTTAGCATCATTGATAAATTTCCCTTTCCATAAAACATGTTTTTTTTTGTGAAGTTATCGATAAATTTCAAAATCGTGTTATACATCCTTTTGCTATTAGGAAACATTAAAATGACCGCTGATGTGGTTGATTATTCAGCTACTGTCCCTACGCTATGATTAATTTTTACAAAATGCCATGCGTCTCCATCATAGAAGAAATAACATTCCACTTTCTCTAAAATAAGTCAGTCGGTTAAATTCAATAATCTATGCCAAATCTCATTTCAATAATCGCAATTCTACGTAACGTTAAATCTAGGAATGCTTGTCACATGAACGTAGATGCGTGTAACTTTGTTGCCATACGAGCAAATACTAAGCACGATTATGTCTGAATCACTCGGATGATATATTGCCGAACATGCTTTCTCTTTCCGGGTACGCAAACTCGTACATCGTGTAGAATTCACTCTCCTCCAATGGCGAATTCCATGGTTCGCGAAAGCTCATCGCACGATGCCGTACATCCCGGTTCATAGGGGAAATGGAGCGCTTATTGGGTTTGGCTCGCACAATGATCGTAATTCCTGGTTCCTGGTTCCTGGTTGAAGCTTCGCTTTAATAATCGTGTGTAAATAAGAATCCATGAAACACAACGAAATCAATCAGAAAACCGATAGACAGGTTGAATTTCGATGTTAAAATGCTCTTCATTGTTTAAATAAGATATAACTTGAAATAAGATCTTCAACAGATGGTTTCATTTGAATTTGATGATGAAAACCTACCCTAAGTCTACTGAAAGCTACGGTTGGCAGTCTATAATGGTTAATATTTTAATGTGTTATAATAGTATCAGGATTGTTTCATTTTAAGCATTATTTTATCATTTTTCTCGATGATCGAAGCGAATTTTGTAAAATACCATGCGCCTCCATCATATCTGTATGATATTTCAAGGTAATTATATCGATAACACGACTGATCTTACTTCACTGTGCATCAAATGCCCTCTCTTAGTGTGTCTACTGTTATTCAGTCTATTCGCAAGTTCGGTAAAAATGAAAATGGTTTCTAACAACAACAAAAATTAGTAACGATTCATAATGCCGAAGAGTACTTACGTTTTTATCATAACCCTGAATTACGGAGAACCCTGAATTAGATGAAATTGTTGAAGGACAGGATTGATTTTCATTTTTATTTCTTATGTGTTGTAAGCACCCTACTATGTCCATCCATTGCATTGATCTTTGAGTTATTAAAGTACTTAATTCAATGTGCTACTCCAAAGTAAGGTGAACATACATGTTGCGTTCTTCTTACTAATCGAACCACCTCACTCACTCACATGAAAACACTCTCTAGTCCCCCCCGGTGAGTCTAACCGAGCAGTATCGACCAGCAAAAGTATCATCGTTCGTTCGCCAGGCGATCGAAAAGCCATAGAGGGTGCTGGTTGTGGTGTTTTCCCCTTTTTCCGAAGCTGGAATGCTTTAAGCATGGTGAATTGCTGCTCCCGCCATTAGCAGCGGAGAAACAGATTTTCACGTATAATTGAATTAAACTTAATTAAATTCAAAACTTTCGACTCGCCCACGACACGGCCACAGCATCCGTTGTTTATATGGCCACTAACCGAATTAAAGGCGGTCAATGTTACATCCCTTTTGTTTTGCTTGTCATTAGGGAGGGTGTTTTCCCATTACCTCGCCCCTTGGTCGTGCGCCCCTGTCAGTGTGCTGTGGCGTGTCAGGGAGGTTCCTTCAGTGTCCCTGTCCCACAATTGAGTTTATTTTTATTCGGTTTTTTTCCGTTGGGACCATCTCGCTGTACATCGCGTAATTGGTTGTACGGTTAAAGCGCAGATGGTATCCATAATTTCGTGCAGCACGCCAGACCTGTTAGTGAAGTGTTATCGATTTGGCACTCTCGCTTCGTGCCCATTCAACATTGACCGCGTTATCCAAACGGGTTGATTGCTCAACCACCGCTACCTTGCAAAGCACTGCAATCCGGAACCATAAATTGTATGCTTAGCTTAAAATATAACAATTTCTTAGAACATTCTCTTCCTCGTTCTTAAGCGAATTCTTTCTCCGAACCGAACCACACTCCCGGGTAGCCCTGCTACTCCCATAGCCCTTTTGTAATAGTCGTAAATAATAACTCCAGTAAATGGAGTAACATTCCTGGAATTTGCCGGCGACGGAGGCGAATCGTTTATGATCTTTATAGCAGCCTCCAACGTTGGTGGACGAGCCAGCGGCGACCAGCCGAGCGCATCCGGCACCCAGTGGCCGTGTTAGTGTACACCGGTCGTGGCCAACCAGGCGGAGGCGTCCTGGAGACAAGCCGTAGCATTCATCTTTCAGCAAACACTTACAAAATAAACGGTTTTCTACGCTTTTTCCACAAAATGTGCTTCATTTTATTATATGGTTTTGCTGTCGGGCATTGCAATTCTAGATGCCGGCACCGCCGAAGTGGCCTGGATGTTACCACGGTGCGGCTTTACGGCTCTGCAGCTAAGAAAATGGATTCTGTTAGCCTTTTTTTCATTCTTATTTCCTTCGTGTCATAATCGGGCAATTTCGCTCGAGATTCCATTTCCCGCCATTTTTACCCGACTTAAGCCAACCCGTGTAGCATGCCGGCCCCGGTTGCAGTCAAACCCATGTGCTATTGCTGGCCTGAAACCCGATGCTCTGATCATTTTGTGCTGCCGAGCCTGTGTGGAGCGCCAGTGATACACGGCCAGTGGAAGGTGGGCTGGTCTGTGCTGTGCATGATGGCGGTCCCTGCTTGCGGTGTCTTGTGCCGGTACCGAGCGAAGGATGCACAATAATGTTATTACGGTGACAAGCGAATTGTAAGCTGATTTCTGTCACCATTTGTGTCCGATTTGAGGGTACCATTACCGAGTGAAACATGGTTTGCACCGATTTGCTGTGACATTTCGCCTTTCGGCCGTTCGCGGGATGGACTAATGGGAAAATTTCGCTTTTCTCACTTATCGGTATGCTCTGTTTGCACATTTATTTTGACGTTTATTTTTCTCGAAAAACTCTTATCGTAGCGACTCACTGTTTCGGTGATTCTGGCGAGACTTTTTATTAAATTTCTGTTTGTAAAATGCATTCGGCACTATTCAAATACCAATCTTACAGCTTCTACACTTAACAATTTACAACTATAACACACAACAGTTATGAGTATGGAGAGTAGAACAATGAGCCAAGTTTGATTTACTTCATTTTTTCGCTACACCATTGCACGCGGTGGTATGTTGAGATGCTATTAAATGAAAATGGTTACGCCAAGGGATGGCCTTAGAGATTTCTATCGGTAGAATCTTAGCATTTATGCTCAGTAGGGTCGAATGGATACTTTATTCTTTCAAACCCTGCAGCGAAGCACAATGTGGTGTAAATTTGAATATGATCAAGAAGGTCGCAAAATGGATTGCCACGTTTATGTACTGTAAACTGGTTTTTAAATAATGTTGCTTTTGATAGAGGTTCGGTTTAAGTGGTTCAAGCAAGCTATAAGAAGCTTGTATGAACTCTAAGCCTTTCACAATGCATTATTAATAAATTTTGGGATTAAAAAATCCTTTTAGACCGTTGACTTAGTTACATCATAAAACAAAGATAGGCTGTACAATATTATGTAGTAGATTTTTTGTACTTTTTTTGAGCTGAAATCTAGAATTACTAGCCAGCTAACATATTTTGAATAATCATTGGTGGTTCAGAGTAAATAAACGTTAAATTGAAATCGTATGAAAGGCAAATATAAGGAGATGGTCATAAGTTACCTGGTGCTGGTTTGTAAATAACACTAATATCCTACAATTACTGAAGAATGCGTTCCCTAACTATCCATTCAAAATGTCAGTATCAATATCACTTACATTAAGTTTTTTATCGCACGTCATTTTTCGTTCATCGTCACCTGGATTTATTGAACCATGCTTTGGCCAGCACTAGCTACAAACGCTGCCCTGTAAATCGATTCCGCAGGCCTTGAACCTTCTGCTGCAGTGAATAGATTAAACTTTCGCCATAAATTAGCTTGATTATGATGATGAGTGAATATTTATTGCCTTTGGAATATCCGGAAACTTCCATTTACTTATTGCTTTATTGCGGTGCTCCATCGGTTAGCATCATACCAGATGGAGAAAGGGTTCGTCTGGCCTTCAAAACGATGCCATTCAGCTCTCTACTATAGCAACTTTTAGAATCGAGTTTAGCGAAAGAATTATGACATAATCCTTCTTCTTGCTAGCAAAAATTTACATTTGGCGATTGTTTATGACGAACTTTCCTTCCTTAAACATGAAAAACGTTCATTAATGAGGACAGTTTATGATAAAAACATGGATTAACATTACATAGCAAATTGAAAACATATCGCTTACAGTATTGGTTTTTAAACATTACCTTTATACGTTAATGTGTCCCCGATCAATTCTCTTTTATCAATTTACATTAAAAACACTGATCACCTTTGTCAACAAAAAAAAGTGTTTCCTACAAACACCGTTGACCTTTTTTTGCTCCCATACAGTGCACGCAAAACAGGGAAACCAGATAATAAATTATCAGACCACGCTTTATCGTCTACTGGCCTGAATCATGCGCCACTCTGCCCCAGTAAAAGGACAAACTCAATAACTATCATGATGTTCGCTCAAACCGGGTGCCAGCTCACCGGAAATATTGTCCCTCCCTCCGGTGGGTGGTTTAGTGAATTGTTTGATGTTATAGATTTTATCACTGGCGAAAATTATTTTGCCGAAAGTTTCGCCTGTCCACCAGGCGAACGATGATGTACCCTCGGCATGACGAAAAATAGCATGGGAGCATTAAATTTAATTAAAGCATTCTCGTTGCCTGAGCCACAGGAGCAGAAGCAGCAGCAGTAGCAGCAGGGCACTTCCATCGACCCTGAAGCGATAGTTTTTATTTAATTAGTCCGGTTATATCGTTTGGGAGCGATTATATCTTTTCGAAAATTCATGCGCATACTACCGGTGAGTTGTGTTGAAGGCACTAACGAGCAATCAATAATGGTGTCTCCGAATAGATTAGGTTCGGGGGATTTTTAGAAGATAAAAAACAATAAGCCACAGAAGAGAAATATTTATGGGAAGTCAATTACGAAATACTTTTCGAAAAAGAAAATACAATCCAAAGTGCCTTAGACCAATCATCACACTTCTTGTGCAAAGAAAAAAAGACAACAAGACGGTGGTATGCACACGATATGAAATGCAGAATATTAAAAGCATTCCAATCATACACCTCTGCCAGGGGTCACTGGCCAGGGGATCTGACCACCGTCGTCTGGTCTGGTCAACGGCATGCCAGCATTGGCCGTGGCAAACGTATTAACCGAGGACTGTTGTTTAATGTACTGAGTGAAAATTAATTGCAAACCCCTTATTAGGATAGGGGCGAAAGGGGCGAAGGATACCAGGCGTCCAATACAATACTAGAAATCATGCCTAATCTTACTGTGTGTGCGTGCTTAAGCAAATGAAGCATATCGTAACGTATTTAGCGAGCGAAAACGGGGGCCTTTTGGGGGTGTGCGAATTGAAACATTGGCTTCGGGCATGCCGGTAAACCAATTAGCAAGCATCCACGCTTTGCTAACCCGAACGAAACCACGACTGTAGGACGACTGGTAAACTGTGTGCAAGGGTGTGTTTGTGTGTGTGGGCTGTCTGGCGGTAGAAAATGAATTCGATGAACGTTGCAAAACCAGGAGCATTAAATTGTTTTAATCTTCTAATGAACGCTTAACCGATGCACACTCCCTAAATTTTGCGAAACGATTTAATTCCTCCGACGCATACGGAATCCGGCTACCAAATGTTCCCTGGTGAGCAGATACGACCACTTTCATCCGCATGCATGGCCGCATGCAATCGACGGTAATGTGCGATATGTTCTGCGAGCATACTAGAAGGAGATATAGAGAGAGAGCGAGAGCTGCTACCAACGAGATGTGGTGATTGAGTATGATCTCGATGAGTGTTGTTTGATGCACTGGAATGTAGAACAAATAGAAAGAAAGGGGAAGGCGGAGAGGTGAAGGATGGTAAACGATGCCTCGACACCCTGTCCTCACTCGCCAATTCTCCCTCCCCCCGGGGGGGACCTCCCGAATTAGGCGAACCATTCAGACGCAAACAGAACCGTACGTGGAGGAAGAACTTTTCCAATGGTTTTGCGGTGCCAAGCAAAACTATTACTTCTGTTCTCTGCTCTGCATCAGTGCTGATAAAGTTTGCCATTGATTCCACCCCCACATCTCACCATTCCTGACCAAACGATCGAGTACCCCCTCCCCCATCCCAAAAACGAAGCGCATCCCCTTGTCGCATCCCCGAGAAGGGATGGAAAAGGCGAGGAGTGGAACCACTTCGGGGTGTCTGTCGGGCCGGTTGTCGGGTTTTGTAGCATCGCAAATAATTAAACTTTCCGTGTATCGTGCACCACCACCACCAACACGTCTTTGATGGTGTTGTACCATGATAAATAGTTCGCTTTCTCGGACGAAACCAACGAAACTTTGCGCGCTGCTCCCCGAAACGAGGGGAATATTCTCTGTCCGTGTGTTTGGCCGGAGGTTTTTGGAGTTTATTTCCGTGAAGCAGTGGCTGCTTTCTTCACGCCGTACATGTAGTATTGTTTGATTAAAACCAATTGTTGGTAGCCCGCGAGAGGGACTCCTCCATATTGAACCAAGACGTTTTTCACGTTCGTTTAGCAGTCGATCGAGTAGATCTGTCAAGTGATTTCGATGAAATATTAATGCCAAAGTGTATGTTTATGCCACGGTCTTTCGATAAACTTTTAGGAACCCATTTAACTTCTTCAAGCCAGCTTTTTTCAAGCCATTTAAAAACAATCAAAACTGTAAAAACCTTTACCAGTCAAACATTAGGACGAAATGCCTTGGAGTTCAATCGATCAGTCACGCGCAAATGGAAATAAAGTGGAAGTTGAACACATTTGCTCATGCTCGGTACGATCACATTACAAAGCGCAAAGTCGTACCGCAAAGACTGCATTTCACACAAACTGCGAAAGAAATGCTCTTCAAACTTTGCGCGCGGTGCAGTCTCATCGCTTCATCCGTTGTAAATCTGGCCAGTTGGAGATAGAGTCACCGGTTTTCCTTCGTTTCCTTTTTCTTGAAAGAAAGATAGCCAACCAAATGCTACTTAGTGGTTCACCAGACCACGGTGGCGAGTGTGAGTAGAGCTCGAAACCGACGTGGTTCCGACTCGAAACTGTACTTAACGTGCATCTTAATCCCACGACTGTCGGAGAGCTAAAGAAGCGCTCCGAGACCAAGGCGCTGGATACGGACGGACAAAGCGAAAGTGCTAAGGACGAACTTGAACCGAAAGTGGCTGGCAGATAAAAATATGGATGAATTATTTCTATTACACATCCCACCGACCGCCAACGCCACCGCACGCGGGTTGGAGTCGCGCCGTTTACAGCCAATACAATGGAATCATCGGAATGGAACCGCGCTGTGAAATCAGTGCAACGACGACTTTCTTACACTCGCTTCCGGTTCGTTCGGTGCCACCGGTTCGGTTGGAATACGCTCCCTGAAACCAGTGCGGCAGGATAGCTGTTCGGATTTGATTTTATGATGACTTTATGGAATGTTATCCATGCAGTGAGACAGCGACAATGGTTCACATTCGTTTCGCTTTAAAGCGTTATCGGAGTGGTCCAGTAATGGTTTTAACCCATCAGAAGGGTCCTTAAAGTCACGTCTCCGTTTCGAAAAGACAGAAAAGTGGTTTTTTTACATACTCTTATGATTACGGGTGATCATATCGTGCTCGCAATGCCTTATTGATTTCATGTCGTATGCGTACGCTTCGTGTTAATAATGTTTGCCAGAGCACCACAAGATGCTTTTAGGTAGCCTCATGCTGGGTAGAAAGAACAGAGCCGATCATAAAGGAACAATAAGTATGTGACTCGGGAGCAAATTACTGTTTACCGTAGACCACATGCTGTGTGGTGGGATCGTTCCCTCGCATAAAACGAAGTGTTGCCAATTACTGCACATCATTTTCAGTAGCCATTAACTCATATAGTGGAACAGCGCAAACCTTCTACCAAGCATAGCATAACGATGCAAATGGTCTTTCGGGGCTTGATGATGCTACCGCAAGCAGGAGATCTACGCGCAAGACTCGATCCATTCGCCGGTCGTTGCATATTTGATTTCCATATTCTCCGCACTATCCGACCTGCACACATACTATTCACGCTTTTCAGAATAAAATTACTATTGGCCCCCTTCTTTTATGTTACCGTAAGCTGGCCAACCTACTCTGACTCACTCACACAACGCGGCTCGGTTGGCCGGAGTCCACCAACTCCGACCAACTCAGTCGTTATGCTCGATTTCCCAATTGGCTTTTCTCTCGGAGCGTTCGTCGGTCGTGCAGCGAGGAAGAAAATGGATTGAATCTGGAACGAGGATTTGATGGAGAAACACTATGTGATGGTGGTTGTAGTAGTAGTAGTAGTAGTACCACCGTAGTACCTAGCCAACAGTAGGGGCTTTCAAATAATAATTAAATTTGCGACCCAGCTACTTGTTGCTATCGAGCCTGGCATGGGCCCGGCTACCGAAATGGTCCGGGAAATGGTGTTCGGGTAGACACACCGTTTGGACCTCATTCAGTTTCAATTTTTGGAAATAAATTCCTCCCAGCGGAATGTTTGCTACACGTATAATATTGTGCAGCAATTACGTCAACTCTATACCGATGAACCGTAATTGAGTTTGCACTCTGTTACGTTCTCGGCGCTCCTTTGCTGGATCGCTGCCGAGTGAATGGTGTTCGGATTCATGGTACAGCATGAGCGCAATGAATCACAATTTTTGATAGAAAAATAAACCCTGATAGGTAAGCTAATTCCTGTGCGAATGTGGGTTTGATAGAATTTTTCCATCTTTCGTTCTTCTCGCTTAACATTCACTTATTTAGTGTTTCGGATGATTTTTCGGATTAGGTAATTAGAATCAAATATCACCTTCATCTAAAAGACATTTCTGCAAGTAATGTGTACAAAATGCGTTTTTATTCTATTATCTATCGAATCACCATTGTTGATTGATCAATTACTACTCCGCTGAATGGATTCAACGAGAAATGCTATTCCATCTCGCGTATCATCATTCTCGAGTAACTCAATCCTTGTCGCTCTTTGAAATCATCCCAATACATTGATTTTGGATCGTCTGCGTCCATATACCGCCCGTTTAAATTCGCAAAGGTACATTGAAAGTGCCACCATGCGCCTTCACGCTCATGAGCACATTGCTCATATTCGCTCTGATCATTATCCCGGTCTTTCGTTGAAAATTTCTCATCATTGTTGTGCGACATTGAATCACCAGCTGTACCACTATACGCTCCCAGTTCCTTCAGAACATACCCTTCACTTTCACTCCCTATTTCGAATCCATCATATCGTGCGTATGCGTGGTTTCCGTTAAAGTCCTTCAACTCAATGATCAGCTCATGCTTATTATTCCTTGTTATCTGGTGGACTTTTTCCAAACCCAACCAAAACTCTTTATCGAAATCACCAAACCCATTACGAAACTCATTCCAGTCACGATAAAAATCCAATGAACCGTCGTACCGGTACTGGATGACGATCCATCCACCTCCAAACGCTTTTTGCTCACAATACACTTTGAATGGTTTTCTACCACTGTTTACACGTATCACATATTTGTCCGAGGCATTCGATGGTAAATCCTTGCAGGAGTAATAGGGATTATGAAGGTCCTGTTTTTGCAGCATCTGACCTACGCCGCCGTCGAGTTTATGGAATGCTGCATCGACCTTCTCCTGGTTTTGATTTTGTAGCTTACTCAATTGTAACACGACTTGAGTTTCCAGCTTTTGAAGCGCGGTAAACATTTCTGATTGGAGAGTAGAAATGCTCTGCTCTTGGGTGGATCGATAGTTGCTGAACTGGTTCTCTATTGTTTGCAATTTTTTTTCGGTCCTCTGCAGCTTGTCTTCTATTTTCTGCAGCTTATTCGTTACAACGTCGAACTTAGTGAGAAGCAACTCCAGCCCATATCCCAACGATCCGTGCGCTGCATGATTGACATCTTTTCTCTCTTCACGATCACGATCACTTGCTACAATACATACAATCGCGCAAAACACTAGCCACTGTAAGATGTGGTTCATTCTTAAATCGTCTTTGCGCTACAATCGTGTTCACTGGGAGATTAAATTAGAATGTTGCTTCGAAGCTATTTGAAGGGACGAATTAAACTGATTGAATGATCACGTCTGCTCTCTAATCGCCGCAGAAACGGACTCGCGTTCAAGAACAAGCGTAATTTACTTTTTAATCTTTTACAGTTTTGAATCATTCGCTATCATTCACATACCATTGCGCACTCTACGTTTGATAAGCCAGTTGCAGCCCCAAGTTAGGTGATAAGCAGTTCTTTGCACTCGCTGGTCATCTTTGTTATTCTAGCAAAACCACAATATATTTGATTAGAAAATACACCTTTGGGCAACAACTTTGGAGCAGCTTTGGAACATCCGAGGGCGAAATTATTTTGATGTTATTGAATTCGGGATTTCTTTCCTCCTTTTTCTTGGCCCGGATTTATTTGGAAAATAGTAGTAAATTGATCTAATCCACCGAATATTAAATTGTTAGCATTGATTTAGATTAGTTACAGTAATTATCTGTGTGTCTTTGCACGAATTTGGCCCGCATTAGATTTGAGTTTAAGATCATATGAATAAATCGAGAGTTCTAGAAACAGGTGCAATACTGAACAGCCCTCTAACTAATTAATCGTGGGCTTCTGAACCGTTCTATTCGCATTCGAACCAATCGAATCCAACATGCCAGCGGTAATAATCTACGTTCTACGGCTTTTTTTTTTTTGATTAGCTGCGCACATCGGAACACTCAAATGCTACAATATAGCGAATGCCCTTAGTGTCATGCAAACGTCGGTTATCAACTCGATGCTTATGGTTGTCGCAAAAGATTTGAAGTCATTGAGCTGAACTTGGGAACCACGGCAAAGGGCAGACGTCTCTCAACAAAACATTGTGACTCAACATAGCAGCGAGATTGAGTTAAAGAAAGACAATTTGGCGAACCATGTCATGGGCAGAGGAAAGATTAGCCACAACGAACAACTGTCATAGGCCAATCTTCCAACAGTTCGTACAAGCACCGCGGTTCGAGAATGCCTTGCGCGTCTATGTGCCACCGAAGAATGAAGCGAAGACCCAGAACGATTGTATACTGAGGGAGGTGGTAGATGCAGCAGCCTTTATTGGAGCAAATTCATACTAATTTAATTTCAATTCACTTACCTAGTACAAAAAGAGATCTCTTTTCTATGTTTAACAACCATTTAAAAAAACGATCGTAAATTCCATGCAATCAATGATACGTCCATTCGTCACTATTGTAGTTACCTCCCATTCTGGCCTCGTTCATTCCTAATAGGCCAATCAACCAACTAAAGATCAGCATCAATTAAGAACCGTGGACCTTTTTCTTGCTCCGGATACAACGCGAAGGTCAACCGCGCGTTCTCCAACCACTCTTAAAACTAGCCCCGTCCCGGCCTGTCTCGATGATAAAGTTCTGCCACCATTCGATGAAGACACTATTAGCGTGCCAAGGACGGAAGCGCTCCAAACGATCGCTTGATTTTCTTCGTTTTTTTCTCCTTTCTTGTTCGCCGCTCGAACCCTATTACGCGAAGGTCATGGCGGTGGATGGTGGTGGAGGATTCTTCCATTCCATAACACACCATCGGCTGTGTAAAAGCTGTAGCGAAAGCGAAGAAAAACAAAACCAGCTCAGACCATACGGCCTCGCAGCTTTACTCTTCTTTTTTTACTGTTTTTTCCCGTCCCCGTCCTGAATCGCTTTCCCTTTGGCTGTTCCGCGTCAAGATCCGACGGTAGATGGTGGTGCTCGGGGAGTTGAAACAAAAATTGAAAGAGATTGCTGCCGCTGCTGCTGCTGCTGCAAGAGCGACTGTAGCACGAGCTCATAGGCGAATCTGCATAGCAGCGTAGCTAATGAAATGGCTATAAAAGTGCTGGCAGCGAAAACGCAGCGTAACCCACGGTTCGGCCGCGTGCCCGACAAAATGGAAAGTAAACGTCCAATGAGAGAGGTGAACAAAAGGGAAAACTGTATCACTCCCTCCCCATTGGCACATGGCATGGCACGTCTCTGCAGCGATTTCAGCCATTCCCTAGCTACTGAAGCTGCTGCTTCTGCTGCTCCTGCTGGTGGTGCCGCTATTTAGTTGAAACTTTTGAATTTAATTAAGTTCAATTCAATTATTTTCGAGAGTCTGTTTCGATGCGGAGAAGGAAACCATCCGCTCGCGCTGTCTCGAGGCGGCCGAAGCGAAACCCGAAGCAGAACCTTACCAGACATCCTTACCAAGCATTAGGGTTGGTTTGGGTTGGTTTGAGGGTCTCCAAGATGGGAGGGAGCACGAGGAAAGCTATTTTATGATGATGATCATCGTCGTCGTCGTCGTCATCATCCTGAGCATGCTTACACTGTCCTTACAGGCGCGGGCCTCGTGACCAAAGACGGCAAAGATGTTGATGATTATGTGGCCGATCCCTCGGACAAGGGGATTGCTTCCAGTCCGTTGCGAAAGCGAAAGGAAAATATTTGACACTAAGCCGGGCCACGGGCCGATGTATCCACCATCACTATCCCCATCGGGTTCGGGTTCCTATCGTGCTCTGGCTTGCCAGCATGCTCCAAGATGTACTACGGCGTGGAAATCGAAACCGATTCCACCGAACGCAACGGCAATGCCGAGCAGAACCGAACGGAAGGCACCCTCATGCGGTGCTTCCCCTCGATACGAAGAGGGTCTGTTGTTCTCGCTGGCAGCAGCATAAAAAGCGCATTAAGGCAGGAAGTGCTATTTTTATTACTCTATCGCGGTTTTCTGCGCTCGCTCCTTCCTTCCATTTCGCTAGTAGACACACACACACACACAAGAACACACACACTGATGATGGTGGCAGAGAACCCCAAGCAGGAGAGTCAATGTTTTGCAAATTTAATAAAAAGAAGAAGCACTCCCCACTCCTCGCAACTACTCTGTGTCTGGGTTGAGTAGCTTATGGCGGTTTTATGCAGCGCTCCCATGTTTATATCTCATTAAAATTTGAAACAAAAGCACACTAAAAGCGATCAGTGGATCAGTGATTGCAGTGGAGTGTATAGTGTTTTTGGTTGTGAAGTAATTCAATTAAGAGATAAACGAAACGAGGGGTTTTGAGAAACAGTTACCCTAACGACGAATGTCGTTGGGCTCTTGGCAGAAGGCTTTGCTTTTTTCTACATATAAAATTAATATACAGACATATTGTGTACTAAATTGAAGCGTCCATTACTTACCGATATCCTTAATACTTCCAACAGCACCACGAAAAATCTCCAAACGAAAACAAGTGTACAAGAAACAATACGAAAGACATGTAAAGTTTGGGGCAAAAGTTTTAAATCGCGGACAACTGTTTTACTTTCATTTTTATCTGTCCGTTTTTTGTAGCAGCGAAACACAATTTAAAGTTATGCACAACATGAACGCTACAGCTGCAGTAAGTGTTCCAACGAATGGACACTAAAACAAAGAAGGGCAAACAAGTTTACCGGGGGCAGGTCTGAGAGCATATTTTTATGGCAAAAGTTGTGCTCGCATCGCATCGGTTGGAATGCTAAAGAAGCTTCCGCTTCCTACCAGGGCACGCAGGGTCTATGCCCTGTGGTGCATTCGTTGCAGCATCTTTGCAGCTTAAAGCATGCATTTTTCAATGAATTCATTCAATGTTAGAGATTTATCGTGGTTAAGGTAATATCTTCCAAAGTTAATTTAAATGCAATCCTGCATCAAAGTATCGGCATCAAAGGTGCAGTTGCTTTAAGAATATAGTTCAAACGCCCGACGGTTCACGGTGTCAAATGACTGGATATCCAACCTACACCCGAGGTTACGGTCAACGATGATGGGGGCAAAGACAACAGTTCCATTACACCACGCGGGACCGCTCGAGAGCTGCTGTGGAAGGAGGGACAGGGAGCTTCGTGAAAAATGCCAATCCATCAGAAACCATAAGCGTGTCGTTTGTCAGTCTAAGAGCACCATTAACAATCATCACTTTTTGTGCGCATAGTGTAGGGGCGCGACTCGACGGAAGGACAAGGAAGAGTGTGTGTGTGAGAGAGAGAGAGAGAGCTAGTGCGGTCGGATGGTGCTAGCGAAAAGGGTAGAAGGTGAAGCCCTAAGCCGGGCAGCTAAGTGTCACACAGGGCAAACATGGAACACGTCTAAATAGTGGCTATAAAGTGCAAAGTATTTTAAAAGGATGTTATCTGTATTCCAACACATCACCCAGATACTTCACCACAGCAGCCCATCTGGCCACTACCTCCTCCCCTTATCAGGGCACTACTCCGCCAGGGACCCGAAAGCAAAGTTCATAATTTGTTGCAGCTCCGTTCAAGCGTGCCCAAAAAAAGGATGCTCTGGATAAGAAGAGGAGAAGAAAAGCGAAGAAGAGGCTGTCTGTCTGCCTGTTGAACATAAATTCGTCTGGAGATGGTTTGGTTTGGGACTGGTTTTTGCGCTCATCCCATGCCCATGCCCGACTTACGTGCAGGTATTCCAAAAGCGAACCGAGGCGTGGGGACCGAGAACAATGAAAGGTCGGGTCGCGGATCCCAGGGAGGAGCAGGAATCGTAAAAAAATCTTTGGAAAAGCGGAGTAAAAAAAATCACGAACGCCAGCCTCTCTTAAGCAAAACGGATGAGCATCGTTAGGGGCTAATCCGCCTTAACGAGACTAGATCATTCCCTGTAGCGAGTGGGAGAGTGAGAAAAAGAGAAAGGGAGGGCACTTGCAGAATCAGGCCTCACTGATATGGTCCTTCTTGGAACTTCAACCCAGGAGGAAGAGTAGGAGACCCATGCCCAAGGTGTGAGATCGACAAGCAAAAGACGTGGCAAAACAAATGTAAACAACACGCTTGAGCGGTGGAGGGGCAGTGATCACAGAAGTGAATAGGCAATGAGCCATCTTTTGCTTCGTACGATTATGTTGTGAGGTGAAGCTTCGCACGATGGTCCACTCCAAGAGTTCAAGTATGTCCGAGATGGCTTAAGGTCCCGGTGGTCCGCTCGAAGTTGGAATAAATTTATCGTTCGAGCTGCGAGCTGCAGCAGGGAGAACACTAATCTTTCTGCAGCGGTTCGGTTCATTATCGGCATCAATATTTTGCACTTTTAACAAGGTTCGGGAGTGTAATAGGATTAGCCTGGGTCTTACATTGCTTTGACCTTTCACCTCTGATGGGGAGACCTGCGTAGCTTGAATCAATCAACTGAAGTAGCAATTATTAGAAGTAAGAAAAGGTATTGAGCTTGAGCTGGAATGCGTGGTACTTGTTATTTTGGGTGGCTCAAAAGTGCTTCTGTTTATGGAAAACATTTCCTCTAAAACGGTAATCCCTTTTAGGTCCGATATGATCCAGTAGAGCTGCTGCATCAGCATCGTGTACTGGAGTGCTATTTGGATCATTCTTCATGAATGGTAAAAGATAAGCTCTACATCCTAATTATTCCAGGAATTTCTTATATGTCGATACGCACGATCTATCTGAATTGTGCGATCTACTCTAGATTCAGCGAGCTTCTTTTGGAAAGGAATATAAAGTCTTAATCCAAACAAGTGCTAATAAAATAATAAGCGAGAAAAGAATAGCAAGCGAAAAGTTGTTTAACAAAACTAATTCCTTATCCTTATATGCTGTTTCAATCTATTGAAATAAAATATACCGTAATCGTTTAATTAAATGATTAATTGCAAGCCCTTCCATCGTTTAAAAGTACAGTTTATTGAAAAGAAAACTTATATTTTGATGCTAGCTTTCTTACTTGCCATCATCATCCCCTCCATATGATGCACTACAAAACATCTCTTTGTTCTCACCAGGAACCCTCCGCTGCCAAGCAGTACCAGTACCACGCAGCATAACACGACGACACCAGTCTGGCTGTGACAAAATTTTGTCAACTTGAAATGCTGCAAATTGCATTATTATCTTTGTCTTCTACGTCTGCTGCTGATGTTCCTGTTGCTGCTGCTGCTGCAGCTGCAGCTGCACAACTGTACGGCTTCTTATTAATGTTTCTTGTACAAACCTCTGCTACCCCGGTAGCACCCGTTTGGAGGGAGGTCTCGTCGCATCATCATCTGCACATCACTCCTGAGTCTGTAAAATGCTGCTGCTCGCAGCCGGCGTGCATGTTCGCCGGATGATAAGAGGAGAAACAATCACCCAGTATGGAAATATGCAAACAATACGCGTCATCAAAACGCACATCACTCCAGGCTCCAGCTAGCTCAGCTGTGATGTGTACTGCTGGTCTAACACGTCCCCCACCGAAACAGCTCTAATTAAGAAGAGAATTCGTTGTGCTAAC
>NC_064874.1:71453556-71476056 GCF_943734745.1 Anopheles darlingi
CTGCGCTGCAGTCAGATTGCATTCCCGGCCCGACCATCATATCAATATCTCGCTTGCATTGCACCCTGAAAGCCAACCTTAACACATTTATCTTATCGAAGCCACATCGTTCCGATCTTTCACCGTCTTACCGCACGGAAGCGATACGACAAAACGCAACGCCACGGAGAGTCTTCCGGATATCCTGGAATAACTCCCCCCGATCAGTCGGACGCTAGGGCGCTAGGGCGACAGATTAGATTTCCGTTTGCGAGGCAACGGGCAAAAACCGGGGGCCGCAAGACGCACCGAAGACGAAGATAGCATCTTCCTGTGGCCGATTTATCATTCCGGTTCCCGAGCTGGCTAAAGAACCGAAGCAGGAGGGGATGTATGCTGGCGTACGGAAGCGAAACAGAACGCTCAATACACCGGTACGGCGGCGTAACCGCATGTCGATGGTGCAAGCCGCTGCCGCTTGTACGGTTTCCGCCATTTGGCATATTGGAGTTTTGCTGCTGCTGGTGGGAGTACTTTTTTCTATCCTCCTCTCCTTTCGATTCCATCTGCCACATTTTAACGGCCTCTGACGTGCGTCTGGTGTGTCTGGTGTGGTGTGGTTTCATCGTCGTTTTCTCATCGGATTTCGGGAAGTGTGTGCCAGAGCACTCACTCACCTTGTGCCGGTGTGTGTACCGAGCGTCAATGTACAGTGCCGGATGTGCACTGGTGCATGCTAATCGCAAATCGAGTGGAGAATATTGAATAATACGGTTGAAGTGAGCCCGCAACAAATGCATGCACGCTGCGCAGCATATTTTAACAGAGCTGCGAAGCTGCAAGGTCCCAAAATAAGGGCTTTGGTTTCGGCGAGCCTGATTTCTGAGTTTAGCTAGGTCAGGAAATTGGGGGCTTGATTCGAAGCATTCGTTTATTATCTGGAGTTGTTATTTAATATCTGTTTTATGTCTAAGTACCATTTTTCAATGTTCTTCTCAAAAACATTCGCTTTACTAGCTTCATTTTTATATTAACTAATAGGTATGATCTCTTTATATTTCTTTATTATTTGGATTTTTTGAGTGCTTGAAAATAATTAAGCATCGTTTTATTCAATGAGTAAATCTATAGAAAAAATCCTTAAATAAAACCCAGGGCTTCGCACAAAACACCAATACAAATTCCTTCCCTGCACTACAAACGCTGAGATCGTCAATGATCAACAAACGCTATTGAACGAGCGTACGTTCCCTTTACTAAAACATTACCCACGGAAGCCGCCCAATAGAAAAGTGGTCCCCTATCCCTAAACAGCGCCAATAAGCACTTGTGCCGCGAATCCATCGAACGAAAGCAATCGTCTGGTCGTGATCATGTGCGCTTGAGCGAACGACAGGCAGTCGGTGGCGGTGATACACCCTTGACTGCACGTCGAATTCCGGAAACCAATTGAAACGCGAAGACGGGACGCCACCAAACTATTCCTACCTTGGAACTCCCTCCGGTGAGGTGAGGATAGGTGAGCAGATCTACTTAGCGACTAGCACCAGACAAACACCGGAGCTACGGGTGGTCCCGTGGAACCGTGTGCGCGATTCTGTGAATCCCGAAAAGCTTCCAGCCAGCCATTTCGGTGGAGAACACGGTGCTCCGGATGTCTTCCGTACCGCGACACCGAGCACGCCACGCTCTATTTCATCCGCAGAGCGCTCCGGTTATTATCTGGATTTTCATGAGGCATCCGACCGTACAGTATGTGACACGAATGGGAAAAACATTTTTGAGGATGATATACTAGTGGCCGGTGGTGGAGTTCGGGCTCCGACAGAGGACGCAGCCCCGTTCGAGATCGAGACGCAAGAAATGGCGGAATCCCGGAAAGGGGGTTGAACACATTCGTCGAAAGCATTGGGCGAGCGATCCAGCGTATAGTTTGCTCCGCTACCCGAAATGGCACGTCACAGTCACACTGGCGGACGCATTGGCGAACAAGGATCCGAACAAGGACCATCCGGTAGGGTTTGGGTTTCGAGAAAGTTGTTCCGTCTTCGCCTCGAGAGCGAAAGCGTGATAGCGAGATGCTATAAAGGATCGAGGTAGGGATTTATCAAGCAAAAGAATTTATGTAAGTGCATTCGCAGGGGGTAGGTTGAGAGGGATAACAAAAAAAAAAAAGCCGGGAAAATGGTACGCAGTCGGGTGTGATGGTGGCTCTACTGGTTCCACTGGGAAAGTAGAACTGGAACCGTGACGCTCCATTTACATTTCAGCTGCAAGAAGATATCCACTTGCTGCTGTAAAGCCGTCGTTCTGGTGCAATTCGTGCGCAGGTTTTGGTCAAGGGCATCCCAGGGCCAAATCAGATCCTCTGCTCGGTGGAACTACTTTTACTTGTCCGGAACTGTACTCTCAGTGAAGATCATTTATTGTTTTCCGCAGTTGTGGATGTATTTTTTATTTTTTTTATAAAAGAACGCAATCTTAATGATAGAAAGGGAGAAGCCGAGAGCATTTTTTCGTATATTAACATCGTTTTTTATTTAAATTGAAATCAAACAGAACAAGATTTATGCTGTGTTTAACGAAGTACAGCTTTCAAACTGAAGTCTCTTTGCAAACTCAACTGAATCAGTTATCTACACCGTTGCATGGTTAATAATCGACGATAATTTATATAACGAGTCAGATTATATTGGCAATTCGTTAAAATATCTGTGTGTGAGTTCTTGTATCTATTGTTTTTTTCTAAATTATCATTAGTTTAAAACTCATTAAGATACAAGATTATTCGATTCACATGTTTCTTCTTATATGTAATAGCAATAAATATTCAATTTATATAACGTGCTTTTAATCGTTTATTGCAATTAAACTATTTATATAATGGTAGGTATTCCTTTGTTTCTTTGACAGAACTAAGAGTCTCTTTAATTTGCGGAAGCATCTTGGTTATCATAAAGTACTTAATCTAATTTGTCTCTGGGAAAACTGAATTCCGATTCCGAGAAATGTGCTTAACTTGAAAGCCTTGTCAATTGACGAGGATGATTCGCTGTCATGTGAAGAGAACACGATCGACAGCTGCCTCTTGCTGTGTTGGCCTGTTTTCCTTCTCCACAAACCACAACGAAAGAAATGTGATTAGAAAAACAATTCTCAAACAAAGGATCGCGGCTCCCCCGGGGGGTACGAAGAAAAGATATCATTCATCCTTGTGCTAAGCGTGTAAAACAATCAAACAGGATTACGGTTCACTTCTGGTGTCCCCAGGTTCAAACTGTAAGTAATCTCTTTCGATCCATTCCCCGGTTGCCTCCCCGTACTGGGCACGTTCGTCCTTCGTTTCTTTCCACGAACTCCGGGGTTTGACATCTTTTTCCCTCGCTCTCTCTCTCTTTTTTTATTCGGAACTCCGAGAGAGAGAGCGCAGCGACGCATGAGGAACCCCACCCCCGGTGGTGAGGCGGATTATTATTCATGATTTTAACTTTCCCACCAGCGAAGTGATTTTTCTTCTTTTGCTGTTTGCGATCCAACGATGTTTGGGCGCTTTTTACGCCCGGTCCCTTTCCCGGATGCCCGGAATGATGATGCAGCAACGCACTTGTTGACTTTTACTGGCCCCTAGTACTGTCGCAGACAGAATCCCTGCGAGTGGCCCGAAGCTGTAGACAAGATCATTGACAAACGGTGGGCGGTGTCATCATCTGGCTAATCTGGGCGCCAAACCTTGGCCTTCCCTCGGGGTGTAATTCGGTTAAATTGTTTGGGCTACAATCCGGGTTGGCTCAGCAGCGGCTCCGATCCGTTCTCGATGAGTTGTTACGCTAAGCAAACACCTTAAGGCAGAGCTAAAGGTGGAACAAGATTAATAGGTATTTTGTTTCCTAATCCTATTTCGTCCGCGACCGTAACACGCAGTTTATGCTGGCCGGTTTCGTCCTGGGTATGTCACTAAGTGTCACCAAGCTGATTAGTTCATTCATTTGCTTTGACGTATTGCCTTAAATCTATTGTGTAAAGTGAATAATTTTTGTATGTAGTGGAATCCACGGTAAAAAAAACCGATTAAATGACATATTCTCGTACACTTTTCATACAGATTGTTAGCATAAATGAAGAAAGAAGATATAAACTCCATAGCCGTGGCCACACGGAGCGAAAATTTGCGCGCAAATTTACAAATTAATGCCAAATCGTTTACGCTTCGATATGTTTACGTGGCCGGGTTGAGGAAATTAAAATCGTTTTGTGGAAGAAAAGGATTGAACACACTAGCAATGATCACTATCTATCAATGTAAACCACAAATAGAACATATTGCGAGCCCTTCCGTTTGCAAACAGCTTTTACTCTAGGTTTTACGCTCCACGGACCTATAATCGTTTGACAGCATGTAAACGGCAAGCGTAAATGTTTTGGCATTAATTTTTTCGTTTGCGCTAGAGTTTTCGCCCCGTGTGGCCACGGCTCATCACTTTCCCAGTGCTCAGCATAACATCAAGCAAACTCATACGACCGTGAACAGAGGATTCACTCATCTACACCAGGAAACCGCCAGCGTGTTTCTCATCCCGTTTCGGTTCGGTTTTCTCCGTTAGTACAACAGCCCAAGAGCTGTGCTGGCATGACACCGCGTAGCAATGCGAACGATGTACGGCGCATCTTCAAACGCATTCCGGTCCTGCGGCATAACTAAGCGACCCCGACGATAGTTGTTAGCCCGGCTGGAAGTCCGGAATTTTCGCGACACGCAAACTCTTTCGCCCGACAGTTGGAGTGACAAGGGCGAGTGAATGCGCGCACAAAAGCTCGAGCACCCCTTCTCCGTGTCATCGTTCTCGTTGTGCCGGAGCGATTTCGTCCACCCCCGGGGGGCAATCCAGAGGATGGACATACTTTGGATTCTACCAAACGCTGTCCCTGGTACCGGCTGGCAAGGTAACGAGGGTCCGGCAGACGGGTATGATTATGAATCTGGGAAATGACTGAGCCCCGTTTGGACGGATATTCCGTGTTGCTGGTTTCCCGGAGTGCTTCGATTGGCTATGGCGAATGTTTGAGTGGTTTGCAGTAAACAAGTGGGAGATCACCATCCATTGATCCGAAATGCGAACTGGAACACGAACTTGTGTGCTGAAATTTTTTACATTGTTGCACCAAACCATCTGTTTGGCAGAGTAACATTTGAGTAAAACAAGGCTACTATGTAGTTGCTTTAAAAATGGTAAAATCTATGCTCCAACTGGAGATTGGTTTAATTTTAGAGTCTATCAAATTTACTGCAATCCATTTGTCATAATTTATGCAGATTATAGGTTAGAAATCAAAAGATTCCAACACATTTTCATCACCAAAGATTACGAGCATTCGAATAACATGCTGTTGCAGACACATTTTCGTCGAAAAGTTCATTCGCATTCGGAGAAAATTAAACAGAATTGTTTTTTTTTTTTTAATAATTTGCTACTGAATTGTATTCGAGCAGACATTTTCTGAAATGTAAATGTAAAAATCTGCTTCAAAAATTAAGTTTTTGCTCTTCTAGATCAGTTTTTCAGGATTAAATGAAATTTTAATGCAATTCGATAATAGCGCAACTAGTTTCAGACTAAGCAGCTCATTGGAATGATAATTTTAATTTTGTTATTTTTGAGCAATCATCACTGAATAATGCGAAACTTTCAAATGCTTTTTACTTCACACTAACTTTCCCCAGCCTTAAAGCGACGCCTGCTTGTTTGCTAGCGATTCAGAGCTGCTGCAACCACACATCTCTTCTTATAATTGCTCATTAATCCGATATAATCATTAGTCTGACCTCTCCGACGCACCAACCATTGCCAGGGAGTTCGAAATCAACACCACCATCCCACCGTTGACCTGGGAGAGTGTCCCAACTTTTCAAAGGCGATTAAAAGGGGTTTTTCGCAGTTCTACGTGTCCCCCCCTCGGTGTCTGGTATGTATTTTTTGTGTCTCATTCCTTACCATCGTAAGATCACGGGCAACAACTAACATTATAGTTAAGCTTCTGCGGTTTGAGCGGCAGTACGTTTTGTCCGTGCCATGCCCGTCCATGCGAATTCTGGTAAACTTTCGATTATGCAACGACGACACAGGATCAACTCGAAGCTCCTCTGGAACCGAGCAGAGCCACGAGTGTAATTTACGGGCTTTTGTGAACCACAAAGCCATCCAGCGTGTGTGAGTGTGTGTGGTGGTGGTGATGTTAAACCAAACCTTATCCTAGCAATGGCCCCGTACGTCGGTGTCGGTGGCCGGATCTTGAAATGAAAAGTTTGGTGCGACTGCGACCGGAGTGCTAAATCTCGGCCAAAGGGATCCCGGGGAGCGTGAAGATGCCTCAACGGCAAAGAGTTTTCATTTTGTTTGACTCTTTACTGGTGAACCATAGCGTTCGCTCGAGTGGTCGGCCAGTCAAGAAACCAAATTCCTCCACACACCAGCAAAGCCATCCTCCCCCCAGGTCGTTGTGTCGCTTGTCACCTCTACCCCATTCCCACCAACCCCTCGAAATTGGTTTAGTTATGGTAAATTTATTTCACTCCGCGCACACCGTGATTTGTGAGTAATCCGGCACCGAAAACAAGTGACACCGGACGACGATACACTCTGCGGGTACTGCGGGCGACCACGCTTTTTCGGGGTTTTCGGGAGCCGGAATGTAAACGAACCGCAGCGGCCACTCCTCCTACTCTGGCGATGATGTTGTGCTGGCTTTGGATGAGCTCGTTCTTCAACTACCACAATAAGCCACCATCGTCGCGGTTAGTTTGTTTCACTTGCGCTAAAATGTTTGTTTAAAAATTCAATTACTCTAATGAAGTTTGTGTCTGCGATGTGTGTGTGTGTGTATCTCTCTAGATGTGGTTGTGGTCGCTAGGTCGGTTATATCGGTTCGATTGTTTCTCAAGTAGGGCGATGGAGTTGGATTCTAAATCGCAAAACAAAGTGTAGCGCAAATTACCTCGTTCCTTTGAAAATCATCCCGATGAGCACGTCATCGAAATCTAAAACATTTCAACTTCAATTTGCTCGAGGGCTGTCATTCAGAGAGAGAGTTTGGATAGATTTAAGTAGCAACGTATTATTTTAAATCTTTTGAATACAAGTCGAAGGAAAATTCATTCCACAATGGACTGGATTCTAGATAAGGATTCCATTGTCTATTTGCTTTTCTTGTTTAAAAACAGTAGAAGCAGTAGCGATTATAAATTGTTTCTAAAATAGTTTCCAAACAACTGTAGCAACAAAGTAGTGCAAACTTCATCAACTGATTAGTAGTTTTTACTAATAGCTACATTTTATTTGGTTTCCAATTTTGGATAACTAATCTTGTGTTGACAACTTGAGCTCGGTTTCTAACAATACTTCTAGGATTTGACAAAATGTCTTCTGTGCCTGTTTTAATGTTTTATTTTCGCGTTGATTGGTTGTTGTTTAAGTTTTGATAGGCGTTTTTTAACAGTTGCAGTTTTAATTTTACTTACATCCAATATAATGTGTATGGTTCAATATTATCGCTCATTTTGTTAATCTATTTGCCTTTCCTTTTTTGCTACATTTTGATTTTATATTCAGGGGTTTTCTAGTTCTCTTTATTATATGGATGCATACGTTTTCCACCTTTTATCCTTACCCAACATAGTTTTAAACAAAGACGATGGCCTATTTTATTTTTAATTGTTTTTACTTCTTCAGCTAATCGTAACACCAACCGACACACCTCCATTCGCTAAACCACAAATACGCTACCGGGTGTGTGTGTGTGTGCCGCTAACTTTATCCATTTCAAATAAAACAATTACCAGCCGAAGCACACATTCTGCTCATTAGCGCATACTTGCAACCGGCATAACCGGCATAACCGCGAGGAGATGCTTACACATTAGTTTCCTTCAAATTCCAAAGCCCAAAAGCACCGAACACCCGTTCGCCGGGTCCTTTGCGCCGGGGGGAATATGACGAGCGTGGATTGTCTTGCATTCCGCGCGAGACACCGGCACTAACACGGGCGCGTGGTCAGATCAAACTATTTCGCCCAAAAATTAGAACACACATCCTTCCCGTGCCAGTGTCTGCATCATGCATGCACGCTATGCTCAGCTGGCTGGTTGGTTGGCATTCCGCGTGCCGGAACACATTCCCCTGCCGAAAGCGCTGAGCAACATTCCCGTGCCGTGGCTGAGGTTTGGTGTTCCGCACGAGCAGATTCTTCGCCTTGGTCGGAGGCCCTCGAGAATGGCAATCCGCAGAAGCCGTAGAGCGCCGCTAAAAGCAGAAAGTTTTCTTTGAATTAAATATTTTTCATATTTCGCTGCAGGCGCACATTGCAATCAGCTAAGAATGGGGAAAGCTTTGGCTGCCAGGAGCGTGGGGATGATGCCGTTAGTTAGCTCAGGCTTGGCTACGTACGCCAGGTTCGAGGGCGACTCATTATCATGGATGAGCACACGGGAGTTCCAAATTATGTTGCATAAGCAACTGACGCATGGCCACGTGCACCACAAATTCTTATACAGTCCTTGGCATCTTCTCCATCCATCGGATTCGTCGGTTTCTATTGAAACGCTGCTCGTGGACGAGGAGTTCTCCTGCGCGTCCATTTAATGCTAGCAAGTTAGACCACTCCATCAGCTGCGGATTCCACCGGCAAACGCACAATACAACAATAAACTCTCTGTAACGGAAGTGGAACCGTCGAGTCGACGTTTGAGGCAAAGGATTTCGACGACTTTCTTTGGGCAAAACGAGAAACGAAATTTGCGCCATCGCCACCGCGACACCGGAAACGCGAATGGCGGCCGCCCAACCGGGCAACCAAGTATGACAAACTAAAATATCTCGTTAAAAAGTGCCTCGAAGTATGCAGCAGCTACGGCTTCGCTCGGAACAGTTTTCGGTGCGGTTACTGGTGCCTCGATGGAGATGCCGAGCACAAATGCGCCTGATGGGGAGGGGATACCGTGGATGCTCTAATTTTATTCGGCATAAATAGTTTCGGCGACCGAGAGAAGTTTTTCGGCTATTTTGCAAATTTCCTACCAGCCCAGCGAGCACTTCTTGGCCAGCATGCCGGGCCGGGCCGGGCCAGGCCGGGACAAGAACAAAGGCATTCTTGGTGCGACTGTCGTTCTCTCTTAGCTCTCTCGTTTCCTGTGCTGCAGTAGGATTCGTAATAAACGTATGATTGGAACACAAGGGCATTGAATACGTTTATCAGGCTCGTGGAAATGGCAAAGTGGAATGTCTGGAGAAACGGGCCACGTGGCAAGCATGTGCTTGAATTGAATTGATCGTAAACACTTGCTGGAATGTAATTTAATGAAGGTCTTTGTGAGGGGGAGTCGAGTTCGGTTGGGGATAAATCGGAAAGGGGACGAATGCGCAACAAAACTAATGCTTAATAATGGTGGAAAAAATACGTTTTTTTAAACTTTTTTCAGAATGAATAATATTCATCCTAGAAAATGTAAGGAACCAATTTCGGTAGACAATTCATCCTAGCAAATGGAATAAAATGAGAGAAAATTCTATTGTTTTGTATCTCTATTGTTAGTTCTACTTGGGGGCGCTTATTCCAATTAAATTTGTATTACTTTTATCTTGTTATTAATAACAAAACGAATGCCGTAAGAGATAGCTACGAGACTTATCGTGCGTCCAGCCCTCTAGAATCTAGGGAAAAATGTATGTAAAGCTAGAAAAGGATTCTTGGATTCTTGGCTGTCACTCAGAAAGAACCGCTAGATTCTAGGATTCGATTCTAGGAAGTCTGGACGCACGGTTAGGAAGCAAATTAGCATGAAACACGATTTATATTTACAGAAAAATTGTCGTGTAACTGTGAATCCAATACAAAATCCAAAATAAAGTTGCTATTGCTTCTTTGTAATGTTCAGCTCAAGAGCATACAAGTGACAAAGTACATTACACCTCTAGTTGATATCGAAACAAATCAATTAAACTACGCAATTATACCCTTAATAAAACATGATTATCCATTCGTAATGATTATACTTTATGTCTCTTCTATCGACGAATTGAATAAAACATTAAAACAATATTGCTTAGAATTGTGTTAAGTACGGATTTTCAACCAGACATACTAAGAGACCGGGGCCGGAGAAAGGTATTTATTGATTTTATGGTCACTCTGGTTCTGGTGGTCTGCAGAAACAATATAATTCGATTGATTTAAGGTCGGTCCCAAGACTTTTTATTAATTTGTGCATCCTGAGTTCAAGAATTTACAAAGTCGTAGACAGTTAGGGTAGTTTCAAAACGGATACTTTCCTCATTTGTTTAATTGACATTTCGAGGCACTGTTACTTCTAATGAAAATCGGTCTTAGCCGACAGTAGAGAAAATGAAAAATCGATTTTAAACTATGTTCACCGGAGTCACGCACACCTGTTAGTATTATCTTATCTTATGCAGACAATCGATGGAAATGAAAATTACATTAGTAAAGGTATATTTGTAAAGACCTTCGGCAATTGTGTTCATAATCATTCTGTGCGCTCTCACGAAACTAACTGTTGTACCCAGTTATCTCCCTGCTAAGAAGTATTCAAAAGAAGAAGCCAAAAGCCAGACCGAAGAATCGGCACGAACGCCTCATTTCTTCTAATCAACGCATTCAACCCGCTCACAACAGGATCTTTTACGACGAATGACTACTACGACAGCCCGAACGCCGTACGCCGAAACCGCTGACCGAGCGCGAGACCGAGACCAGAGATCCCGGAGTCGGCCAGTCGTCAGCAGTCCAACCATTGCGCAGCATAGCGATTTGGACCGTATCCAACCCCATACTCCCATATTGGCCTGATGTGATGGTACGTTTACGTCTTTGAAACAAAAAGAGCATCGCCCACCAAGAGTACTGTGGCCACAGTGCCGGCGGGAGTGAATTTATGCTCAAGGATTAGCCATTGCTGTGGGAGAGGGGAAGGGAAATATATTGACTTTTTTATGAAAATGGTTTGCAGTTATTCACGAGAGGCCACGGGGACTCGGACGGTACTTACGATCCCCAAGAGGGATCCCGCCCTCGATGACGGACTGAATAGAATGATTATGACGCCCATGACGATGATGATTATGCTCATGATGATGATGATGGTGATGGTGATAACGATGACATGCGAAGAGTAGTGCGCGCGCGAATGTGAAAATTGTTTTCTCGCTCCTCATCATCGATCCGTACGTGTCGTAAACGTGCAGCATCCGAAGGGTGTAGCAACATGTGACCGGGACCGGAAGTATCTGCCTTTCCTCCTTCCCTGCTGGGTCTACATGCGTATTTTTGGAAAGTGTGTCGTGTTCCTTGTGTTCCCAAAAAGGCACACAAGTCGCTTTCACCACTTTAACCATTTTTTATCATGAAAATTCGTTCCAACAACAAAAGGACAATCCGACAGCGAAATGATTCGAGCTCCTCTCGAGGTCTACTATTCCGTGCCTGATGGGGTCCGATCCTCCGTGTTGTGTCCTCACCTTTTCTTTATGGACAGCAGTCTCTGGTTTTGCGGCCCGAAATTTGCGTGACATCGAATTAAACGCACCGAAAAAAAGGGGGAAACACTCCGTTTCTCCATAAATTACCGACAGCATCGCCGGCCCATCGTCCTATTCGTATTTTGTGCCAGAAAGTTCTTCCCTGTATCTCATATCCTCCGTGCGGTCTGAAGAAATGCTAATGAAGGGTCTCTCACTCTGTTGGAGTCACCACGAAAGGGAAAAACAAATCGAAATCTCTTGCCGCAGACCAGGGCTTGTGCGAAGTTACTAAACGGTCGCTAAACTAAACTGCTACGAGCTTCTGGCGTTCCATAAATCGTATGAGCAACCGGTTGTACGCCTGTGTGCGTTGGTTGTGGTTTGTTAATTACTGTTAAAAACGCAAAAGAACGTTCATACAATGCTTGCGTCCCATCTTTGGTGCTTTGCTACAATTGCATGCTTCAATTCCAAAGCTGACTGTTTCTTGGCACATTAAAAAGCACGTCAACGGACGACAAAACTACTGTAAAATGGCGAGATTTAACGTTCCAGTCCGGGCCCCGTCTATCCCTTATGTTTCTATTTGTCGCTCACGGTCGTTGCAGAAGTTAACTAATAAATTAATTGTGATTATGATGATGAGAGTTTTGCCTTGATTGTCTTACAAAGTTAGTGGCGTGGCGGCGGCCGCGAAAAGACGTTGAGCCACATCGTAACCAGATGCCACCAACCAACCACCAATCCCACGGTCCTCGCTGTTCCCGAAACGAAACGTTCTTCTCATTCATAACGACAATTGTCGAAATGGCCAATTTGAATGTGATTAAGCAGTGGCGGAGGACCAATGGCCCCCTGCCAACGTCTTCTAACTGGTGAGCATCAGTCTGGAGCCACCGTGTGCCGCGAGGTGGAACGGTTTTGATTGATAACTTGGACACAAGCTTGAATCCTTTGGAAATTGGAATGCCCCGGGAGCGTTTATTGGATTTATTGTTTCACTCGATTCAATCAATTTCATGCTTCGCGCAGTAAACCAACACTTAATTGGAAAACGCAGGTAATTAACGTTTATGAGATAATCAACATCCACCGGACCAAAAGCCGCGCTCATTAATGTGTGCGTGACTCTAAAAAAAGCGGGGGGGGGGGGGGGGGAGAGAAAAAAGTGGCAAAAATAAGCGAACGCGTGCTTATCAGCGCACACCGCTCGCGGCCAACCGAATCTGTCAGCGAGGCTGGAAAATTGATTTATTTAATGTTTTGCAAATACTTTACTCCGCACTCCCTTTTCCCTCCCTCCCCCGTTTATGACATGCAAAAGCGGCAAATCAGGCTTAATGAGAATGCCAAACGAATCTCGATCTAAATTATGTAAAAACAAATCATTCCCAGCCTATTGGCGGCCAGCAAAGAGCGTGATCAAGTCAATCGGAGTTGTTTTTTTCCGTCCGCGGTTCACACTCGATCGACAGAAATCAAATCATAAATCAATCAAACGACTTTGCGGTCCCGGTTTGGTAGCGATGTTGTTGAGCTTATTTTTTTCAATATCTCCCCACAATCATCATCAGCCGCCGGGGATATGTTTAATAACTCGGTCACCCACCCACCGATCTCGCCGCTTTTCCGGACACAAACACAACGAGCACACACCAATGATTGGCCTGCCAGCGCATATCAGTAGCAGCGCCGTTCCCCTGCCCCCCGGGAAAGTGTTTATTCATTAGCCGTGGCCACACGGGGCGAAAACTCTAGCGCAAACGAAAAAATTAATGCCAAAACATTTACGCTTGCCGTTTACATGCTGTCAAACGATTATAGGTCCGTGGGGCGTAAAACCTAGAGTAAAAGCTGTTTGCAAACGGAAGGGCTCGCAATATGTTCTATTTGTGGTTTACATTGATAGATAGTGATCATTGCTAGTGTGTTCAATCCTTTTCTTCCACAAAACGATTTTAATTTCCTCAACCCGGCCACGTAAACATATCGAAGCGTAAACGATTTGGCATTAATTTGTAAATTTGCGCGCAAATTTTCGCTCCGTGTGGCCACGGCTATTTCCATAATTTACATACATCTGTTGCACTGCAGCGGGGATCGATTTAAGGGGAACATGAGGGAAAAGAGGGGATTTCGGACGCTTCCTTTGTGTTGCGTATCTAATCGGACATCTACAACAGCATGCTGGAGCACACACCACTGGTCTGGTCTGGTATTGCTGTAAACGTGCTTCGGTTCGAAGCTGGACGACGGAATCGGTCACCGGACCACAATGGCGCAATCGCAGGTCACTCTCGGCTCCCGAGAGGAGGAGAAGGGACTCAGGAGCGGGAAAAGGGGCCAACAATTTATGCAACTTTCGATGCTATTTACGGTCCTGATGTCTGATGTGCCTTCTGTCGATGTCAACATCGCAACTCGAAAAATGTCCCCATGCCGGAACGCAACCAACCCGCAACCCTGCCCTTCTGCTTCCTACGCAGCACCTCCCCCGGCCCCGGCGAGCAGCAACAGCAAGGACTCGGCTCGGCGTGTTTTAATCCTCTGCGATGTTTGAGTTTTGCCGCAATTTTTTGTTTTGCTTTTTCGTGCTCACACACACACGAGTTCCACGAAGCAAAGGTAGGGCTATTGGGTTGGCTGCTGCTACTGCTGCTGCTGCTGCTGGCACTCGTTCACGTTCCGGTTTTTATGACCATAAATTACGCACACCGATTTTATGTTTCCGATTCGATAATATGGATTCCAAGTTTATCCCTCTACCTTTCTCTCTCTCTCTCTCTCTTTTTCCCTCTCCCTCTCCCTCTTTTTCCCCTTTTTAATGTTTTGCTTTGTGTTTTGCATTGTGATTTCGACAGCCGCTTAACGGTGTTCATTTTTATGTTTCCAGGGCTTTAAGTGTGACCATTGCTGCATACGCGCACGCATAACAACACCTTGCGCGCCATGATCGAGTAGCAGCGAGGTCGGGGGTTTGCTTTTTTTCTTCGTTTTTGCAACCGGCCCGTGGTTTGGGGTGGAATTTATTAATTTCCTCGATTCGAGCTGCTTTATGCGTTGCACCGATTGGTTCGGTTGGTTCGTTGCTTCCGTACGGCGTTGACATTCATAATTACTTATCAACTTTGCCGTGCAGATTTTCTGTTTCTACTTTAAAACATTTAATAATAACTTGTATTTTAATGGAGCGCGTTTGAGTTTTTAACGTCCTTTTACATATTTTATATCTTTTTACGTTTCTTCCAGTTTTTACTCTAATAACACTGATTGTACTGACAGGTAAGTTTTGTTTCCGCTCGTCAAATGCAATCGAGAAACCATCGACCTCAAGCTAAGTCACTAAGCAGGCTGAAAATGACAAACGGCCTCCGATCAGGTCCCGCTAGCTTGGATTAAAAATGAAGCGCCATGTGATGTTCAAGAGCCGAAATTTAACTATTTACCTTCCGGTTGACATCATACACCATCAAACATAATTACATGGAAAGCCTAACTCTCACGGCTTCCGATTGCTGCATAAAATGAAAATAGGGTCGGTGGAGAGTTGCAAATTATAGTGCCAAGGGAAATGGATGAATAATTTACTCTCTCTCACCTATAATCGCATTAACTGTAGCTGAAAACACATTCTCCCCGTGCGGTACGCCCTATCGGCGGCAATATTTGATTCCGATGCACTCACGCTCACAGCTCTGCACCGAGTTTGGCGTTCAATTGTGTAGAAAAACATGCCCGCCAGGATACCTGCCAAGGGGGGCAGCAGGCTTGAATGTTTTTGGGGCTTGCGCGGCATTCTCATATCGCGAGCTATTCTGTTGTGTCAAACATGTACCTCCCGTGGGGAGGTGGCTGGCTGGTCCGGTCCGCCCAGCGTGTTCACGGGTGGCATGGAAAGCGTGCGGAACGAATGCAAATTTACCGGTCTCTATCATAAACAAATTGATTGGATAATGCGATTTTCACTTACAGCCCCTTCGGCTGGCGGCAAACAATGTGTCCCGATAAAACGGGGTACGGAAAGGGCTGACCGGCACAGGACCGAACCCCGGCAAAAGGTGTAAAGGTGTGTCCGTGAGTTAAGGTTTAAATACGGGAATTTAGCTGAAACGTTTGCGTGACCCTCGTGCATTACGGTCTGCATGCAATGCAGGGTTTGAAATGCATATAAAGTGCAACGAAAGTTCGCCGGATCAGTGCATTCGGTGGAAGTGCGTTGGAATGCTGATGCATGTTGGTAATAACGTTAATTTATTAATTGTTTTCGTTTAAATTCTCCTAAAATCAACTCCAATTCAGCGTATATTATGATTATACTATTATTTTACATACAGGTTCTGTTTCTACCATATAATTTTTCCTCATCAAGTAACCATTGTTGCTCAATTAAAACGCAGAAACTTTTTCGGCAAGAGGTCATTTTCTTTATTTCAATGAACTTAAATTTCAGTAAAATGTGTAAAAAAGGCAGCGTTTATTCTGTGGAAAACATTAAGGTACTAGCGCACGACGTCCTGCTTCTGCAAACTGTTAGTAAAAGGGCACTAGAATCGAAAGATAATGGAAGATTTTTGGGATCAAAATTAGTCCCGTTTTTCCCCGGCGGCGGGAAAACCGATAGAGCCTTACAAACGTTGCAGGCCAGAAGGATGTGCTATAATAAAATGTTTCCTCTACTGAGCGGTGAGTGGCGCAAGCGTAAAATGTCCTGCGATGTTTTTGTAGCTCGCTTGCGAAGCAGGGACTCGCTTTTTTCGTCGATTCAGCCAGGACATGAAACAGGATGTTCGATGAAGAGGGGAGTGCTTGAATGTTGTTTTCCCCACCCCACATTTAAAGTAACTACGAAAGATCCATGAACTCTAATAAAAAGGCAAAGAATGCATATGGACCGGAATGAAAATGGAATTCAATCGCATTCTCATGTTTTTCCTCTATTAACACATTCCTTCAGCAGACCATTTTCCACGAATTTTCCATCGTCCAACTAAATATGCATACTTATCTTTAGTGCATCATTTGATTGCATTCTTTCCATATTTATTTCTTCTTGCGCTACATCTTGATTTGTAGTTTCGGATAAATTTCAGCTGTTATTTAAAATGCTTTTTAAGGAGTTAATGAAAAACAAGTTTTTATTGAACATCATTGCGATTCTGTTATTATTGATTGATCTTCAACTTGCAACATTATTGATGCTATTAGATATTTCTATTACACCTCCCGGATCATTATTCTAGAGAAACTAAATGCTTGCTCATTTCTTTTTAAATAATACCAATACATTGATTTACTATCTACAGCATTCTTGTATCGCCCGTTTAAATTCGCCCCAGTACATATGCCATTAGTCGCCTCTACAATAGTCACACCCCCAAAGTGCCACCAGGCGCCTTCATGCTCATGAGCACATTGTCCAACACTCTGATCATTATCCCGGTCCTTTGTTGAAAATTTCTCATTCCTGCTAAGCCTCATTCCATCGACAGCAGTTCCTTTATGTGATCCAATACGATTCAGGACATACCCTCCACTCTCACTCCCTATTTTGAATGCATTATATCGTGCGTATGTGTAGGTACCGTTAAAGTCCTTCAATTCTACAATCAACTCGTGGTTACGAGCCTTTGTAAGCTGATGCACTTTTTCCAAACCCAACCAAAACTCTTTATCGAAATCACCAAACCCATCACGAAACTCATTCCAGCCACGGTAGAAGTCCAATGAACCGTCGAATCGATGCTGGATGACGATCCATCCACCACCAAACGCTTTCTGTTCACAATACACTTCGAACGGAACACTAACGCCATCACTCTTTACGCGTATCGTATATGTTCCCGACACGTTCGATGGAACATCCATGCATGAGGAAAAGATATGTTGAGTATCCTGTTTTTGCAGCACTCGTCCGACGTCTTGATCAATTTTATGCAACGCTCTATCGACGCTCTGTTGGATTTGATTTTGGAGAGCGTTGTAATTGCGTGAGGCTTGAGTGTCCTGGTTTTGAAGCGCGCCAAGCACTTCTTTTTGGAGATTAGAAATACTCTGTTCCTGGGTAGACCGATGGTCATTGATCTGCTTTTCAATCTTCTGCAACAGCAACTCCATGTTATCCACCTTCCGTTGATTTTCTTCGATGTTCTGTAGCTTGACCTCCATATTTTGCAACTTGACCTCCATGTTATGCAGTTTGGTCGCGATAAAATCGAACTTAGTCAGATCTTTCATCTCTTCACGATCACGATCACTTGCTCCAACGCATATAGCAGCACAAAACAGGATTAATCCAATGTGTAGCTTCATTTCTGGACCGCACTCCGTTACACACTCAATCAACTAGGATGTTCAATCAGAACGAGACCTCTGAGCTGTTCGGAGGGACGATTTACAGTGGATTCACTGTCTGCTCCACGATTTCTGTCGGAACGAAACAGTCGAGCACGCACATGATGAGAATCGCTATCGCTGTTGTGCGTTGGCTTTTGTCTGCCTTCCGTCCGATAAGCCAAATAATTCACGATGGTACGTTGGCGTGCTGGAAGCTGTTCCGGCCATGCGACCAGCATTTAGTTGATAAGCTCCTTGCTTCTTCCAGTATTATAGCCAAAACATTCGATTTGTGCGAACCAGAACGCTCACCCAGTAACCCAGGCAACACGCTGGTCATGATAACCTCTGCCTTTTTTTGGCTACTTTGTTTGGTAAGCTGCGCACAACGCTGAACGAACTGGATGCTGCTAGTGCCACGCATATTCCGGTTATGGAAAATTGAGAGATAACTGTTTAAACATTTTACCTTCACCGGAGTTTAAGTAATCACATAGGTGATAATAACCAAAGGCTGATGCGTACCTCCTGTTGAAAGAAAAAATGTTTCCATCAGCTTGTGCACTGGAAACCGGAATTCGATATTAACGATGTATTTTCGGAAGCCAATAGGAAGTAGTATTACTAGTAACGACCAACGCTTTGTTTGAATGATTTCTTTGCTTTTGTATTTCATTTCTCTTTTCTTTTATTTCTAATTTTCAAAGATGTTTACATTTTTCTAGTTTGCTTGTTTGCCTTGTAGCGATATTTTCGTTCCATTATTTTTGTTTTCTTTATTTTTCCCCTTCATTTTCCTCCTTTATTTCTTCGTCTAACGAACGCTCTCGGCTTTTTGCTTCCCTTTTACTTCTTTGTTTTTCTGACTTCTAAGCGGCCAGCTCCAGCACTGGGATCAGTTGTGTTCGGTCTCGTATCATTTATGATTTCAATCGTTTCGCAACGGATTTGCACGTGTCTGGCGTAGATTTTATGCAATGATGTGCGGGCATCTCATTCCATTTGTTTTCCGCTCTGTTTCGGGTCACAAACGTGTACGAAAACGGAACGGATGCAACGGATAAAAGGCAAAGCAGGAAAGCAGTGAGCAGCAGCTCGTTGTAAATGAAGGATGCATTAACTCATCAACCCAAAAAAAAACTGAATGTCTGAAGTGGGGATAAGCCTATGATAATGGCCATCTCCTTAAGTTGCAGTAACAAAAGGCGTGAGCATATGGCTCCAGAGCACTTCATTACATTGTGGAGCTGCAAATCGCGTTTGCAAAGCGCTTAAAGAGACAAAAGTCCTCACGATAGACGTTACGGTCAACCGATTAGCAACTCGGGCTCGTACCGTTTTAGAATCAGAAGTAAGAGCTTAAGACAGTTGCGCTTGATAGAAGTGTTCTCGTGACGGTTGCCTTCGACCCCTTTGTATATCATCTTATTAACAACTTTACGTATGTCCGATGTGCGCATGGTGTGCGACCGATTGTTGGTTTCATTTTCCGGCTCTCAATCCGCTTTTAAGATGTATGTTGCTTCTTTTTGTTCTCGATGTTACTTCCACTTTCTTCGCGTATTTCTTGTTTCTTTTCTTTTTCTGCTGGATAGCTGCTCTGTGTACTCTGGTACTTTCGGTTGGGGGTTTCGCAAACCCGCAACCCACATCTCACAGAGGCAGTCCGAGGAATAAGCGAATGCCCATTAAGGCCATCACAGTTCAAAAGCATTCTACGGCTTTCACCTTCAATCGTAGCCACCGTTGGCAAGATCGTGACCCAAGATGATCCACGGACTCAACAGTAGGTCACCTTGTACCAGCACCAGTGCACCTACTGCTTGTGTTCAGCCGCTATTCAATCGCTTTCGTTCGTTTTGTCTTCTTCCTATTTTGTTAATTTTTTTGTTTGTTTGTTTATACAAGCAATAAAGCGAAAACTTAAATTGTTTTTGGTCTCGTAACCATTAGTCAAATGCTAAGATAATGTTATAATAAGAATTTCCTTTCCTTTCCCTCTCATTAGTTCCTCCCTATGCTGCGGTGTATGCGTGTCTGCGCGGATCATGTGGATCATGTTGGGAGCTGGGGGGTGCTATTGGCACCAGCGACCATTGTGAGTGAAGGTATGCTTGCTCTATACGGCGTGTTTGTAGGTGTAGGAGCGGGTTAGTGAGGATGAGTTGAAGCGTGTTCTGTATATGTGGGTGAGTGTGAGTGGGTATGCATTTTGAATGATTAATTAAGCTTCTCTAATCACTTTTCCCTCCCTTCCCCTCCTAATACAGTCCACCGCTTCGCTTCTCGCCGTTCAATACCAACGCAATCCTGCTACGCGGGTTCAACTTACCTAAGGATCAATAACGCTACTACTGGAGAAGTTGATGTTTAAACTGTTTAGTATTTTTCATTTATATAATATCCGCGCTCCATGACCAGCGTTCCCTGCCAGCCAGAGCGGTAGCCACCACTTATGGCAGGCCTCTGTCATCGAGCTCAGTAGTGCTAATGGAAAGGAAGAAAGAATCCCTGCCTACATCTTAAATCTGCTGATGATCTCCACCTTATGCCTCACGTTTTTAATGTTTTTCTCACCGATAGTTTTGCGGATTGAACATTTGTTTTCAACATCATCAACTCTCCTGCTCCATTGCTCAATCGAAGCCCTCAACCAACAAAACAAACTATCAAAACACAGTTCTCCGATAAGCGATGGGCCTCGGTTACGCGTGTTCGTGTTCTTCATGCGGCCAAGGTAAGTTCCTACACTTTCTACATTGGTTGTGTGGTTGCATGATTTTTTGTTATATCCTGCTATTATCAGTAACACCTCTACATGTGGGCTGTGAATGCGCATCGCCCATCCACCCATTTCGTGAGCTGGAATGATTTGTGAGCTAGCTTAGAACCTCTATGGCTTGGCTGCATTCATCCGGGGCCCTGTTTATCGCCCTGTATGCATAGAATCAAACAACCCCCGTCGCTACCCATGTGCTTAATTTACAGTATCAGTGTATCGCCTATATATTTCTAGAAGACTAAGCACTAGCAAGTGATCATTGGGAACGGAACGAAAACGATCAATATGCAAACGCAATTCTATTCATATAAATGAGTGTATCTGTGAGTCTGTGTGCGCGTGTGACTTTGGATATATCTCTATAGATGTATATCACCTTAACATGAGTCAACCTTCACACCCTTATTCCTTAGTCGCCTATCTTCTAACTGGATGAACGTGTTGCTTAATTCCGGTACGGTCAGTTCCCTGTTCTAGTGTGACTCCCGCCTATCACCGCCTGTCGCGCCCTTCTTCTCTAGCAGTAGCAATAAAGTACTATGTCGATAGTAGCTTATTAAGGATACGGTAGCAGTTAGTAGTTATTCGATAGCAATTGTAGTAAATAGAGTTTTGTATTGTATTCCTGCTTTTGCTTTGCTTTGTTCTACCCATTTCCATCATACTTCCAGTCCTATCCTATCCACCCAAGGACAACTCGAGCGTATCTAATTGCTTGCTCACAGTGATAAAAGAAGGGATTTTGCTTCCAAGCACCTTTTACTTCCAGGTCTCATCCAGATAACTGAAGTAGGTTCACTTCACAAAAAAGAAATGCTGAATCTGATAAAATCGAAATAACTTTCAAATAAACAAATTGGCTGTTTTATATGACATTATTTGTTGAAAGCGGTTGCCACCAATGCTCGAATCAATTAGTGTTCGGTGTGATCGGAACCGCTAGAAGCAAAGCAGAAGCGCATTATAAACGTATTCACTCGCACTCAGGCATAATTTCATTTTCTATGTATATGAAGATATGAAACCAAGAGACAAACAATATCATTATTCAAATAGAGCAAATGCAAGCATTCCAAAACGCATGCTCATCCAACGTTCTCATCCAAACACACACGCAAGCGACACACAAAATATTGAATCATCGGTTTTCGGTACTTCCATCGTTCTATCGTCGTCACGTTTTACACTAAAACCTGTATTAAAGTAATTCATCTGACCGCCCAGGAATTGTAAATGATCAACCAAGGTCGTTACCGGAAGCATTCGTATTTCACTACACCCAACCTTGTCACTGGTACGGATACGATCGATTGCCACCACCGATTGAGTGTCCCTTCCGTCTACCATCCACTTAATCTCAAATGCTTAGTGTTGTGTCTTACGATTGATTTTTGTACTTTTTACATTTTCACCTTCTCCTGCGCGGGCACTCTCGGGCATGGTTTCGAGGATCCTCGAAAGCATCCGGATGAGTGACCAAGCACACGGCGATAATAATTATTCAAAACGATTCACTAACAATAGGGTCCCGAACGAATGAAACTTGCCAACAAACCCAACCTGGAAGAGGAATTCATTTGTCTGATGCATTTGCCTCGCCCTAGAACCCTCCAAAACTGAACCGATTGAGGCGGGCCGGATTGGCAAACTCAAGATCTCACATATAAATGCTGTCCTTCTGTTATCTGGAAATGTTTTGTGTAATTTTGTAGTCCTTTTCTCATCGCACGCTTAAACTTAAAAGGCGTCATCTATGTACAATTGATTCGCGATGAAGTCGCACGGCCGGAAGTGGGTCTAGCAAGTAGTGGGCTACCTTCTGATCGCGAGCATTCATCCGCATCGTCATCAGCACTTGCTACTGTTTGGGAATTCGAC